>NW_028258297.1:12759062-13065625 GCF_053883595.1 Heterocephalus glaber | reverse complement strand
TGTAATGCTAAGTATTAAATTTTAAATAGAGGATATGCGAAGCCCTGGGTTTGGTTCCCAGGACCACAAAAAGTCTATATTTCACTGGTAGAGTACCCCCCAAATAAATACATAATAGTATGATGCTGATAAATATTTGTAACTGCATAAAAAAACTCAAAAGAATGGTGAATTTCTAAAAAATACCATTGCAAATAATGAATATAAAAAATGCGGTAATATACTAGGAGACATTATAATATCTGATTTTGGGTGTGGGGAAACGTACTAAAGTACAGAAGCAAAAGTTGAAACATGGAAATGATTCAATTATGTAGTTACAATTAAAAATAATTAAATTTTGCATATATCAAATGACAAGGAAAACAGTCACATGGATAAAGTATTCAATTTATATATCATATTCACAGGGTGATAGGTAGATTAAAATATATAATTTTTATTATAAAATATATGGTAGAATTATATAACAAATAGAATTAATACCTTTATTATATAAAGTATTACTGCACACCACATGATGCCCCATAAATATGTACAACTTATGTTTCACTTAAAAAGTAGTTATTTCAAGTCAGGAAAAAATAGTTATTTCAGCTCAATAAGAAAATAAATAATTCCCAATTAAATCGTTTGTGACTCTTACCAGACAGTTTAAAAAAATACAAACTAATGTAGACTTAGGGATTTATTTCAATCCAAATAATTAAAAAGAAATATATATGACATATAACATTTTAAAACATGTAGAAAACACATATTAAAAACCTATACATAAAATATAATATGTGGAGCCCTGTGAATCCTTGATGTTGGCAGTGAGAGAAGATCAGAATGCTCATCTGTTGCAGCTAGAAGATAGTATACAGCCAATAAAATAATTTTCTATCTACGTACCCAAGGATTTTTTTTACTATTTATTAAATGGGAAAATAATAGTAGCTTAAAAAGTACAATACCAGGACATAATGTAAATTGTCACCTTATTCTGATTTTTTTTCCCCATGATACCGGGGGTTGAACCTAGGGCTTTTGCACTGAACTGCATCTCTTTTTATTTTTTATTTTGAGACAGGGTCTCACTAAGTTGCTAAGTTGTCTAGGCTGGGCTCAAACTTGTAGTCCTCCTCCATCAGCCCTCCAGAGAACTGGGATTATAGATGTGTGCTGCCATGCCTGACCTAACCTTATTATTTAAACTATTTATATACACAAAACTATAGGAGAAAATATAGCAAAGCATTGATGATGATTATCTCCAAATGGTAGAGCCACGGGAAAATAATTTCAATTTTCATTTAAAACATCCAGAGTCTATAAAACAAATCTGTATTACATTTGTGGCCATAAATTTGGAAATAGGTTGTTTTAAAAACAAATTGAGGTTGACTTGAATGTAAACAGATAATAAGTTTCTCATAGAAGATATAACCTGGCTGAATGAGGTAAAAGGAAAAAAAAAAACCAGTAAGACCCATCAGTATGCTGCCTAAGGAAACTTACTTCTTCAGCCAGTTAAGACAAACATAGTCTGGAAGTGAAAGGATGGAAAATACCGTGTAAGCAAGAAGCAGAGACGATCAAGACTAGTAGCTATACTTATATAGGATAAAAAAAATATAAGTCAATACCTGTAAAAAAAAGTAATGATAAAGGGGTCAATTATATAAGAAAAAAATAAATATATCTGCACATAACAGTGTAGCACCCATTTATGTAAAGTAACATAATTGCATCTAAAGGAGAGAAGGACTTTAACATAGTAATGGTTTGGGACCTGAGCATCCCACTTTCATCAGTGAACCCACCATCTAGACAAATAAATAAATAAATATCTGAGTTAAAACTATTCTATAGACCAAATGAACCTAACAGACATATACAGAGCATTTCATCCAACACCTGCAAAATACACATTCTTCTCAACAGCTCATGCAACATTTCCTAGGATAGACCATATATATTGGACCACTAAGACAAACCCCAACAGATGAAAAAAAAATTGAAATCATAGCATGTATCTTCTCTGATCATCATGGAATAAAACTATAAATCAACATGAAGAACTTTAGACATTGCACGGGTAATAAAATTAAACATTCTATTGAACAACCAATGGGTCAATAAAGAAAAATCAAAAGGAAATTTAAAATTTTCTTGAAACAAAGGAAAACAAAAATACAACATATCCAAACCAATGGAATACAGCAAAAGCAACACTAAGAGGAATGTTTATAGCCTTATATGTGTACATACATGCAACCAAAGCAAGTAGAAAAAGGCGTTCAATGAAGCTCAAAGAACAAGAATAGTAAGAACAAAACAAATGCAAAATTAGTAGGAAAAATAACAAAGAGCAGACATGAATAAAATAGAGGCCAAAGAAATAGGACAAAAGGTCAGTGAAGTAAGGAATTGATTTTTTGAAAAGATAAAATTGATAAAATTTTAGCTAAAGTATGCAAGAAAAAAGGGGAGAAGACTCAAAAATTAAAATCACAAATAAAAAAGAGACATTACACGTATTACTGTAGAAATACCAAAGATTATTAGAGACTATTCAGAGCAGCTTGTATTGTAACAAATTGGAAAACTTAGAAGAAATAGATAAATTTCTGGGCACGTTAGTTAAAAACCAAAATTGAACAGTGAGGAAACTCAGAAAATCTCACCAGACCAAAAACAACTAACAAGATTATACAAGTAATAACAAACCTCCAAACAAAGCAGAGCTCAGGACCAGCTAGCTTCACTGCTGAATTTTACTAGGCCTTTAATAAAGAACTAGTACCAGTTCTTCCTAGACTATTTCATAGTGTTAAAAGGGGTCATTCTATGAGGTCAGCATTGTCCTGTAACCAGAACCAAAGATATAACAACAGACAACCAATCAGTAATCCCTGGTGAATACAGATGCAAAAATTCTTAGCAAAATACTAGCAAATTTAATCCAGTAGAAAAAAAAAGATTATTTACTTAGTTACTTTTCTTGTGTTGCTTAGACAAAATACCCGACACTGAGAGTTCAAGGATTTATCTGGCTTACAATTCATAGAGATTTCAGTCCGTAATTGGCTGTCTCCAAGGCAGGGAGGCATAAGGGCAACAGTTCGTGGTGGACAAACAGCAGCAAAGCAACAAGAGAACCAACAAGCGACCTTAACAGCATCTTTCTGCCTCTTCATCCTATCCAGACTAGTTAGGACTGATAAGCACCCTTAATCCTAGTTCCCTTGAGTTTGTCATTGCACCATGAATCAGTCCCAGAGGCAAACACTCTAGATCAAAATGATCAAATATTGATTGCCAGTGACATCAAATCAAACTTACAAAAGTCTTTATGGATTAAATGAGGTAATTAAGACAGTTGTTAGTTTCATAGCTAGTAGTGTGTACTATTTACTTGTCCACTTCCTCTCCTTTGATTTCCAAATTTTGATGAACAATTCCATCTGGACAAGACATATAAGAAATTTTCAGGAAATATATCCAGATTGAGATACTATGCCTTTAAAGTGTATTACTTTATATTTATGGTATTCTTCCTGAATGTGGCTATTACAGTGGTTTTGGCTTTTTCCTAGCGGTGCTTATGGGTTTCTAGAGATTTCTATCTCCTTGGTGACTCGAATTGACTTTGGACTTAATGTCAGACTGCTGCCCTGGCACAGCCTCGGACCTCTCTCAGCACAGGACATAAACTAATGCGATGAGCGTGGTCAAATGACTCCCAGCAACAAGGAGTATCCTGGCCTGCTCTTTAAAAAGATGCAGTTCATTGCAAATAAACCACTTTTAATCTTAAATAAAATTTGATTATATACCACTTGAAGCAACTTTCAAGTTTAGTTTCTTTTGTAAGCCAGAAGTCCCTCTTCGGGTGGCCCAAATGAAACTGGTTGGATCTAAGATGGCCACCACTGTGGCCACCAGACAATCTCTTCCTTCATTATAATGCCATCTGCATACCAAACGACACACCCTGCACCATCATGTTCATTAATACACCCAGTTTTCTTATAAACTACCCCTTTGTGATATGCTTTATTTGTGCCTTCCTATTATTTGGATAAGTTGTTGTATAAATTGGTGAAAAACTGTTTTGTAAATGTTTTAAGTATGGATTTGTATATACATTTTTATAAAGAGATTTTGTGTGAATCAAAGACACTAGTTTTATACCTTAACTGCCCAAGTGGGTTTCTTCTGCCTGGACTTTGAAAAATGATTTGAAAAGTGATTGACTGCTTGGTAACATACATACCAGATATGGTTTTCTTGTTACATGTAAATAACTTCTACTAATAATACTAAACAGGAAGATGTAACATATCTCAAGGTTTAGATCTTTTGTAAAAGGAGCAAAGTCTTTTTTACCATTTTTTTCCATAGTCCTCTTTCTTAGCAAGTCTGCATTCAGATCTGGTATTTCCCAGTGTTTAGGCTTAAAAGACAAGTTACTGGGTAGAAAGTGGAGGACAGACAGGTAGCAAATGATCAATGTCATGTCAGGAATTCTGTAGTTGTGGAATGAAAAAGGCCCTATGGGAAGCTACTTTAACTGTGCAGAAGTGAAGGAAGGCTTCATGTAGAAGTCATTTCAGCCAGGTATTCAGAAGTGAGAGGTTCTTAGGTGGTGGTAAGGCCTACTTATGTAGGATGTAGCATATGCAAAGCCTAGAAAGAGAAGGCAGGTTGTGTCTTTGGGGAAAACAAATGCAGCTGGATGTGCATATTAGTGTGGTTGGGCCTGAGGTATCTCATGTAAAAGCAGCATTCTTTTTCTATTTTGATAGAAATAACCTTTTTTGGTAGGGTCACCGGGTGGGCCTAAGTTAATTAAAGGGATCAAAATTATTTACAAGTAAAGCTCTAATTGAAGGATAAAGAGAAAGTTCTACCTAAAGAATACCTTATCTCTAAGTACAAAAATCTCTCATGCTTTTATTCTTATTTCATTATAATCTCAAGAAATTAAACATTTAACATAGCCTCATTTCTTCAAAAGGCCGCTAGTACTTAAAAATATTCTTATTTAAAACAGTAGATGTAAATACATAACAAAGGCTGTGCTGTTCAGCCATTGATTGAATGTTGCTCCATTCATTTCACCATGTTCTGTGAGCTACTCTAGCTGATAGGCAATTTTAGTATGTAAGCTCTTTGCAAATTTTGCTTGTCAAGAAAGGAAACTATGTGTGAGATAAAATTATTAAAGGTCACCTTTTTTTGGTATAACAAATAATGCTTTCGGGAAGAACAGGATAATATTTATTGCCATTTCTATTCCATTTTTCTCCAAAGAACCATTTGAGTGTGTACCCTTAATCTTTATTATATCAGAAATAGAAATGCTGTGATTTTTACTGTTAATAAAATAATTTCATATAGTAGTATTTATATTTGTATTTGAAAAATAAAAGTGTCACACAGGTAATGTCATCTGAGCTCTCTAGTACCATTAGAGCCTGTCTCTGTTTGTAGTTTTGCACCAAAGCATGCTGCAAGCACATACATAGAATTCTAATCCTTTTTTCCTTGGGAAGTATTTTGGAGATTCCAATCTGAGGCTGAAAAAACCAAGACATAGTTGGAGATGGATTACACTCTTTCTGGTCTTCTTTTCTGAGTCAAAAAATATTTGTATGCCTCCTGGTGGTGCATGTAGCTAGTAGATAAAGGTCTGTTGAATAGGTGAATATCTCTGTTCACGGAGCCTAAATAACAACCCAGATCTTGTGATTTTTCAGTCAGTCCAGTGTTCTTTCCTATACACTGATAGTTTCCCATCTTCTTTTTTTTTTTTTTAGCTGCAAAATGGATTTTATATAGCAGCAGTCCTAGGGCTTCAAATTATGTAAAAGGCTTGTCTGTCAGCTTTAATAATTCCACCCTTTACTCCCAAGAAATCCAAGCTCACCAACAAGTCACGACAATGATAAATGTTAAGGACTTATAAATAGAGGACAGAACAAGTGATGGGGACCTAGTATCACCAAAAAGGCACAGAGAAGGGGAGACTGAGAAGGATCCACTAAAGTACATAGGAAGAAACAAAAAAAATTCAGTATCCTGGAAGTCAGGAGATAAAAGGTATAAGGTATCAGAAGGAAGGAGGGACAAATGGTCTCATATTTAGCAATGTGAAGGTGATTGGTGACCTTGATGAGAGAGTTTTGGTTAAGTGGTGGGGGTAAAAGCCTAGCAGGAGTGAGTTTGATAGAAAATGGAAGGTAAGAAAATGAAGACAGCCAGTATAAGCAATACTTTGAAGGAGTTTTGCTGCAAAGAGAAAAAAGAGGGGGTAGCCTTGTGGGAAATGGGATCAGAAGAAAGCTGTCTTGTTTTTTGTTTTAAGATGGGTAAAATTGTCTCTTATACAATGATGGGAAGAGTGGTGGCTTTGGAGTAAGCATGAGGCCTCAGACTCTCACTACCCTTGGGGCTCCAGTGCCTGCGGTGCCCGATTTCGAGGCCTCCATGCAGGGCCGACTAGATTCTGAAACTCTGGTGACAAAAGGCTTTCTCCCTCTCCAGGCTTGCATATAGGAGAGTTGATCAGGCACCGACCAAAGGTTTGGGCTTTAGTCAGAAATTAAATTAGAAATTAGGAATTAGAAAGGAAGATAGAACTAATTATATCTTCTCCATAGGCGGTGGCTTTCCTTCTTGTCCACTGGGACAGTAAGGTACCTGTTGCACCCACAGAATGTAAGCACTCCTTACACTCCTCTTTTTGGAGATAGTAGGAAAACTCTCTTTCCCTAACTACCTCTTCTCATATTACCAGTTGGAGATTAACTTAATATGCTTTAGTTTAATCTATTATCACCCTTTCCCTTTAATATCCAGGTGACTTAAACTGGTCTGAGGAGTAGGAGGAAGAGAAAGAATGCTTCTGGGCTAAAAAGTTCTATTGCAGTGATTGGAGAGAACAGAATGATGGGTTGGGGGCTTTGCATAACCAGGAAGCAGCATAAGGGACTTCCAGATACCACAATGTGGGAGAGGGGGACTAGGGAATAAAAAGGAGACTAGTCAGGCTCAGACTTGAGACTAGAAGTAGCTCCTCACTAAATACATTTGTCATTTGTTAGTGTTGTAAGGACCCTAGTGTCAGGTAAAAGGGCCGAAGACCAAGACCAGACCAGGCCACAACAAGCCTTTATTATGGGAATAGATCTGCAGGGCTGTCTCTGAACAAAGGAGAGACAAAAGCCATATGGCTGGGGCAGGGAGAGTCTTTTATAGAGACTGGGGTGGGGTTTGTAGGGGCTGAGGTGGGGTTGAGTGAGGTAGTGACTAGGGAATGGAGGACCCGGTGATCTCACTAGGTGGTAGGAGGTGAGCGAGTATTGGGTTACTCTCTAGGCGGGAACAGGGGCATACTGGGAAGAAGGGTTTGTTCTTTGGTGGGAGCAACCATCTTGGCATGACGTCACACAGGGGAGGGGTCAAGGCAGGATAGGAAGAGGGCAGCTACTATACATAATAGCTGCTGAGGTGATGGGAGACCTGTCACCTAGTACCATTTGTCTTTCCTTCCTTAGAATCCAGAGATAGTAGATATTTTTTTCTTGTTAATGCTGGGATTCTGCCCAGTGCAGATCTAAAAAAGATCTCGTGCAGCTACTTAAGCAAATTGCCCATCTTTATACCCTAGAAATCAAGGGAAGCCTTACAGCAGCATCTGTAGAACCCAGAAAAACAATTCTCTGTGCTAAAGTTTTTATTGCAATTTCTTTGAGATAAGTCCTGATACTGTGTTACTGTTCAACCAGTTATGTCTAAACTGAGTCTGTCATGTGTCCATGGAAAGAAATCCCCATTCAAAGTAGTAAGTACTGACTCTAAGTGAGTGTTGCATAATTAGTCCCCCTTGAGAATTTCCTTGGGACTCATTTTCCAAAATGATTAGTCAGATGTTTCCCAGAAGAGCTCTCCTTTTCCTTACGAGCAACATTGTTCTTGATAGTAGTGGATTGCTCTTCCAGTCCTTGTTTTCTCTCTGCCTCTAACCCCATAGACACTTGAATCAAGTAAGTGTGATACTACTAATTGAGACTGAATGTTTATCCCCCCACCCCAATTTATGTGTTATCCAATCACCACGGTGACTGTATCAGGAGGTAGGGCCTTTGGTAGATGATTAGGTCACAGTTGAGTCCTGAGAATGGTATCCTTATCAAAGAGGTGCCAGAGAGCTGCCTTGCCCTTCCACCACGTGAGTGAGGACACAGTGAGAAGGCGCTGTCTGTGAACAAGAAGGCAGGCCTTTATCAGAGCTGAAATCCAGTAGTGTCATGATCTTGGACTTCCTGGCCTCCAAAACTGTAACAAATAAATTTCATTGTTTGTAAGCCCCCATTTTATGATATTTTGTTATAGTATCCCAAATGGACTGATACCCTGACCCATGAATTTCAGTTTAAATCTGATATCTTTAAAGCATAGCACATACTAGCTCTTTAGTAGATGCTTTTTGAAACAGTTAGGTATCCTGTGTAGTCTGCTTAATGGTTTAAGATAGTAAAGTATATTAGTTAAAGCTCTGATTCCAGAATGACTGAATTGCAATTGGCTTTTCCTCTAATGAGGTATATATGGTCATAGGTAACTGCTCTGTGATATGGTCTCATCCAAAAAGTGACGATAATAGTAATACCTTCCTCATAAGCTTATTAAGACAATTAAATAAATTGATACAGTTAGAGAACTTAGAATACTGCCTGGCATATGGTAAGCACTTAACAAATGACTATAACAAAAGCTGTCAGGCATTTAGTGTTTAAAAAGTGAGAAAAACAAATTTCCACTTGTTCCACAAATAGCACTGTAACTGGCAAAGAATGTTGGAGTGCTACTTGTGGGAAGCGTAGTTATTTAGCCTTTTTGCAGTAACTGTAAATGTCTCCCTGTGTTTCTAAAGATGAAGGAATAGTAATCATCCTCCTATCCAGCTTAGATCAGTATATCACTCTGGACGTCTAAACATAACTTCCTCTCTGCCTCAATTTTACAAACACTTGAGTCAAATAACTGTGAATAACCCATACTCTTCATTAATTGAGACTGACTGCTATGGTTTGAATATTTGTGATCCCTCAAATTCATGTGTTGAAATTTAACCACCAATGTGATGGTATCAGGAAGTATGGCCTTTAGGAGATGATTAGAATGGAACTTTACCCTTTTCCATACTAATTTATATTATATAAGTTATATAGCATTTTTATATTATTGCTGAACATGTAAGTTGAATTTTTAAGAATATGTGGGGTCTGTGATTAGCATCCAGATGTTTTTTTCTTGGGCATCATGGATCCATGATGCTTCCTTGAGTTTTAAGAGCTGTGCAGTTTTTTCCATCTTATTTTGTTCATAGGGCAAGACTTACAGAATCAAAATAAAGGAGAATGTATGTTCCAGAATAAAGAGCTGACCAGATTTCATGTAGTCAGCAGCATGCTTTCCACAGGGCTCTTCGTTGTTGTAGGGTCAGTTCTCAGGGAGTTGGCAGTTCAGGAAAGGGCAGAATTCTCAGTGTGGTTGCCTGCAGGACTCCCTGCCATCTTGTTTCTAGGAAGCTAACTGTTTTATAAACCTATAGAGAACGGTGGCTTCTCTTTTGATAACTGCCCAGTGGGATAGCACTTTACAGTTTATAAGACACTTTTATTTTAACTTTTTCTTACTAGGGCTTGAAATCAATGCTTTTCACCCTGAGCTACATCCCCAGATCTTTTTTTTTCTTGGACACAGTCTCGCTAAATTGCTAATTTGTTCAAGCTGGGCCCAGAACTTGAGTCCTCCTGCCTGGGCCTCCCAGAGTGCTGGAATTATAGGGCAGTGCTACCACACCCAGCAGACACCTTTCAATACGCAAGTCTAGTCTGATGCTCCAGTAGGCTAGCAAGAAAAATATCCTTGTCAGCATCCTTATGAGAAGAAATGGGTCTGTATGTTTAGAGCTGCCCACGATGACAGTTGAAATAAGCCGTGAACACAGATCTACTGACCCCTAAAACCCTATGTCCTCCTGACTTTACTGCTTTTCTATCAGCTCACTAAAATCATATAAGGGTGTGGAGTAGTAGTCAGGACTATTAATTAGGAATCCTAAATATGCAGTTAACGAATTTCAAATAGGATTATAAGATTTGGTACTTGTTAGTTGTTGAAACTTTCTTTTTTATGATAAAAAAAAGACCTGTTTTCCTTTTAGCTATTTATACTGTTCATTCTTACTGGTTATAACCAATGTGATGTACATATTTTATATATGTCTGTATAAGAAACATTTTCTAACTATGTTTTTAATGGGGTTTTTCCTGTATCTGTATACTTGAACATTAAAGTGAGTTTCATGTGGTCGAAGTCTTTTTTCTTTTAATGTGGCTAGTGTTGAACAGGCCTACATTAAGACTCTTTTTGAAATTCTCACAAGGGTGTAATCACCAGTTTTTATCATACACTTGATAGGTAGGTAATAGTTCCAGGAAGAAGAAAATGGTTCTATTTTTGTAACTACTATTTTTCTAAACCTCATCCAAGTGAATGGCACACTTCTGCATTGCATGGACGAAACTAGGATGTGTAGCACTGGTTTGAAGAATGCAGGAGTGGGAGCCTTTGTGGCTTTGTAAAGTACGATTCTTGTGTCTGGCCTCAGTTGACGGTGCCTCTGCTTTCCACATGCTCAGCCGCAGCTGGCTGGTGCTGCTGTCCAGGGAGGGCTCACTCTCCACAGTAGCCAGCCTTGAGGGAGAGCTGCCCATGTCAAGACAGTTTCAGTGATTTTTCAGTAATAAGCTCTGAAAAATTCAAACTTTAGTACTAATGAGAGTTATTACTTATTAAGTAATTGCAACACAGCCTACCCTGTTTATGTTCATTGTTATTTACCCTTGGAAAATTTAAGGATCACTATCCCATTTTAGAGCCACAGACACTAGTACAGTAATTTGTCTAAAGTCATATGGCTAAGACATGTTAAAGCCAGAATTTGAACCCAGGGCTATCTCACTAAAATGTGTTAACCAAGCACTTTTTTAACTAGAGATGGCAAAATATGTCCTGCATATAATACCTGTCCCCAAAACTGACATATTTGATCATGGCACATGACTGGCAGAGCCTGATAATCCTTTTCACATCCCATTTTTGCCATCTAACAATCAGACTTAGTAGGCAATATAAGATGTATATAGTGTATCTTTGCTCTAAATGTCTATATTTAAATTTCTTCTAAATTCCAGTGGTGTGTGGAAATTGGGCCAGTATGTTTTGGAGAAATAATAAATAAGATAAATTATTGCTTTCTTTTATAGAAAGAACGAATGTACACCATTTCTTTTGTGTAAGTCTTGATTGGTGTGGACAATTGAATTTAATGTAGGTCATTTCCATTTTATCTCCATGTACAGATTTTTTTCAAGGAAAGTTCTTGATTCATAATATGTATTTATTTGAAAATTATTCCTCAGATGGGTATTTTAAATAAGAAATAAATGTTGACAATGCTCATAGAGTTTTTAATAATGGAATTAGATCTCTTTTATATAGTCAATAGAAACTGGCCATGAAGTCTTCATTAAATCCAGTCTTACATGGAAATACCAGTCTTTTAAGAATGAATTAAAAATTATGTTATGGCTGTAACTGTAGAAATAAAGACATGATAAATTAGTATTAAAACTTTTTTGTTCTTTTCCCTGTGAAGTTTTATACAATGGAGACAGCATTGTTTTAGGATTCTATATAAGTCAAATAGATGTTCTGCTCTCTATCTCTCTCGTGATGCCTTGGTCTAAGGAGCTACATTCCCCAAATGATTATTGAAGAGCATCTTGGCACAGGGGTCAGGATTTAAGAGTTTGTGCAAGGACCATGCCTACAGTAATAATTAACTCCTGTCTGCTGCTTAGTCTTTTGGTTTCTAGAAAATGCTGTCCTCATTTTTCTCCTCTGAAGTCTGAAACACAAAATTGAGAAATAGAAAATAATTTATATCAACATATATTTCTGTAGACCACCTGGCCAGCAAAGAGTTTGAGGTGAGATTTAATTCAAATTAATGTGTGAAGACATAGGTAACTTTATCTTTAAAGTTAAGATTGTACTTTTATTTATCTCAATTTGCAAAGAAATAGAAATTTTTTCTACTTATTTTTATAATGTTAGGAGAAAAAAACCTAAAGTTAGACTATACGTATTCTAGCTGTTATAAGAAATGCTGATTTGAATGAGCTTTGTACACATAAATGAAATGAAGGAAAATAATTCACTAGTAGTTTTATTCTGTTCTCAGCAATAATCATTTCTATTTTTCTTTATTGATAAAGTCCTAGCAAAAAACAGAAGACAATACTCTGCAACTCTGTGACCTCAGACTCAACTAATTCAGATTGTTGGTCACTTACCATTGGCTCCATGGCCAGTGGGAGTTTCATTTGTTACCGAGTCACTTATTATCTTCTTTTTCATCCTGTACTTTGCCTGTCAAGTAGTCCTGTTCTCCAAAATTGGAGTCAGAACTTTCAGCTAAAGACTTCTTTAATTAGAGCCAGGAAGAACCTATTTTCCCTTGAAGTACATGGAAAATTCATTCATCTTTCTTTTAAACTTTTAAAAACCTGGAAGATATGAAGTGATTTATTTTTTGTTTTTGTTTGGTTGTTTTTTATTTGTTTTCGATTATCTCTCTGATTTTATAGTCTAATCAGTGCTTCACTTTGCTATTTTTGCATTTAAAAAAATGGTTTTTTTCTTAGTACATGTTTGTTGTACCTATACATTCCTTGTGGAGAGTGGGTACATGTACATAATGCATCTTAATTCCTTTTTTCATCCCCCTTCCCTCCCCCATCTATCTATTGATCCTTTTCTTGTTTATTAATTTTTTTGTGTGTACATGTTTACAGTACATAATGTTAACATTTCTTTTGTGGAGTCCTTTGCCTTGAGAATTAGTTTGTCCTTGGCCTCAGATTATAACATCCCCCAATAGTCTTTGACTATACTTTTCGTGTCCAGATTTTTCTCTTGTGGTACTACATTAACCTGCATATTTTTGCCATCTGTTCTAAAGTCACAATTCAGGAGTAGGACATGAGAAAGAGGGAATCTTTTTAGTTGATATTATTACCTACATGTAAAGGGTTTTGTGAAAGAGCTTTATAAATTACAGAGTTCTGTGCAGGTTTTATATTGAATGGGCAAATTGTTTAATTTAGGTAATTACAAGATTAACTTATAATTATTATAAAATAAAAATATTCTAAAAATTAACAAAGGCTTCTTTCAAAGTGACTTTGTTTATCAAGAAACTCCTTTACTGGCAGTTGGCCATGTCAATCCATTTAATGAGGTGTGAAAATATTTTCTCCTACCCCTTTCTCTTACATAATGCTATTTAGCTTGTGTCCATCCTGTTTTATAAATGTTCCTTTACATAATTTTTCTTACATTAACAAGACAGGATGAATATACCATGTGATATTCATTCATTAGTTGAGGGGTTTTTTTCTTTTCATTTCTAATGTTTTGTAAAATTGACCCAATTCTTTTTTTGTCTGTTACAAAAAAACTAGGCAAGTACTTTTTTCATGAATGTATTTGATTCACATTTTTAATACTTTCAACAGGAACGTTTTCCCTTATAGAAGAGTAATATTTAATTTTTTTTATATGGAGACAAAAATCTGGATAGTCAGAGGTAATTTTTCTTTTCACCACTGGTGAATGAACCCAGGGCCTGCACACTGAGCTACATCCCCTTCCCTTTTTAAATTTTTTTATTTTGAGACAAGGGTTCCTTAAATCACTAAATTACTGGGCTAACATGTACTACCCTCCTGCCTCAGCCTCCTGGAATCTTGGGATTACAGGCATGGGCCACTGTGCCTAGCTAATAAAATATTTCTAACCACAAAAACATGGAGGTTGTTTTTGTCTTTATATTACATTAATATTGTTAATTCTAAATAGGGATATTTGTTCTTTTGATAAACAAAGAAGAATCAGAAAACAGTGCTTTCTGCTGTACACTTATCTGCTGAACTTGTGTATCAGTCTGGGTCGGCCCAGCCAGGAGAGAAAAACCACATGGTAATTTGAACAGGGAAAGTTTAATATAAAGGACGGTGAATATAACAGAGGATTGGGAGAACTTGATAAGTAAGAGGTAAGAGAACTCTGAAAGATTTATAGTCCTGGCAAATACACTATTGTACAATGTGATCTTAATAACCACCACTGTTGAGTCTGAGATCTTATGTTCAAAGAAGCCCCCACTTGGAACTGAAATCCTTGGAAAGGGTGCAGGTATGGCTCATTGGTGGCAAACAAGTCCCTTTGGTGCCTTGTTGATGGGCTTTGGCAGCAGTATACTTTTCTGGGGTTATCTTGCCAGAGGCACACCATAAAAAAGACTACCCAAGGTGAGTACTACTGGTTGCTGCTGGCTTTTAATACACTGAAGGAGCTGGGCCCTAGGGATCCTGCATTTGTTGCAGGACCTGCACCCTAGGGAAGCCACCCGTGCCACAAGAGCTGCTAAACAACCATACCAGGAAATAGAACCCTGTCCTGGCCTCTCCGGGGTCTTTCCAGGGCTCTCTTGACAAAACTTCACAGGGTATAATTATACATGGACAAATAGTTAAGAGCCTTCCTCTTTTTTCATAGAACAGGCCAAAAGGGCAAAGCTGAAGGTTAGAAGCAATCATTAATATAAACACAACCTGAAAGATCCTTCATGAAGCACTTTCCCTTTCCTGTGAGCTATGATGTGATAGTTGTCGTAGTTTGATTTCCTTTTTACCAAAATGTCTGTAAGAGGTATATGAGTTGTTAGAGGTACTGGTTTATTCAGCTTCTAATGAAAAGTTTATTTAGCGTATATCTACAGTCTTGATATGAATCAATGAGACTTTCTATGTGAATATAAAAACAATTTTTGTTAAGAGTTACTTTATTTCATCATGGTTCTTAGCTTCATCAGTTAGAATATAGACATAAATGCTGCACAGGAATTGAGTGGCCACCTGTGAAGACTTCCTTCTTTGAAGTATTTTTGGAAGTAGCTCTAGAGCCTAATTTTTTAAAACAAATCCATTTTTTGAATTTAAAAATTCTTGACAATATATAACATTGAAAATGTTTAACATTCCACTTTAAAATTTCTTATTGACAGAAAGAAAATTCATGTGCTAAATAATAAAACTAAAGGGCCAGGGATTTAGCTCAGTGGTTCCGGCGCCTGCCTCGTAAGCACAAGGTCCCGAGTTGGATCCCAGGTACCAAGAAAATAATAATAATAATAATAATAATAATAAAACTAAAACCAGGAGCATTTTATAAAATCAAATATGGGTCCTGGTACTAGTAGCCAAACAATGTGATTTTAATTTCTTAGAGGATCGTAAATTTGTGTAATAACTGAACTCTTAAAAACTTGGATTTACAGACCAGAACTTCACAGTTGGTAGAACCAGCAGAAAGGTACTGGTGCTGAACCCCTTTGTTCACTCTGAAAAATGACAGCATCGGGTGCATACTAGGTCAAAGCAAGAGTGGCAACCTTTCGGTGCATTTGCAAATGTAATCGGCCCACAGAACTGCTGTGGCTTGAGTAGCTACATTCACATTTGTCCAATAAGCCTTTCTCTTCTCAAGAGGTAGCCAAATTCCATTTCACATTGAGACTGTTGACCTCCACATGTCCTGGGGTGGCTGTTGTGGTGAGGTAACATGCTGTCCTCTCATCCAGTAGGTACCTAGAGGAGGACTTCCAGGTTATAGGTAGCATGGGGATATCTTGTACAAGGTGGCTAGAGATTTGGTCAGCTTGGGTTATTACAAAGTGGTCATAGCTGTCCCTTGGTATCTCCAGTAGGGCACACTCAGTTACAGGTTACAGTGCATCAGGGTTGGTAGTAGCGTGTGCACTAGAACTGGGAAACATATACTCCATTATGCTGTGTTCTTTCAATATTACCTCAATAATTGCAAAAATATTGTCATGAGGGTAAGCTTTCTTTTTAAAATTAGAGATAGCCATCTTGTGTCCAGCTGTTGCTTGAGTGAGTTTAGGAATGTTGTTTTGAAAGAAAGAATAATCATTAAAATACAGTTTTAAGTAGGTATATTAAACTGACATAGGAGAAATTTCTAAAGAATTCAAATATATTTTCAGAAATAGCAAAATATGAGTAAGTATATATTTCCCAAATTGCCTACCTAAATGAGTTCAGCACCCAGGTACATACAAAGGATATGAAATTGTATATTAAAGAAAAATGTAGTCTCACTACATTATAGCCATAACTCTTAGAAATGGCTTTGGTGCAACGTAATATAAATTTTCTTATCCCTCCTATAACAGACTAAATAGCAAATAACATAAATACTGTTCCTGGGTAGGCTTGAGAGGAAATGTGGGAATGTACATGTATATTACCAAATTGAGTTTTCAAAGAAATCTTGAATTGTAAAGTGATTTTTAGTTCTAGAAAAAGATTGATTATTTTGCAGAAGAGCCCTGAGTTATTTTTTTAAATGGTTGAATTCAATAAGATACTAGTTTCATTTTAATACCACTTTTTAACTGTGACTTTGTAGATAATTCTTTTATAAAGGGGAATTTATTTTTCTGGATATGCATTGATAATGATTTTCAACCTTACAACATCTGTCTAAGATGTAACCAGACAAAAATGAATATAAGGATCACATCTGTTATATATTTTAGGTGTATTACTGTCACCTCATATGGCAAAATAAAGATGTACCAAGGAGGAGCTTCTCCTGCATTATCTTGGTGGGTCCTGTATACCGTATCAATAAAGGACAAAAATTACATGATCATTTTTTTCAATTCTTTTATTGGTACATTTTAGGTATACAACACAATTACATTTCTCATTGGGAATTGTACCTTTACATAATGCATCTTGGTTCTTATTTTTTCCCCATTCCTAGCCCTCCCTTCCCTATTTACAAAGACTTTATTTCCATTTTTTCCATTTCTCATCATTTTTTCCTTTCCCTTCTTTCCTTTCCCCTGCCCCTCCCACTACCCCTACCCCTTTGGACCTTTTATTCCTATTTTACATTATCGATTATTCATTCTAATCATTGGTACATTTTAGGTATACAATATAATGACATTCATCATTGGAAATTTGCACCTTTACATATTCTCTCTTGGTTCTTATTTTTCACCCTTGCCCAGCCCTCCCTTCAACCCCTCCATTTCCTCCCTATTTACAAAGATTTTGTTCCTATTTTTCCATTTTCTCATATTAATCCCATTCCCTTCTATCCTTTCCCCTAGCCCTCCCACTTCCTTCCCCTTTGCCCCTTTTCTTCCTATTTCACATTACCTATTATACATTTTAGTCCTTATTTACACTTTCAGTTTCTCACACCAGAGAAAACTATTCGGTATTTATTCATGTGTGTCCTATTTATTTCACTTAAGAGTATTGCCTCAGTGTGCATACACTTAGCTGTAAATCAGACCTGAGGACCAGTGGAACAGATTAGAAGATGCAGAAACAATGCCAGACACACTCAGCCATCTCATCTTTGATAAAGGAGCCAAACATCCTCGCTGGAGGAAAGATAGCCTCTTTAATAAATAGTGCTGGAAAAATTGGGCTTCAACTTGCCAAAGGTTAAAACTAGACCTATATCTCTCACCATGCACTAAACTAAAATCGAAATGGATTAAAGATTTAAATATTAAAATAGAAACGCTGAACCAGTTGGAACAGAGGTTAGGTAGAACTCTTGAAGACATCGGTGTAGGAAAAGATTTTATGAACAAAACCTCAGTTGCCCGTGAATTAGCACAAACAATCAACAAGTGGGATCTCTTCTTATTAAAAAGCTTCTGCACAGCAAGAGAAACCACCAGCAGTGTGAAGAGACAACCCACAATGTGGGAAAATATCTTCGCCTGCTTTTCCTCAGGCAAAGGTCTACTATCTCGAATCTATAAAGAACTTAAAGATCAGACCTCCCAAATTTAAAGACCCAATCCAAAAATGGGCATCTGAAATGAACAGACATTTCTCAGACAAAGAAGTAGAAATAGCAAATACTTCTTTTTTTTTTTTTTTTTTTGGTACCAGAGATCGAACTTGGGTCCTTGCGCTTGCGCAGAAGGTGGCGAAACCACTGAGCTAAATCCCAGGCCCCAGAAATAACAAATAAATACATGAAAAAATGTTCAACATCACTGGTCATTCGAGAGATGCAAATGAAAACAACGCTGGGATTCTACCTCACTCCAGAAAGAATGGCTGCTATCATGAAATCAACCAATAACAAATGCTGGCGGGGCTGTGGGGAAAGAGGAACCCTTCTCCACTGCTGGTGGGAGTGTAGACTGGTGCAACCACTGTGGAAATCAGTATGGAGATACCTCAAAGAACTAGGACTGGAAATCCCATTGATCCCACTATTCCACTGCTGAGGATCTTCCCCAAAGAATTAAAAGACTCATACCACAGTGATATATGTGCACCCATGTTCATAGCAGCACAGTTTGTGATAGCTAAAACTTGGAAACAGCCCAAATGTCCATCAACTGGAGACTGGATAAAGAAAATGTGGTTTTTTTTATAAAATGGAGTACTACTCAGCCATAAAAAATGAGAAATTAAAGACATTTATAGCTAAGTGGATGCACATTGAGGCAATACATGATCATTTAATAGATGCAGAAAAGACATTTGACAAAAATCCAACAGCTCATGATAGAATATATTCTCACATTATGTATTAAAATTAAATAGATCATAGATTGAAATGTAGAAAGTATACCTATAAAACTCTTATTAGAGGTAAACTTAGATCCAGATCCTCTTGAACTTGAATTACATAGTGCTTCCTTAGATATGACACACAAAAAACACAAGCAACAAATAAAAAAATATATGAATTGGACATCATTAGAATTTAAAATTGTGTTTCAAGTGACTTCACAAAAAAGAAATATAACTTCTTTGATAAGGGTCTTTATATGAACTCTTACAGTTTAGTAATTTTAAAAACATAGCCCAATTAGAAAATAAACAAAGGATCTGATTAGCCATTGACCCAAATAACATGTGCAAAAGACCAGTGGCACGTTGGTTAACAGTGTCTTTCAGAGATACAACTCAGAACCAAAATGAGGTATCACTTCACTCTGATGAACTTGGCTATAACCAAAAACAGATAATAAGTGTTGAGATTGTAATGAAAAGAGAGCTGTCCTACACTACTGGTAGGAATGTAAAATGGTGCAGTCACTTTGAAAATCAGTCTGGCAATTCCTTAAAATTTTAATCATGAGTTACAATATCACCCAGCAATTCTACTCCCATGTGTATTCTCAAAGGCAGTTAAAACTTATGTCTGTGTCAAAATTGTACATGAATGTTCATAGCAGTGTTTATTCATAAATGCTGAAAAGTACGAATAACCTGAATGTCCTGAATAGATAATAAAACATGGTCTATCTCTGTAGTGAAATATTTGGCAATAAGAGGAAATGAAGTAACATTGTTATAACAGATGAACTTTGAAAACGTTATGCCAAGAAAAAGAAACTTCATGAAATATTACATGTTGTATGATTTTGTTTATATGAAATCTCCAAGGGTAACCTAATCCTGAGGGACAGAAAGGAGATTAATGGTTGCCTAGGGCTAGGGCTTTGACAGGAAATTGGAAATGAATGCCAATAGGCATGAAGTTTCTTTTTTGGAATAATGAGAATATTCCAGAATGATTGTGGTGATGGTTGCACAGTTTTGTGAATATATTAAAAACTGCCTCGTTGTACACTTTAACTGGTATCTTAGTAAAACTGTTAGACAGAAACTGGATAGCACAGATAATTCAGAGGCATGGCTGTGATCTAGGGAATACAGACCCTTATGGGTCAGCAGACCCTTAAATGAAGAGAAGGCTTCAACTGTATTGCCAAATGAAAGGACCTTTATTTGGCTAAGCTTCAACATATAAAATACTTGTTTGTCCATTTTTATGATTCAGTGCTTTAACCCACTTGTGTGATTAACCAGCCAATTACCATACTCAACTGTGGTAGATAATAGACTTCTGCTGTGTATTTTCTTCTGGCCTTGGGAGCTGAGAACTTCCTGGAGATTACAGTTGGAAATTATCGATTATTAAGTCATCAATAAAATTAACATTTGTTAAACATCTGTTAGGTGTTAGGCATATCAACCAAGTAAGTAGCTAGTAGTTGCTATCAGGAGAGCAACTTTAGTCACCCAGGAAGAAGGGGTGGAAATGAGAAGCTTAGAAAATGGAGCCAGAAATCCAGTAATATTAACCTGAAAAAGAACACCCCAGAATAATGACAGAGGGGAAATGACCAGATGGGCAGGAGAAGCATGAAAGGAGGGTACAAGAAGCAAATATAGGAGTGATCAGCAAATGCTGCAGAGATGTCAAAGAGAGTACAAGGAAAGAGTAAACGTCTATGTATTAGTTTCCCATTGTTGGACAAAATACTTGATACCCACGATTTAATGGAAGCAAGATTTATTTGGCACAGTTTCAGAGGATTCAGTCCATGGTCAGCTGACTCCCAGGTAGGAACATCATGGCAGTATGGTGTGGCAGAGCAGTGCTGTTCACTTCATGGAAGACTGGAAGCAAAGGAGGGGAACCAGGACCGCCAGGAAGAGCCCAAGGTCCAGATGTTATACCTGAGGTCATGCTCTGTGACCCATCCAGACCCACCCTGAAGTGTACTTTACTAATCTTCCAAGCCAATCCAGTTGATAGTTTGGCTTAAGGAACACAGCATAGAAACATGGTCCACCCAAGTTCCTGGTGAGCCTGTCATAATCATTTCATTGGTTAAGGAGGCAGATGATAGTTAATTTGGAGATGGATATACAGTGGACCATTGAGTTACGACTGCCCTGACATAGGAACAACTTGGGTTACAACCAAAAGTTTAGTTTTAACTTATGACTAGTCTTGAATTGTGTGCGAAATGCCACCCTCTTGTGCTTCTGGATGGTCTCGGTACAGACTTAACCCTTAAAGATTTCTGGAAGGAACATTACATCATCCTTTCCTGTGTAAAGTTAATTGAGAAATCCTGGCCCAGTGTCTCTCTAAGGACACTGAGATCTGCCTGTATACAGGAGAGAGACTTTGAAGGCTGTGAGGAGGAGCCTGAGCTTTCAGTTGACCAACTTGAGTTACCAACAGCCCTCGAGAACAAATTGAATTCAAAAGTGAAGGGTCCACTATAGATGAACTGTAAAGAAGTTGAAACTGTAAATTGTGTGTGTATATTTAAAGTATGTTTCATTCAGAACTTTTATCTTTCCCCATAATCCTTGGGATTATAGGTGATTTTATTTTCTAAAGGCCTTTTGGCCATTTTCTGAATATTCTGTAATGAACATAATTATTTTGCCTTTGTAGTGGGAAAAAAAAGTTGGTGGATATCCAAAATATACAATGATGTGTAATAACCTTATGTGCCAGCATGTTGTGATTCAAAATGGCATATTGTAAACAAGTATTTAATGAATATACTTCCAAGGACTTCTACTGGGCTACTAAATAACCTTTCTTTGGAATCTCCTTTGGTGCTACATGGGATAAGAAATACTGTGTTTCAGAAATGTTTAGTAGTCATGTAAGAGTCTATGCTGAATTATACCTTGGCCATGTACATAAAATTATTAAAGACTGCTACAACTCTTGAATTTTACTTCTTCCTGTGCCCAGGAAAAGTGGTGATAAATAGAACTGGGCCCTCCCTTAACTAAGAGGATTGAAATTTTCAGTCTCAGCTCCTTGTAAGGTGGAATAGACAGGGATGTGTTCACTGAGTATTATTTTGTGCAAGGCACTGTGATGAACTAACAGCCTCTTTCTCTCATATTTGATTGAACCCTGAAGGAGCCCTAGCTAATTTACTTTTTCCTTACAGTCAAATCTGGTACAAAAAACTTCGGTTCAACTTGCAGTGCTAATTGAGAAAAGACAGTATAAAATGGAATAAGAGTCTTTAGCTGAAGAATGCCCAGGAGTGATCATATTTATAATACACTAAAAATTCTGGAAACCTCTTCCAGTTCTCTCCATTGTCTCTCTCTAGCTTGGCAGCTGTTCTGGGAATATCTCTTCTCCCAGAGAACCGTATCCCCTTTCCTATCTGAAACAATTTGATTTCACTGTGTTGAGTGCTCGCTCTTTGCCTCTCAGACTGCTTTTCGATTCTCCTATTCTCTTATGTCTGCATTAAGGGGATGGAGAACTCCATCCTCAGATATGTTTTGGGAGGAGAGAAGGATGTTGTCAACACATCCATCTTTTATTGTATCCCTTTAACATATGCACAACAAATACACAACTATTCTAGAAGAGCTTCAGAAGTCCTGCCTTATCTCCCTGGGGAAGAGTGACCTCTGGTGGCTAAAATCATAGGCCCCAGATTCATGAGATACAAAGCTTCATTTCTGCTTGAATTAGGTTCATGTCTTGTCACTTTTTATAATGTACTATGTACTCATTTGGAATAAATCAGTATTTTTGTCACCATGCTTATGTGCTGCAGCTTTTTTTACTCATCACGTGTGCCCTTTTTTCATGACTGGCTTCAATTCCAGGTCCAAAGTATTTTTTTTAACAAGAGTACTTTTTTAAACAATTAAAATTTCTCTTTTGGTTTAAAGTTTTACTGTTCTAGTTAGAAAAATAATTTTACCTGCTGGTTAAAGAAATTATCTCAGACTGCATTATCTGATTATATGCTTTACTATTATTTATAATTGAATCACCTGTCTAACCAATAGGTTTATAGGTTGCTTCCTCCAATAAATTTGTGCTTAATTTACTTAGTTTGTCAGTAAATGGCAGCTAGATCGTCAGTTTTTATGTCGGTCTTTATTAGTTTGGTTATTTGTGGCTCACTTTGTTTAAAAAGGATTAGGACAATATACATAGAGCCCTATACTATTTATAAAAAACATGAAAATAAATTTGAAAATAAAAATGAGTGAATAGAATTTCTTCCTCAGGTTATAGATTATGCTACAGAACATCTAAGTTATCTCAAGTTGATTTTAATTTGATTCCTAAAATGTAACTGGTATGTGGTATAGCAAGTTGTTAAAATTATACTAAATGGCAAAATAATTATGAGAGTTTTTCCTCAAGATTAAAAGGGTGTTTTATTCAAGAGAAAGGAAACCTGTTTTGTTTAAGAGCCACGGTTTTCAAGGTTTTTCTGTGACAATGTAAATCTACTTGCTTTTCATGATTTACAATCCCCAGTAGAGGAAATGTAAGATCCAAAAGTGAATCGAGTCCACTTGTTTGTATTTGTTTTCAAAAAATGTTCCACAGGCTTCAGTAGGATGTCTTTTTAAAAATTGCTTGTCCATTAAAGGTAGACTGTGTTCTTGTGTAATCCAGGATTCAGCTTGGGCGTGGCGTGGACAGCACTGTTACCACAGCCTGTGGTGCTGTTACTGGTGGGGCAGGCAAAGTGAGGAGATATTGGAAGTGAAACAGAAACCCCCACATTACCCTAATGTAGTAGAAAAGCATACTAGTGGTAAATATAGTAGAAAAATATATTAGTTGAGTGAGTAGTATTTATTTCTCTTATAAACTGAATAGATAGCTCTGAATTTATATTTTTATCTAAAATTTGATGTTAATCTTAAATACATTGTTCCAGAATTATGCCCGGATCAAAGTTAGGGCTTCCTTCATATAGTACAAACAAAAGTGGATGCTTTTTAAGGTTAGTTATATATCACAAAATATATCCAAATTATAACACAAAGAAAGAACAGATTATGTTTAATCATGCCTTCAGACTATTATCACTGTTCTGATAGTCTAAGACATCTTAATTCTATGTGTGTAGTTACTATTTTAATATATTCCTATAGAAATGTAATATCTCAATGCCTTATAGTAATAAAACAATACAGATATCCTGTAGTTGATTACAAAAAGAATGTACTAATTACTCAATATTTGCATGTGTTTTTACTTTCATATCAGTACCACACAAATGAACTGTAAAGTCCACATCTTCTCTGTAACACTAATACTATAGAGTATGCAGAAAGCACACATCTAAGTACTATGTGTACAGACATTTTAAAAATAAAAAACCACAGTATTTTACTCATTGTTTTATACCTTTTAAAAATTATTTACTACTAAAAACACTGTCTTGGTTACTTTTCTTGTTGCTGAAACAAAATACCCAGCACCCAAACTTAAAGGAGGAAAAGTTTATTTTGGTTCACAGTTTGTAGAGGTTTCAGTCCATAATCAGCTGCCTCCAAGGCAGTACCAGTAGCATGGCAGAGGGACATCACAGAGGCAGCAAAAGCATCCAAGCAGCAAGCAGTGAGTGGCAAACAGCAAGTGGCAGTGGCAGCTTTTTTCTGTCTGTTTATATTCTATCTAGGCTACCTTCCCTCAGAGTGGGCAGCACTCACTCTCAGAACTCTGCCAAACAGATCCATGGTCTAATTTAGTAATCACACACCCTTAATCCCAACATCGAACACTCTAGATCCAGCTACCTCTGAGCCCCATCTGTGACTGCATGCGGCTTTGGGGGGACATCTAGACATAAACCATAACATCATCTGTGCTCAAAGTAAAAGAGGATAAAGCCCATCCCAGAGCTGCCCTTCTGATTGGTTGTGCAGTCAAAGTATCAGCTGCTCTAGGACCAGGACCAGTAGGGTGAGCTGCTTCCATATTGTTACCTAGTCAGAGGCATACAAACTTTTCCTGTAAAGAGTCAGATAATACATTTTTTAGGCTTTGTTGGCTATATGGTTTCTGTTCTACCTACTTAACTTTCACACTGTAGCATACTGGCAGCTATGTAAATAAATAAGCCTGACTGTTCCTTATTTACTGAAACAGGCAGTGAGCCATAACTTACCAACCCTTTCAAAATGATCATAGAAATATCAAATTGATACAGTAGGAGATACAGTTCTTCTTAAATTTTGATTTCTGACCAGCTTGATTGTTGATAGTTTCAGTGTAAATGAAAATGTTTTACTGATATAATTCCAGAGTCAAAAGTCTAGTAAACTCTTTCATAATTAGTAGCTTGGTGTCAAATTAATTTACTCATAGACCTTTTCCCCCCTCATTTTTGAGTTGTATGGAAGTATATGATACTCTGCCAGTCATTAATACAGCGTTTTAAAATACTGGGCTCTTTTCTGTATTATTTTGAGTTTGCCAGTGTTACAATTTGTAGGCCTTGATTGAGGGTTAAATTTGAGGAGTTATGCTGTGCTAGATTTCTGGATTACTGTACTTGTGATTTTACCAGTTTCCAAACCTGTAGCTCTTCACCATCTCAAGACACTAGATTTTTTTTTTATGATTATTGTTTTTCATTTTCTTTGTGTCAGTTGCTTGGATTTTCAAGTGTATTTTGGCTCTTTCACCACTTTTCCTCATCCTGGTGGGGTGAAGCCAGGATAGAGTTCTTGAACTGGATTTGCCACCCTTTAAACATGTGTGCTAGAAGTACCTACAGGGTTTGAGCCAAGCTGAGCACAGAGTAGGATTTGGGGGCAGTGTGTCAGACAGACTGCAGAGAGGCATATGTAACTGCAAAATTATGAGGGCCTGCGATAATAAATGTTGTGAACTATTGCTGTTGGCAGTAAAAACAGTAAATAGTTTATGGTCTAATAGATTTTAAAATAAGGGACTAGAAGATGCCTGCCTACCTCTAATGGTACTTGTAAAGTGGGAGCTGAGGGACCAGAGTGGGACTGGAAGAGCTAAAGAAGGGTGTTTTATTTCAATAGCAGCCGCAAATATAGCATTTCAAACATTTCTGTCATTACTGAAACTTTCCCAGATAATCTGAGATGTTTCAGTGGATTCGTCTACCTATGTGTTTTACTTACAAAGAAGTTCCAGTTTTACCCAGACATCTTAAGTTTCTCAGCATCACATGCTGCTTGCTTCAATGAAGTAAGTTTCTATGTGTTTAGTTTAAATTATGTGGATGTCAGCAACCTACAGTAAATGAAGGAAACTTCCCATATCCCAAGAGAAGTATTGACTAACATGTGGACTTGAAATTTTATATTTGGAAAAGTTCTAGATTTTTCCATTGAATTAGGCTTATTTTAAAAAATCCTTTTTCTAAAATAGCCTTTAACACTTTATTAGCCCAGTTCTTTGAGGGGGCGGCGCAGGGTCTTACTATGTTGTTCGGGCTGGCATTGAACTCACGTGTAGCCCAGGCTGGACTCAGATTCACAGCAACCCTCCTGCCGTAGCCTTCTGAGTGCTGGGATTACAGGTGTGCACTACACCCAGAGAGCAGTTCATTCTTTTTGATGATTTCCTCATTTTCACATGTAAAACTTCTAAACGTCTTTTAGAAAGTTTGTCAGAATATTGTGTATGCTGATACTTCATTTTTTTTGTAAAAGGAAACAGAATAATTTTGATTTATGTAAGTAAAAATTTAAAATTATCCAGGCCAGAAACTTTGGGAGGTTTATACAAAAAAAAAATTTCTAGTTTTGTTTGTTTAGAGAAGTATATCCCAAGTCAAGTTCTAGGATTCTTGGGAATCTTTTATGGCTAAGTTAAATGTTCCCTGGGGATACAGGAATTTTTAGAAAGGAGAATAATAAAAAGAATTTGGAAATTACTACACTTCTCTGCGGCAAAGAATTCTGAGGAAAGTGTTTCTTGGCAATTTATGTTTACCTGCTGGTTATAATTTAAAAGAATTTTAATCCATAAAACTTCCAAATCCATTAAAAGTAAAATGAACTAAAAAAAAAAAGTAAAATGAACTGAATAGGTTTCATTAGAATGTACAGCACCCAAGTTCTTTACCTCTCAATAAAGGATCCCAAATGGGAGTATCAGCTGAGAATCCTGTTGATGTTTGAAATGCTTGGAGTGCCAACATAATTAAACAGCATATAAACAGGCTTTGGCCCTGCTCCAAAACCAGTGATTATGTGTCTGACATTAATCCTGTGTGTCTATGAAAACTGTTAGAGTAAACATCTGGAGT
Source organism: Heterocephalus glaber (assembly GCF_053883595.1). Classification (NCBI taxonomy): domain Eukaryota; kingdom Metazoa; phylum Chordata; class Mammalia; order Rodentia; family Bathyergidae; genus Heterocephalus; species Heterocephalus glaber. The sequence continues at coordinate 13,038,528 of NW_028258297.1, read as the reverse complement.
CTTTTACTACCAAAGCTAAGATATTACATAATGAGTTAAAAGAAAGAACTTCTTACCCAAACACAGATGTACTGCAGAGAGTAATTTTGTGTGATCATACTTTGAAGCAAACCTGCCTACCTTGAAACACCAACTAAATATGAGATATTTAGCCATCTTTCAGTTGTGACTTTTCCCTTATAGCAAAAAATAAGAATGGTTTAGGTGTCACTCAAGAATTCAGTTGAACCATGAATACTGACTGTGTAATGAGACTGAGTGGAATTAGAGGCCAGTTTCTTACCCATACTGTGAGGTCAGCTCTCAGGTCATTACTGGAATATGGTGTAACTCCTTTTATTCTTTTGTTCTGTTTTGTTTTGCTTTTTTGTGCTGGTTGAACCCAGGGCTTCATGTAGACTGAGCCTGTGCTCTACCACTGAGCTACACTCTGAGCCCCAGTGGAAATCCTTTGATCAAAAGAATTTGCTACCTGCTTAAGTATTGAAGTGCTAAGTAAAAATTGTGACTTTTCAGGTCATAACAGAAAACTCGCAAATTGTTTATAGCATTTTTTAATTTTCACAGTTTAAAGAGACAAGTAGTGAGATCTTCCATATCATTTTATCTTTTTCCATTTATTATTTGTCATACTCTGATAAGCTATTGTTTTCTTTCTTTTGTCCTAAAGAATATTAAAGTTTTCCAGAAGGTAGTTGGTTTCTCTAGAAAAATGACATTAATATAATTGTTCAGAATGATATTTTAGAGGGGAAAAAGAGAACTAATCCTAATTAAATTGAGTGTGAATATTACTTGTCTTCATAGAAAGTAATAAGGGTCCATGTATTAAATTTTTTTTTAAAGTGTGTTTCTTTGTAGCTGATTTATTTCTTTGCATTTAATATACAAATCTGCCTGGTACCCACCAGGTAAGGTTAGGAGTGAGGACTCTGGAATCAGAGCAGGTTTCTGCTCCAGCTGTAGGAGCTGTATTGTATCAAGTTAGCTGACCTTTCAAAGCCTCCAGATCCTTATTTGTACCATGGGGATGATAATATTACCTCAGTGGCTGGAAAAGTCTGTCTACACAGAACAGAGTCAGTGCCTTGGTGCAGCCCGGAGAAGGAGATCATTAACTACCCGTGTCTCTAAGGATTAATAATTTCTAGCGGTTGTATTGGACAAGTGGGAAAATGCCATTAATGTTTATAGGCAAATTTATAAGGAAACACCAAGAGTAACTGCCATCAATCTCAAAAATAAGATTTTTTATGGAAAAATAGGAACAAAATCTTTGTAAATAGGGAGGACTGGAGGGGTTGAAGGGAGGGCTGGGCAAGGGTGAAAAATAAGAACCAAGAGAGACTATGTAAAGGTGCACATTTCCAATGATGAATGTCATTATATTGTATACCTAAAATGTACCAATGATTAGAATGAATAATCGATAATGTAAAATAGGAAGAAAAGGTCCAAAGGGGTAGGGGTAGTGGGAGGCGCAGGGGAAAGGAAAGAAGGGAAAGGAAAAAATGATGAGAAATGGAAAAAATGGAAATAAAGTCTTTGTAAATAGGGAAGGGTGGAGGGCGTGAAGGGAGGGCTAGGAATGGGGAAAAGATAAGAACCGAGATGCATTATGTAAAGGTACAATTCCCAATGAGAAATGTAATTGTGTTGTATACCTACAATGTACCAATAAAAGAATTTAATACAAAAAAAAAAAAGAATGAATCTACAGCTCGATGGTAAATCTGCTATATGATAGTTTTGAGTAAGATGGACCTTTTTTTTTTTTTTTTGGTATCGGGGATTGAACTTGGGATCTTGTGCTTGTGAGGAAGGCACTGGAACCACTGAGCTAAATCCCTGGCCCCCTAGACTTTCAAAAACTTGTTAATGTAATATTACGAATTTTAAAAGACACATTACATAGAAAAGATGGAATAAGTAGTTCTGTTGAGTTTGGATCTTGTCCTGAACTTGTTTAATTCCCTCCCTTCCCCCTTCACTTTAGTAGAGATGTAAGCAGGAGGTTCTTTAGTTTTGAAATATGGGAAGTGAATGTTGAAGGATAAGAAAAGAATAATGAATTCTTTCAAAGATTATTTGCTGGATCATTCCTGCTGGGAAATGAGTTTTAATTTTTGGAAGCCATAAGAATTATAAAAATCCTAGATAAAACATGAAGCTATTGCGTCCTAGCCCTGTGTGCTCAGGAGTTTGGCACATCTCCCCCCACTCCTGCCTTCTGCCTCCCCAAAGCCAACCACTGCTTCGATTGTTTTCATTCGTCACTATGTTCCTGAAAGTGAACAGCATTAGAACAGATGAAGAATCTGTGGCCTAGGGGATTCTAGATCCATTCAAGTGCTGCAAGTTCATATCCTTGAGATGCATGTAATTACAGTAGTAATAAAAAATTATAAAGTCATTGAGGGAGAATCTTAAAAAAAGAGTAAGCCTTTAGCTTGGTGATAGAGCATTTGTGTTTTGTGACTTATAAACTAATTCATGACTGTAATATATAGACCAGCATTATTTCCCTTAGTCTGTTAAATTACTTTTCTTTAATAAGCAGAAGGGAAAAATAGGAAGGAAACAAGGTGAGAAACCATATTAGCTTGTCAAGCCAATTTAATGTGAGGAAGATGAGTTGAATGCCGTGTTTCTTTCAGTTTGGTCCTCTGTCTGCTTTCTGACAGGAGTTAGAAATAACTGACAATGAATTTTTTATTTCAGCAGTAGTAGAATTACCCCAGATACTCCTTGTGAATCATTATCTCTGTAACTGAAGGGCAGATCAGGAGGGAAATTTAAGAATCTATGATTCAATTTACACATTTGTCTTAAACCTTTTTGGCAAAAGACCTTGTTTCTTTTTTTCTTTTTATTCTTTTTTGCTTGTTTATTTCTTGAGCTAAGAAATTCTTATTAAGAAATAAATATAAAATTATTTAATAATAATTTGTATTCAACTATTACTGGAAATGTGATAGTTATTCAACATTTTTAATTTTTAGAAAGTCAGTTTCATATATAGGCTATCTGGATCACCTTTTTAAATATAAGGAGTCTTTATTTTTATTTTTATTTGAAAAGAACCAAGATAACTATGAAACTAGTTTTTAATATAGACCAGAGAATTGATAACTTGGATATTTTTAACACGTTCCCACTGGCTTGAACCACCAGTGATACATGCATGATTGTCCCACGGAGCAGCTTGTCCCACTGGTGGTACAAAGGGATCTCGTCACTTTTTATTGGTCTTTTTACTAATAAATTTAATAAAAAGCTGCCCAATGGGACAGTCATATATGTACCACCAGTGATTCAAGCCACCGGGCAGCAGACACATGAATTACAGCCCCATTGTGAAAGTGTTAAAGTGTATGTTATAATGTGTGATTAAGTAGTATCTAAGTAATAAGAAGTTGATTTTTTTTCTTTTTACATCTTAGTTTATCTACAGTAATTTTTCTAACAGTTTTGGTTAGTTATTTTTTGGGTTTTTTGTTTTTTCTCCCTGGTATTGGGTATTCAACCCAGGGCCTTTGCAGTGAGCTACATTCCCAGCCCCCTCCCCGTTTTTTTTAATTTCGAGATAGGGTCTTGCTAAGTCACTAATCCCAGGCTAGTGAACCTCCTGTCTCAGCCTCCCAGAGCACTGCGATTACAGACATGCCCCACCACACTCAGTTCCCAAATATGTTTTTCAGTCCTCCTCTTTTCTTTTGTGAAAGAGTATAAAGCCATAAAGATTGAATAATGCCCTGACAATAGTATACCACGGGCCAGGGCAGAGCAGTGGGTTGTGTGCTGAAGAAATAATGAAATGAGATGCAGAGGACAGAGCTTCAGAGGGGTGGCTGTGTCGCCCCCATAGTCACCACAAAAAGCTTGTTTTCCGAGCCAGAGACTAATGGAAGATAAAGCCCCACCAAGCCCAGTGTGAATCAGTTTAAAGGCGTATAGCATTGTGTATATTAAACCAAGCCCAGCTCCATTCTGGGGCTGAGCTGAGTGGCTGTACCGTGTGGATACTCAACAGCATTGCCTGAGCCTCCACCATCAGTTATCTTGAGTCATCATCATCTGTGAACTTACAGATTTGACACACAGATTGCAAGGGATGTTTGAGCTTTGGGTAAACTAACGCTCCTATAATAAACTAGTTTGTTCTCAGAGTAGTGTCCTCCACTGCTTTGTACCTTTATTCTTAGAACGAAGCTTTGATTCAAGAACCAAGTCTCAAAAGGGGACACTCTTAGTTCCTTTTGGAAATAGAGCTGTCTAGAAGGTTTTTAAAAATTCAGTGAAAACTACAAAAATAAATAAGCTAAAAGTAGTCTGGACAGTTTCCTGAAAGTATCTTACATTCTCAGTTTTGACCCTCCCAGATCCTATAGAGTTACTTAACAGGTTTTATGCTTTGCATCAGACTCCCACCTCTAAGGCAGGCTGGCAGGCCAGACACACACCTTCATCGCTGTTGCTTAGGGCACATTAAAGACAAACAAGTAACCAAACACCTTGTCTAACCTACTCTTCAACTCCTAAGGTTAATTTGGGGAAATAATTCAAAATATTTTGTTTTTAAAAATGTTCTTGTTTTTAAAAAGATGTTTAAAAGGAAACATAATTTGCTTGGTTTCCGATCAGATATAATTAGTGCTCATTGAGGCTTTGGTTCCCAGTGCACAAAGCTGGGACATTGCTTTGCCCTTTGTTGGTTTAATTTGACATTAATATCTTCACAGTGAATTTTATTGCCCTGATAAATGACTCCTCTGTTTCAAAGACAAATCTTTCCTATTGCTCAGGTTTGTCTCAGTCTTTTTCTATTTAAGAGTTTGGTGAAACATTCACAGGTGTCTATACTTTCATAATCATAAGACTTTCCCCCTTATTTTCCTAGAAAAATGTTTATATTCTTAGTTTTTTTTGTTTTGTTTTTGTTTGTTTGTTTGTTTGTACCGGGGATTGAACTCTGACCTTGTGCTTGCAAGGCAGGTGGTGGCACCACTGAGCTAAATCCCCAGCCCACTATTCTTAATTTGCTTTTGAATAGCCTTTAAACAAAACAAAATAAAACAAACCTTGTCCTAATAGTGCTTACAGTATGAGGCATGAGAATCACAGACCCCAGAGGGACACCATCATGGATGTTCCCTGAACTGGAGAAGATCATCATCCATGGCTGTGCCTTGCAGTGGGGATCCTGTCCCCTAGAAGTCTGACGTATTGCTCAGGTTAGGCTCAGAAGGTAAATTCTTAAGATGACGTTCATGGCATCCCCAGATGTAGCTTTGCTTAGTAGATGGGACAGTCTTTAGGCTTTGGTTTTTCTCAGATAGGTGGGACATGGCCTCTTTGTTCAGTTGCTGCTCACTGTTCACATGCTACAAATCTGAGGGGATGATAGAGTCCCAGTGAGCAGAGTTCTGACTTCAGTGGCCGACTCTTATTGAGGCTGGATGTCAGAGGACTAAGATGCAGACCTGACTTCTCTGTCTAGTTGTTGTACATACTTTGACTCCTGGGTAGATTAGGTAACTTCAGCTGTTTGATATTTTAGGGTTCTGAGGGTGGAGGGGTAGAGGAGAAAGTGGATGGGTGTTACAAAATGATAGTGATAGCTACTTTGCCTCAATTTATAAATTACCTAAACACTTGTCAACACCACTAGAATCTTTCAAGAGAAGTAGAAGGTGTTATCGTGGAGTTGTAATTATACTCACACAGTAAGCCGTTGTCCATTTTGTGAAACCTCGTATGTGTTAACAGTGCTAGTAGCTGATGATTTCCATGTCACATTCCATTGACTTTTACAGTAGTGTGAATTTTCATTCAATCTTCCTGTCTTAATACTTTAAAAGAATCACCACTTGATCTTGGAATTGAAAGGATTACTTTTTTACTTACTTCTTCAGTGGATTTACTTAAAACTTAAAACTAATGGCTTGATTTAGAAAAATTAAGTTATTTGTTTAGATTTAATAAATAACAAAGAAAAAGGATGTTATTTGTGTTTTTCCTAAATATATGTTGCATCTGACTCTGATAACATAAGCTTGTAGATCACATTATGTACTTAAAATTAAGTTGTGATTTCATTTTTAATGCTTTCATTAACATAGTGATCATGCACATGAATGGGGCTCACTGTGATAATTCTATACATGCATATGGCATGCATTGATCTCATTCTTTCAGCACATTTCTTTGTGGATTTGATTCACCTAAACATGGTCTTTTTGTAGTATACTCATGGTTTTGCTTTTTTAGTTGTTAAATAATAATTTTGAATGAATCAGTATTTTTTCTTTTTAAAAAAGAAAGTATGAAAGGTGTGTTTTTCCAGTTTCTCTCTCAGTGAGTCTGTTATTGATGTATAGGAAGGCTATTGATTTTTGAGTGTTGACCTTGTATCCAGCTTTGCTACTGAATTTGGTTAAGTCTAGAGGTCTTTTGGTGGAGTTTTTAGGATCTTCATGTATAGTATCATGTCATCTGCAAATAATGACAATTTAAGTTCTTCCTTTCCTATCCTTACTCCTTTTATTTCTTTCTTTTGTCTAATTGCTGTGGCTAATGTTTCTAGAAAATACATACTTTTTATTTTTGTTTTGTTTTACTTTGTATACCAGGGATCAAACTCAGGACCTTATGCTTGCAAGGCAGGCGCCTGCACCACTGAGCTAAATCCCCAGCCCCTCCAGAACTATATTGTCTTGTTACTGATTTTGGAGTGAAAGTTTTCAGTTATTGCCCATGTAGTATGATATTGGCTGTTGGTTTGTCATAGACGGCTTTTATCAGGTTGAGATAAAGACCATCTATTCCAGTTTCCTGTAGGGTTTTTATCACGAATGGATGTTGGACTTTGTCAGATGCTTTTTCTGTATCTATTGAGATAATTATATGGTTTTTGTCCATCACTGTTAATATAGTGTATTGCATTTATTGATTTGTGTATGTTGAACCATCCCTGCATCCCTGTGATGAATCTCACTAGGTCATGGTGTATAATCCTCCTGATAATCTGCTGCATTCTGTTTGCCAGTATCTTATTGAGGATTTTTGCATCTATGTTCTTTAGGAAGCTAGGCCTATAGTTCCCTTTTTTGGTTGGATCCTTCTCCAGTTTTGGAATCAAGGTGATGTTTGCTTTCAGGAATGAATTTGGGAGTATTGCTTCCCTTTCAGTTTCATTAAAAAGTTTGAGAAGTCGCAGCATTAGGCCTTCTCTGAATTTCTTGTAGAATTCAGCAGTGAATACAGTCAGGGCCTGGGCTTTTCTTTGTTGTCAGTTTTTAATTACATCTTCAATTTCATTGAATGATATTAAGTTATTTAGAATTTTAATATCTTCAATAGCTTCAACCTTGGAATCAGTCTAACAGGAAGTAAAAGACCTCTACATTGGAAAGTACAGTACTCTGAAAAGGGACTAAGGAAAGTATCAGGAAATGGGAAGGTCTATTTGTGGGTAGGAAGAACCAGTATAGTGAAAATGGCCATACTTCCAAAATTGTTATACAGATATAATGCAATCCCAATCAAAATTCCAATGGCATAGCTCACAGAATTAGAAAAAACAACCCTAAAATTCATTTGGAACTGAAGATATCTAGAATAGCAAAAGCAAGGAAGGGGGCATCACAATCCCTAACTTGAAACTATACTACAAAGCTACTGTGATAAAAACAACATGGTAGTGCCAAGAAAACAAACCCAAGGATCAGTGGAACAGATTAGAAGATGCAGAAACTACTCCAGATATATTCAGCCACCTCATCTTTGACAAAGGAGCCAAACACCTTCACTGGAGGAAGGATAGCCTCTTTAATAATTGGTACTGGAAAAACTGGGTTTCAACTTGGTGAAGATTAAAACTAGACCCATTATCTTTCACTGTGCACTAAATTAAAATCGAAATGGATAAAGGTCCAAATATTAAAACAAACACTAAATCTACTGGAAGATAAATTAGGTAGAACTCTTGAAGACACTGGTGTAGGCAAAGACTTTATGAACAAAACCTTGGTTGCACAGGAGCTATCACAAAGAATCAACAAGTGGGATCTCATCTTATTAAAAAGCTTTTACAGCCCAGGGATTTAGTTCAGTGGTTCTGGTGCCTTCCTCGAAAGTGCAAGGTCCCCAGTTCAATCCCTGGTACCAAAAAAAAAGAAAGAATAAGCAATTGAAGTGGTGGGGATGGGGTGAGATGGGATAGAAGAAATTTTTTTTAAAAAGATAGGTAGAAAAGGAACAAAGAAAATCCTTGGGCTGGGGATTTAGCTCAGTGGTTTCTCTGCCTGCTGTGCAAGCGCAAAGACCTGAGTTCAATCCCCAGTACCAAAAAAAAAAAAAAGCTTTTGCACAGCAAGAGAAACCACCAACAGAGTGAAGAGACAACCCACAATGTAGAAAACAATTTTTACCAACTATTCATCATATAAAGAACTATTTAGAATATATAAAGAACTCAAAAAATCAGAAGCCCCCCCCAAAATTTAAAGACCCAATCCAAAAATGGGCATCTGAAATGAATAGATACTTCTCAAATGAAGAAGTAGAACCAGCTAATAAATATATATAAAAAAGTTCAACATCACTATTCATTTGAGAGATGCAAATGAAAATAAATCTGAGATTCACTACAGAGAAAATGGCTATTATCAAGAAATCAACCAATAACAAATGCTGGCGGGGATGTGGAGAAAAAGGAACCCTTCTCCATTGTTGGCAGCAGTATAGATTGGTGCAACCACTCTGGAAATCAGTGTTGAGATTTCCTCAAAAAACTAAAATAGAGGTTTTTCTCAAAGAACTAGGACTGGAAATCCCATTTGACCCTGCTATTCCCCTGCTGGGGATCTTCCCCAAAGAATTAAAAGAATCATACCACAGTCATATATGTGCACCCATGTTCATAGCAACACAATTTGTAATAGCTAAAAATTGGAAACAGCCCAAATGCCCATCAACTGGAGACTGGATAAAGAAAATGTGGTCTTTTTATAAAATGGAGTACTACTCAGCCATAAAAAATGAGAAATTAGAGACATTTATTGCTAAATGGGTGCACATTGAGGCCATACTCTTAAGTGAAATAAATAGGACACATGTGTAAATACTGAATAATTTCTCTAGTGTGAGAAATTGAAAGTGTAAATAAGGACTGAAAGGTATAATAGATAATGTGAAATAAGAAGAAAGGGGGCAAAGGGAAAGGGGAAGTGGGAGGGGTAGGGGAAAGGAAAAAAGAGAATGGAATTAATATGAGAAAATGAAAAAAATGAAACAAAGTCTTTGTAAATAGGGAGGGATGGAGGGGTTGAAAGGAGGGCAGGGGAAGGAGGAAAAATAAGAACCAAGAGAGTATGTAAAGGTGCAAATTTCCAATGATGAATGTCATTATATTGTATACGTAAAATGTACCAATAAAAGGATATACAGAGGGGCCGGGGATTTAGCTCAGTGGTTCCGCCGCCTGCTTCATAAGCGCAAGGACCCAAGTTCGATCCCGGTACCAAAAAAAAAAAAAAGGGATATACAGAAAAAAGAAAAAAAACTAAAATAGAGGTTTCGTTTGACTTAACTATTCCCCTTCTTGGTATCTTCACAGAAGAATTAAAAGCATCATACCACTATGCACACCCATGTTTATAGCAGCACAGTTTGTAATAGCTAAAACTTGGAAACAGCCCAAATGCCTGTCAGTTGACGAGTGGATAAATAATATGTGGTTTTTTTAGTACAATGGAGTATTACTCAACCATAAAGAAAGATAAACTTGAGAAATTTATAGCTAAATGGATGCACCTCGAGACCATACTCTTAAGTGAAATAAATCGGACACACATGTGTAAACACCACATTGTTCTTCTAGTGTGAGAAACTGAAAGCATAAATGAGGACCAAAATGTATAATAGATATTATGAAACAGGAAGAAAATGTTCAAATGGGTAAGGGAACTAGGGAGGTGGTGGGGGAAAGGAAAGAAGGGAAAGGGATAAAAATGACAAAAGAAGGAAAAAATGGAAACAAAGCTTTTGTAAGGAAGGCTGGAGGGAAGGAAGGGGAATTAGGAAAAATAAGAACCGAGATGTATTGTGTACAGTTACAGATTCCCTATGTGATGAATGTGATCATTATGTATACCTAAAACATACCAGTAAACTTAATTAATTCAAAAAAGGGAGATGGATTTTGGGTTTATTAAGCACAAATAACATTTTCCTTGGATTTGAACTTAAATCAACAACTTCATGCAGTTAGTCATTCTGGCACTGTTAAGTTCATTCTGAACAGTGGGAAAACTTATATACTGTAATTGGGTTGTCAAGGACGTGGTGGGAGGATATTGGGAATAAGGGTACCAAAGGATATTGATGAAGTGGCATCTTTCTTGAGGGAAAGAAAGCATGTTGGTCTGAAATTGGAAGGGTAGAAGTGGGGATAGTTAGTGGTTTTTCTGAAGAATTTGTGCCACAGCATTTGGGAACCAGGTCAGTATAAGCTGCTCTTCCTTCAGTGCTGCCGTTGACCAGTTTAGTGTAGGAGGGTACCTCTTGACTGAGAGCTCTGCCTCCTGCTGCAGAGCTGAAGTCTCCTCCAGCACCCCTTCCCCACCTCACCTGGTCTGCACAAAGGACTTCCGACAGGAATCCTTAATTCCCATTTCAGTAGTAAGGTAACTGCTGATACTTATAGGACTGTGAATTTTTGTTCCCTGAACACTGAATGCATTTATACTGAACTAACATGAATATTTGAGTTCATTTTGTTAGACCATGATTTGCACAGTTTTACACTATATGATTACTTTCCTAGTATTAAATGTAATAATTTACTGAATCTGTCTCCCCTGAATATATTGTGGAACATTTTTGTCTCTATTTGACATCTCTTATTTTTAAAATAATTTAGTTATATATCAAAAAAAGATTATTTACTTTTTATCTGGTTAAAGGGGAAAATAGCATTTTAAAATTTTGTCAGCTGAGTAAGCAAGTAACACACTTGAAGGAAGAATTGAACAGAGTGCCTGCACTGTGTTTGCTGCATGTTCCCAAGCCAAGAAATGGGGGAGAATATTTACCTTAGGCCTAGCTGCAGGTCTCTTTGTCTTCATAATCTTAGGCAAGTTATTCAGATAGGTAATTTATAAGCCAGAATCTGAAAATGGTTTGGAAAGTGTATGATGTTTACTTTATCAGTTCCTTTGTTTTGATTTCACTAGATTCCTTACATTCTTTTTATTTAAACCTTAAGTTTGTAGGGTGGAGCATGTCTTTCCTCTTGACTAGTTACAGTGGATGTACTTTGATTACTTTATTTTTAGGGAGGAAGAAGCTTTATTTAAGTGATAAGGTGTTAGGAAATAGCTATATTGAGAATTTTCTACTGTGTAGATTTTTTTTCTCATTTCTAAGCTACAGTAGACATTATTTTGTAATTATGTTTCCATTCGCTCTTTCATAGGTATTGTTTACTTGAGCATTTCCTTTCACCAGGTATTTTTAAATAATATCAATAAAATTGTTTCAATTAACTGTTTCACTTACGGCCATGTGGAAACCACAGATATACATTAGAAAGATAGCATTCCTTCCTTAGGTATTACATTAGAACATATTTAAGAATCTTACAATGTGGTAAATAATATTCACAGCAGCATCAATTAGTAGTAAGATTTAATGCTTATTCCAGGAGTTTAAGTCAATACTGCAGGATTTTACTGAATTTAAAATATTTAAATGCCAGTTTTATCACCTGAGTTCATACTGATGTTTTGTCATTGGGATTGTCCTTTTCCTCCAGTTAAATATATACCTGTCAGTTTCCTGTGCAGTTAGTACCATATGATTCTGAAGGCACCTGTAGTGTACCCACTCTGTCACCACCATGCTGCAAGGATCAGGAAGTAGTATGAGAATCAGAACATTCAAGAAGTAGCATGCAAAAATCAGAAACATTTTCCAAGGAAAGAGAGCAGCATATACTACTCAGATGCTTAAAAACCCAGATATTCAAAGAACCAAAATGTCTTTGCATAAAAGTAGAGACTTGTAAGGTGATCTGATCGAGGGGCGGGCAGTAAGTACATTAGCGATCTGAGGAGTTTGGATTTTTTTCTGAAGGAAGTAGCCATTCGATGTCTGAGCAGGAGTGTGGAATCTGATTTGTATTTGAAAAAGATTTCACTGTAGCTATAATGTGCAAAGTTGATGTAAAAGGAGTGAGGCAGAATGGGAAGGCTGTGAGATCTGTTAGCAAATTTCATACTTAGGTACCAGTGCTCAAAGCAGCGTAATTTTAAGAATCCAAATCAGCAGCAGAATGGGTAAATAAATCACAGTACATTCATACAATAGAACCCTCTCCTGCACTGAGAAAGAATGAACTATTGCTGTGCATAGCACATGGACAAAGTTCAGCAAACACAGTGTTCCAACAAAACTGGACACCATTATACAATAGAGTCCAATTATACAGAGTTCAAAAGCAGGCAAGACTAGTCGTCTGATGATAGACCATAGTAGTGGTTGCCTTAGGGGTGGAGGTTGGGACTAGGAGTGGATACTTCTAGATCTTGGAAGTGATAAGATGGGCATGTTCAATTTGTGAAAATTGATCACACTTAAAAATTTCTTAACTTCACAGTAATATGTGTTGATTATAATGTATTTAAATCCCATTTACTCATCTGCTAGGCATATATACTATTCTGCCATTCCCAGCTCCTTCCTGTCTAGTCACTTATTTGGTCTGCTCCTTGTGCCTTCTGTTTTGCAACTCACTGAAGCAGGATAGAGATTTTGTTGGCTGGCAGCATAAGCTTTGGACACATTTCTTAACCCATTTCATTCCACTGGGTGATATTTCTCCTGCAGGCAACTTTGCCAGAGCTTGAGCTTTGCCCTCTACTTGAAAATGTAGGACTTGGTAAAATCCTAAATTACTGTGGATATACTAACGAAATGGAAATGTATATACTTAAACAGAGAAGTCTATAGGTTTCCCCCTTTGTACAAGCATTTTAACTTGGAAAGTATATTGGGGTTTTAAACACTTAGTTGAATCAGGAGCCATACCTTACAGTTGAGCAATTCATATTGTTCATGAGCTCTAGGTTAGGTGTGTGCTTTCTTCATTCAGTCTGACTGCTCACTGACAAGGCACATCCATCTTCACTTGGTACTGTAGTTTCAGTCAAGGCAGGAATTAGACCTAGCTCAATCTATAAATAGGCTGTTGTCAGTTAGAGTACCACTTTAGTCAGCGACACCGATGATATTAACAGTGTCAGATTCCTTGACCTCAGATTTCACAGTGCATATCTCAAACTTAGCATCTGTTTTCTCTAGTAATAGTGAATCCCCGTAAGTCAATGTAACATTGTGTAGTTTGGAAGCCCCAGACTCTCCTAATTGCAGAGCAGCAAACAATTAGACTCTCCTATTTAATGACTTAAATTTTCCTCAGAAAACATAAAGGATAAGCAAAATTATTCTTGACTCTTAAAGATTAAAGGAAAACTTACTTCTTTTACAAACTGTTCCAATGGATGCTTTTTAAAAGTGTGTCAGTGAACTGAAATAGTTCCAACTTAACAAAGATTCCTAGGGATCATGAGTGGTTAGTTTTGCCAAGTCTAATTTCTGGCTTTCATGCTATTGAGGCATTTAGTTCTTTCTCAACTGAATAAATTTAAGGAACATTTAAACTATTCTGCTGTGTATACTATATTAATTAAGTCTTAAAGTGTAACCTGGTAGTTGTATAGTCTAGCAACAGCTTTGACCCAGCAGTCTCGGGCTCATAGTTTCTTCAGTTATGTATATTTGTTTTATTACTATTTCCTCACAGAATTATTTTGTTTTGTCTTTGAAATATTTATGTACTAATATAGCTTAGAAATAAACCCCTCTAAAGAAAAATATATTGGCATATGAAGTTTGGATTTTTGAAGTTAACACTATCTTAAGGATAAATATTGTCTGTTGAAAGTTTTCACATTTATCTTATTATAATATAAAAATGGGTCTGCTGGGTGAAGGGCGCACAGGTAATGGGGGGAAAAAAATAAGAACCAAGATATATCATGTACAGGTACAAACACCCAATGATAAATGTAAATGAATTTTATACCTAAAATGTACCAATAAAATGTACCAATAAAATTAATTTTTTTAAAAATGGGTTTGCTTGTCCGAATCGATAGATTCTATACTTATGAACAAGAAGTCCATAGTCATCTTTGCTACATGGATGAAAAATAAATGTCTTTTTATTCTCTACTAAGTAAACTGGTAGATTTCATTGCAAAGTGATAAATAATTTATTTTAAATATTAAGGTCAAGAATTAAATTATTATATGTAAATGATGACTGTAAAATAGTGAACATAATTTGCCATCACTAATGAAGTGACCCATGTCTGTTCAGATGTGAACAAGAAGAATGATTCTGCCTTTGGCATACAGCTTATGGACAGGACAAAGACTCCAGGGATCAGATAACATTTTAACTCCAAGTGTAGATCTGCTACTGCTTTGCTAACATAGGGGACTTGAAAGGAGCTGTTTTTATCAGAAACCTCAGGGGTCATTTATTCTCTAAGTCTGATTTGATTATTGAAGTGAGCTCCGTGCTTCTCAGTTTTGTAGTAATAATCGTACTAAAATATATCATTCAGCTTAATAGTGTTGGGTTTATAGCTACAGCGGTCACCTCTACTTGATTACTTTCTCTCTTGAGCCAGGATTAATGATTACTAATGTCTTTGTAAGTTTTACTAATAACTTTTATAAATACAAGTCACTTTTTAGCGGTTATGAGTTTATTCGGATTTGGATCTGCCACCTGCTGGCTAGGTGATCCTGGGTGAGTGTCTAGCTTCTCTGTGCCTCATTTTCCTCTTTTGTTTAATAATAATTCATGGCACATAGAGCTACAGATGAGTATTGAAAAGATGGTATGTAATTGTGACAGCAAACATTGCATCTCTCACCTCAAGTTCCATAAGTGTTAGCTATTTACTGTTTTCATGGTGGATAGATTCAGTAAACACAAACATTACCATTTGATTATCTGGTTCTTCAATGAAGGTACAGTACTAACGTATACCTGCTCAAGGAGAAATATCACAAATATACTTGTGATTAAATCTACCTTTTAAATATCACCAAGTTTTTGATAATTTTTTTCAGTAGAAGTATACTCACTGCTGGTTTCCTAATGATCAGTGAACAAGAGCCATGTTGTAGTAGCACACATACTAGGAAGCATGATTTAATTGGCACTAGAGCAGCATTTTTCACCGTAGGACTTTGGGGTGTGTACGGTACTCTAATCACAGTTCTGAAACAGCTAGTAAAGTTAAACCATCGCAGAACTTGGCACTAGTCACATGCCTCAAGCTATCTCTGGAGGCCCACAAAATAGACTGGGACCTAAAAGAAGTGTAACTGCAAAACAGATAGATTTTTATGTTTCATTTTTACAACACTGAAGCAAAAAATAGAACCCAGTGGTGTGTTATTTTTATATTAGTTAAGAAATTTTTTGCTAGTAGAGTCAAATTCTAAGGTCATCCCATATTATTTCACCTTCCATAAACATAAGAAAATTAGCAAAATCAGAACACATGTAATTTTTTATGCTAACATTCTGATATCAGTAATAACTTTGCAGAAACAGCTTCTTTAACATCTGTACTGAACCCTGTCCTTCAGTACATGTAAATTTTAATCATTTAACTTCAGTTTTCTGAACTGTCTAAATTAATATTATTCCAAAGATGGGCTCTGTAAACCCCTGTTCATGTGACCCTGTTGATACTAATGCTAACTGAAAGGCAAGATACCCTCTCCACTTTGTTTCAGTGAACTTTTTGAAATGAGTGACTGCTATGGTTAAGATGTGGGTCGAGTGTCCTCCCGAAGTTGCTGTGTTAGAAAGTTGGTTCCAGGGTGGCTGCATTAGGAGGTGATATAGACTTGATATAGAGGTGGTGAGGCCCGTGGGAGGTCCTTAATTAGTTGGACTCCTGTCCTCAGAAGGGAGGACCCTGGCTAGTTCTGGCAAGAGGGTAGTTATGAAAGCCTGAGCCTGGTCCAACACAGTACTCTTGCTTCCTGATTTGAGATGTGATTACTTCCTCTCTCTTGTGCTCCCGCCATGATGTGCTGCCATCCACAACTAGGCCCTTAATGGAGGCCAGACCAATGGGGCCCCCCAGTCTTTGACTATGAAGCTATAAAACTGAGCTAAATAAAACTCTTTCCTTTGAAGAGTGAGCTCTGCCTCCAGTGTTTCATTGTAGTCATACAAACAGACTAATGCAATGACCTTTACATGACTAGACAAGGTACCATCATGTGCCCACCCTTCTCTGACACTTCTAAGCATGAGGAGTCCATAGCTACCTTATCATTTCAGCAGACAGCCAAATGTATTTTGGGGTTTTGCTGATAGGCTTGCAACTTGAGAAGAAGATATAGCAAGGCTGGAATAGAAGAGAGGAAGGGAAAAAAATTAAGAATGCATGTCCTGAGAATAGTAACACTTGAGGGTGGCATTTGAGTTAGAGTTGACACAGGATTACCTCTGCCAGGGAGATTGAAACCATCACAAATTGCTTCCACTGGGGGCTTTGAGGGCTACTGGAGGCTTTGAGCTAGGCTGAATTGCATGTTTTTCTGTGTTGGTCTTAGTTTGTTTCTATCACTTTCATGACCACTCACCTATGATTTGACCATTGTCTCACACCACCTACTGCCCTGAGCTCTCTGTGTGCCTTTTTCTCCCATCACCCTTTTCAAGGTATGATGTGCCAAGCTTAAAATCCCAAGCAAAGTGCTTGCTCTTCTGTCAGCTAGAAGCCAAAGGAATTCAGTGTAATGAACATGTTTTTGTGTTTCCTTGGGCTATTAGAATGATTTTACAAAAATAACTTGGAAGGAATAGGGAACAAGTAACTTTTAGTGCTGTCAGTGTGTTAGACTAGTAAGAGAAGTTATTTTGAAGCAAAATTTATTTTTGAGACTTAACCTTGATTATTGGAAACATCTCTTTTCTAAATTATAAAGATTTTGGTTTTTCTTGAATTACAACTATTACATAAAATCTGTATTTCTACTTAGAACTTTGACAGGTCAAAATTGACCCAAATTGTTAATTTAGGAATAAGTGCCATCCTTTATTTGATGTGCAAACTACTGTGCTCCCAAAAGGTTTTTAATACTGTTCCATGAGTGTTTTTAACACCTCTAGGTGTGGAGAAGACTGTATTTCCAAGTCATAGATATGCGTTTAACATTATACATGGTTTAGGAAAATAGAATCGTTGGTAATCTGTCTGGAGATGAGCTTTGAAATAAACTTAACTGAAGGTTAAGAATTTTTTTAGCACTAAAAAAATGATGCTAAACAGAAAACTAAAGTTTTGTTCATTTAAACATTGTTTTAAGGGAAAAAAGGTCAATAGATCCTTATTCTTATGAAAATAAATTTATATTTTAGCATATTTTATACATAATTGAAATTTTAAAATATGACTTATTTTTTTCTAATGTCTGTTTAAAATTTGTGAGGTTGTTGACTGTTCTTCACTGCATGATATAATAACCTAAAATGATTTTATTTTAGATGCTATTGTCAGTGTTTCCAAAAATTCTCATTGTTGTTGATTTTTCCTTCTGTATAAAAGTGTAAAATTTTTAAAAGTTAGAATTTTTATCCCTACACACAGAAAAGATTTTTTAATTCACACACATGCCACAAACCCTGCACTGTACATTTTAAAAAGACAAAACACGCTGTTTCCACTAATCAACATTGCATTGGAAAAGGATTATTTAACAGAGTAGATTCAAATGGTTTGAACTCACAAAAACTGTAAGAACTCTCTAAGAAGCTTTGCTTTTTTGTTTAAGGCAGGAGGTTAAATAATCATCTATGTTCAAACATCTTATTTAGGACTTTAGAAATAAACCTGAATATAATTTTCCCAAACTAGAAGATAGTTTATTGGTCCTGAAAAACAAATGTGATCATCAGACAGTCATTCTGACATATGTTTATTGTAATTTAAACTTTAGTGTATTAGCATGGTGTGTAGTTGGTTTGCTTCTTTTGTTTCTTCTAGAATGGCAAGTTTGTACATATTGTTAATTGATAGAAACAAATTTCCAAGAAATTATAGGTTCAACTTCTTAGGGTAGTTTTGGACATTTTAAAAGCACCTGTTTGAGTCCAGAGTGGTGGTAGATCCCAGTCATGCCAGCAAAAAGGACTGGGGATGCAGCTCAGTGGAAAGGCCCTGAGTCCAGTCTCTGCCACCTCCGAGTAATAATAATAAAAGCATATATTGGGGTACTTGAATCCTTATGGAGAAGGCTGGGCTTATCTGTTCTTTAATTTCTTTATTCAACTAAATTTCAAATGTGTATCCAAATTACTAGATTTGTGACCTTAAAAAGTTAGTTTAGCTCTTTGAGAGTCACTTTTCTCCTCTTTAAAAAGGGATTAATGTCTAGCTCAGTGAATTGTGAGGGATAAATGAGATTCAGTACATGGTGCCTGGATTAACAGTAAACACGGATCCCAATTATGGCAATTGCTGTCATTGCAGAATAGTCACTTGGGCATGGGCATGTAATATTTTGACAATGATAAATCAGTGGATGTATTTGAGTGTTGTCATCTGAGGATGATGAACAGTAAAAAAAAGAACATGGGTTTATTTGATTGAATAATTAATATACACAGATTAGTTAGACTTGCAAATTTTAAAAACATGCCATCAAAGAAGAAATCTCATGATTTAAGCATATCTAAAAGAAAATATAGGACCCTTCTTTAGAAAAGTTGGATTAATAGTTACATTGAAGACTTTTCATATGGAGAAAGAGAAATACAAGACTATTACATTTTTTCACCTGTTCTACATTGGCCCTAACAAAACTTTAAACTGTGTATCCTTCACTACTTCTAGGTGCCTCAAGATGCATTAAAAGGGCAGCATATGTCTCTCATTTTATACAGAGACATATTTTTCAAAAGGCGGTAGTTTGCATCCTGTAGTTCAGCAGGATATTTTACAGCATTGTAGCCCTTTTCCTCAACCCTTCCCAATTGGTAAGTTTAACAAAGTCTAGCCAGTTTCTCTGCTGTGCGATATCAGCATCCTTATCTTGCTGTGCACTGTTATCTCCTAGAGTATTAAAATTGGTCCTAAGCTACCTGTGTGCTTGCTTCTAGTGTCCCAGTAATGGCTTTATAGCTGCCAACACAAAGAAGATTATAGTCTTTTAAAATACACAGTCACTTGTCATTATTCACAGGATTTATGTTCTATAAAGTCATCAGGAATACTCAATTAGAGAATATTGAACCATTTTTCCTACAGAAAATATAGTTTCCTTTGAGCCTCTGGTTACAACGTTTTTGTAAACCAATTAATACATAACTTTATGTTACTTGTTTTTCTGTTTAAAGACATTTTATCTAATGTAGATTTTAGATTCATTGACATTAAACTCACAGCTGGCAACGTAACACATGCTTGAAGGAAGCTTATCTAGCATCAGCCACATCTTAGCCTTCTTGCTGGAGAAACACAAACAGCACTTCAGCACTATGTCTAGGGACCATTCTAAACTGTGAAATCACCAACAAAAAGTGCAAAAGAACATGGCAGTAAACAGACAGATAAAAGGGCACTTGCTGACAGTATGAGAGCTAAAAACGAAAAGGAAGAGTAGCCCCCAGGTCAGCCTCAGCTGGAACATGACTCAGACAGCTCAGACTTTTCATTGTTCTGAACATATCCTTGAATAACCATGAAAACCCCAGTACTGATTTCTGAGATTACAAATAAATTTTAGTAAGCAGGCAAATTCACCAATATGGCACCTGCAAATAACGGAATTCCTTACTGAAGCACCGATCTCATGGGAGTGTCTCCACAAATGCAGGTGCTTAGCTCCATTCTGCTTTTACAGTGATAAATGCTTAGCTAAAGAACACTTGTTCCCTGGTAGCATGTTACTGAACAAAGATTACTAAAATATAGAAACTTCATAAGGATAACAATAACTGAGCCATATTAATACCTTTACAGGAGACCCTTATACTGTCTGCATCACTGTTTCCATGGGAAAGTTTATTCCAAATTCCAACTGGAATGCCCACATCCTTTGCTTCCAGAGTCCTCTGTCCCAGTGATGAGCAATCCACCACACTCACCTACAGTGTAGGAGGACTTCCATATTCCCTCCATCTGAGTTCTAGGGTGGGGTGCAGAGCTGTAGGAACTGGGCTGGGGAGGGAAGGTATGAAGGAAAATTATGGTTGCAGCTCCTACAGACGAGTACCAGGGGCTTCTGCTGGGAAGATAGGGATGTGGGTTCTTCTCATGAGTTAACACTGGTTTTTGGAGAATCTTGGAATAATTGTCAATGCAGTCCAAAGTCCAACAGAAGCTGTCTTCTCCAGAAATGGTGCCTCTTCTAGAAATAAGGCTTGGGCCAGGCAGGTCTGTTGATCTGCTTCCTGAAAGCTTTTCCTATCCTCCTTAGGTTCCATCTGTAAAAGACACAAAACAAAAATGCAAGGCGGGAATTTAGCTCAGTGGTTCTGCCACTTGCCTTGAAAGTGCAAGGACCCAAGTTTGATCCCCGGTACCAAAAAAAAAAAAAAAAGTAGACACTGGTCTTCTCTATGTAATGACCCATAGTGGGAAGTCCTAATCAAGAATTTAATTATTTCACACATTTATATTATGAAGCAGTTTTTATTTGTGTTCAGTGCTTTTGTATAAGATTACTTTGTAATATTTAACAGATGTGTGTGTGTTTTATGTTCATTTGTATTCACTTAATGGCTAAAAAGTTCAGCATGAAATAATGATACTTCAGATAGAAAAATATGTGGTAGTATATATACTAAAGACTAAATAGGTCTATAGCATATAGATGAGCTAGAATAGTCAAATTCATAGCAATAGAGAGAATAAAATGATATTTGGCAGGGGCTGGAGGCAGAAGGGAAATGGGCACTTGGTGTTTATGGCATGTAAAGTTTCAGTTACACAAGGTGCATGAGTTCTAGAGATCTGTTCTATAGCATTGTGCCTGTAGTTAACAGCACTGTGCACTTAAAAATGTGTTAAATGGATAGATCACATGTTCTACTACTTTTAAAATATGAGTCCCTGATTTTCTTTTAAATAACAGGTTTCTTTGGTGGGGGGTAATGAGATCTATAGCCTTTTTGGTAGGTTTCTCAAGTGTAAGATTTTTTAATGAAAAATAAGAGACTAGATATTAAATAGACTTTAATTCACATTTTTAATTTAATAAAGCAATTTGGTAATATCTAACCATTTTTATACCTGATTTTTATCCCAAGAAAAAATACTACATGTTCTCTTTTTAGTAAATAGGGTGCCTAGCAGATAAGGAAACAAGTCTTGCAAGTCAGAACTCCTGTTTCTTTCCTTAAATGTTCCCTAGATTGGGGGACAGCTGCATGTGCAACACTTATTTGAAATTTAGACTGCAGAGCAGCCAATTGAAGGCTCAGAAGTATAGCTGCAAAGGAACTTGTTTAACTTTATTAGGTTTCCTACATTTCTTTGACATTGGAACCCTTTTTCCCCAGGACCATTAACATATTAACATCTATAGGGCCTCATAACTTGCAACACAGATATGGGAATCAGCTGGTCTTTGGCAAGATCTCTCTCTCTCTCTCTCTCTCTCTCTCTCTCCCTCTCCCTCTCCCTCCCCCTCCCCCTCTCTCCCTCCCTCTCTCCCCCTCTCTCCCTCTCCCTCCCTCCCTTCCTTCCTGCCTTCCTCCCTTCCTCCCTTCCTCCCTCCCTCCCTCTGCCTGTGTATGTCTGTTTGATATATATACTGTTCATACATATCACAGAGACACACACCTGTATATGTAGGGAAAATAATATTCAGATTAATAGCCCTTTCTTGTTTTCAGGATGACAAAATGTAGGTTTTGTACCTTGTTTTTGTACTTTCTAAAAGTAATTTGGTCTTTCTTTTTCACTTCATATGTATTCCAGCTCATCCACCTAGGTGACCAGCAGCCCAGAACTGTCTTAAATCCTTTAAGACAACATATAAGAGGCAAGCTACTATTTGCGGTAGAAGAAAAATTTTTAGTATTAGGCAAACTTTTTGTATTAGTTATTAATCCTGAAACACCAGTGGTATTACAAACCTTAAATCCAAATGTTCTCTTAGTTAAATCAATATTTATTGCATCTTGCAAACTTTTAACATTCTTTTTTTTTAAAACAAAGGAGGAGAGCACAAAACAATGGGCAAACAAAATAAATCCAAGATTAATTATTGACTTAACACGGGAAGAGTTGAGGTTTTTAAAACCCACAGAAAAAGAACTGTGCATAATTGATTGTTAGCAAGATAGTAACATTCAGATCAATAGATGAAACCAAGGCCTTTGATGTGACTAGATGAGAACGTAAAGTTTCCTACTTGGCATCTGAAAAATCTGCTTGGCAGATAAAGCAGTTGGCAAAGACAGCAAGTACAACTAAAGGTTATGGTTTATATCGTTTGAATAACTCTTCTGACTTAATAAAATTAACAGACTGTACTAATTGAGAAAGAAAAAAGCATTTCATCTATAGGTAAATTGTCAGCCTTCAAAGAAATTCATTTCCTTCAACATGTACACACCTGTCTCCATGCAGTGCTTGGTGTGGGCATTTCCGTGTGAGGCCCATACACTCCATCCTGTGGAGGGGCTGGGGATCCTCTGGAAGAGGGATGCAAAGACTTAATATTCAGTGCAGGCAAGGCTATGGAAATGGTTCTGTTATTTTAAGATTCCTAAAATGACAGGAAATTTTTTTTCTTTTTTTAACATCAGAACTACCCTAATGAAAGAGTGCACAAAAAAGAGACAGAAAAAGAGCATATACACTGAGTAGTAGGCCTTGAGCCATAAGAGTGTTTAACCCAATGGATCATAACATAATTAAAATTATTATGAAAGTAGTTGTAATATGAAGCATTGTCATGACTGCTGCAGTCAGTTCTGTAAAGTGAGTAGGAGTGTAGCCAGGTGCACACCTGTAATGCTAGCACTCTGGGAGGCTGAGACAGGAGAACAGCAAATTTGAACCCAGCCTGGGCAACTTAGTGACTTAGCAAGACCCTGTCTCAAAATAAAAAATAAAAAGCTAGGGATCTAGCTCAGTACAAAATCCCTGGGTTCATTCCAAGTATTGGAGAAAAATAAAGTAGGCATGTGGACTCTAATGATAGTGGGATTATGATACATTAAAACTTGTTTTGTTTCATATAATATTTTAGATGATGATACTCTGTAATAAATGTTGGTTTCCTTTATTATAAGTGATATTTTCCTCTTTTTAGCTGACTACAGACCCTGCCTTCTCTGTGTCCCCAAAACCAGAGACATGACCTGACATCCTGATGACTTCCCTCAGGGCCTTTGGCTGACTGGCCAGTGCACCATGGAACTTAAAGTATGGGTGGATGGAGTCCAGAGGATCGTTTGTGGGGTCACCGAAGTCACAACTTGCCAGGAGGTCGTAATAGCCTTGGCCCAAGCTATAGGTAAGTGAACTCTGAGGGTGTCTGAGATAAAAGTAATTTATGATTCTTTTTGGGGGTGTTTGTGTGTGAGTGTGTGCGCACATGCAGTTTAAATATAGGTCTCTAGTGGGTTTTGTTCATTTGGTTCCATAATCTCACAGACAAGGCACACTTTTGCTTATTACCATTTGCCCATGTTTAGAAAAATCTGTGATGTTTGTTCTCCGATCTGCTTCCCTCCCAGATTTTATTGACCTTGAAGCTAGCTAGAGTCAGTACTGTCTTCTTGCCAGATGTTTATCCTAGACAGTGATTTCTGGAACTGTAGATGTTTTATTAATCCAGAATATAGATTCTTAGTTCTTAGAACCCCTCATAAGGAAAACTATTTATTGTCAATTTCTCAATATTTTTAGAAAAGACAATACAGCAAATTAAATAACATGGTTCTTCATTAGAAAGATAACATACACTTCTTAAGTTGTACTGTACAGGGAAAAGGAATTTGTCATGTGCATGTTTACTGGCCACATCCCCTGGCTTGTGGGTCTTATCATTCTCACCGGTTTCACTATTTCTCATTTATTTTGTTTGTTTTTATCATAGTTTGTGTATACTTATTAGTTATGTTAAATACTTTTGGAACATAATGAGGGTGTAAATACCTATCAGTGAAATGAGTAATGGATTATAGTTTCTGTGTACATCTTCCATTATTTATAGCAAATATGAATTGAGAGGAAACTGTCCAGCATCATGCTAGGTGCTCCATACTTCTTTGTCTCTGAGCTCTTTATTTTGTTTTATGTCTTGCTAGTTTGTGTTGGAAGCATGTCAAGCTAGATCAAGATCGAAACGAGTCACTCTGTTGCCAGTGCACCTAGGCATTTGATAGAGGTGACTCTGCTGCCTATGTCACAGCAGGTGTGACTGTTAGTCTTTATCTTGGCCTAGGGCATTGTCAAATTCTTTCTTTTAATAATGATATCTTTTCATTTTTCCCTATATACTATAACATTCTGATACAGTAAAACAATGATAAAAATACTAGGCTCTCATAGCCAATGAAATTTCCTTGCATTTGAGACTAATATTATATTTGTAGACCTGAGTTTAATTATTAAAGGGGGAAATTAAGGTATTTAATTTTATTCCATATTCTTTTCTACCAACTTACTTAGTATCTGTGCCTTGTAAGAGCCTCACATAATTTATTTCAATAATTTATTTGAAAATTTACTGCTTGGCTTTTTTCTTTGTAAACTATCAGTTTTCAAACCTACATTTTTCTGTTGTATTTGAAAATCAAGCCATGCACAGTGCTAAAAAAATAGTTTTTACAAAAGTCAGAGTAGTTGAGTAGTGCTATACTCTGTGTCTGTCCATATGGTAATCACATTTTGTGCACAGAATTCCCGGGATAAGTGTACCACTTCAACTTTATCATCCTCTACCCTATTCTCAACAGATTTCTTTTCAAGTTATTCCTTTAAAGTATGCTGTATCCTTTCACTCCCTGCTCACAACGCTTTAATGGTTTCCTGACATACTCAGAAAATTCCAAAGTCCATACAATGATCTTTCTAGCCATAAATGAATCCCCACTTACTCTTATTAATCTCATCTCATACCACTCTTTCATAGTGTCCTCTTAACATACCAAGCATATTCCTGCCCCAGTCTTTGCATCTATTTTTTTCTGTTGAGAATACTCAGCACCCAGATTATCTTTATGATTTGTTCCCTTAGATCTCTGCTCAAATGTAGTTTATTACAAAGTCCCTCTCTGACCACTGTGTTCACACACACACACACACTTGCACACACACACTGTCTGTCTCAAGCACTATGTTTTTCTTCATAGCCTCTACCCTTCCTGATATATTACATATAGGTTGCTATCCCTTATCCATGTTATGAAATCTTAAAAATTCTGAAAGTGTGAAGTTTATTGTATTTATTTGTTAGCAATATCTGTCATGGTTTGAACTCATTTAATGGTAAAAATTGACCTCATTTGACCTAAGGCTGTTTTAAATATATTTATCCCATACATTATGAATGTTATTATGTACTTTAGAAATTTCAGAATATTTTTTATAAAACCTGAAGTACAGCACCATGCTACCTTTTTAAAATCTAAAATCTTCTGGACATGTGATTTTAAAGCTGTTGGATAATGGACTTTATTTATTTGTGTATTGTCTGTCACCTGCCACTGTTATGGTATTGCTTTTTCCCAGTGCTTAAAAAGTATATGAGCTTTCTCTTCACAACATTTCTGCCACTAGCTGGGAGTGCCGCAGTTTAGTACAGTCCTGAAATTGTCCACCTGGAGTTAGCATCAGAGGAAGGCTCACAAGACTGCCCCTGCTTCAGGTGCCAGAGCCACCCATATTTCTAACTGGCCATTTATAAATTGGGGCTCCCATAAACCCTTCCTGAGGTTCAGTAATCTGCTAAAATGACTCATAAAACCCAGGAAAGGGATTTACTTATTATTATTATTACCAGTCTATTATAATAAACTAGTGATAGTAAAGGATCCAATTTAGGAACAGCCAAATGGAAGAGATGCAGAGGACAAGCAGTGGGGCCGGAGGTTACAGAGGGGCTTGTGCGGAGCCTCCATTCTCCCAACCTTCTGGCACCTTGGTGCGTTCACCAACCCAGCAGCTCTCTGAACTTCATTGTTTCAGGGTTTAACAGAGATTCCATTATGTAGATATGATCGATTAACTCATTGACCGTTGATGATTAATTGAGTCTTCAACCTCTCTCCCCTCGTTGAAAAGGGACAGAAAGTTCCAACTCTCTATTACTTGGTCAGTTCCTCTGGCAACCAGGCCCCATCCTGAAGCTATCTAAAGTCCACCAAGAGCCAGCTCATTGGCATAAACTAGGATAGGGTAGAAAGGGGTTCTTATGAAAAAAAAACTGAAAAAAAAATGCTCTTATCACCCCTAGTATTCAGAAAATTCCAGGCGATTTCAGAGCTCTTTATCAGAAACTGTGGACAAAGGCCAAATATATCTCTTATGATATCACAGTAATTAGTACCTATTTGTGAATAAATGAATGAATTTTTAAGGTTTTTTTCTATAAATAGGGTGACCACCTGATATTCCATCCACTTCTAAGGTCATGTGATCCTTTAAAATATAAAAATAATTTTAGCTATATAACTCCTAATTTCACATGTAAGTTATCAATGTTAGAATTTAACAGAATGATCTATTTTATATATGTTTATGAAGTAATATTATTCATTATAGGCTATTTTGAAATTTAGAAAAATAAAAAGAGAGTAAAAGAATCACTCATGATCCTACTTCCTAGAACTAACTACTATCAAAGGCAAAGTTACAGCATAGTTTTAGGACTTTAATTAACTTTATTTGCAAGTCTAGAATTGAGTAGCAACTCATTCAGTAAAGTGGAATGAGTATTCTAGTAGACTAAACAGAGAGAGTTGGTTTTATTGGGGGAGGTGCAAAGAAAGTAGAAGTAATAAATGCAGGTTGATCATTTCAGAGTTACTTTCTTTGTAAGGGTTAAAGCAGCAAGGATGTCCTTACCCTGCTTGCTAGACCTGCCTTATTTGGAGGTTTAGCTATTATCTCTCTTTTCCTCATGTCTAAGAGGATCATATTAACAGCTTTGACTTGGTGATGTAGAACTTTAGCGTGAGTGACACCATTTTGATTTGGTCTTTCAGGTCTGGTACAGGAGCTAAGTGCAAATCAGCAGCATCTTATAAGTTGTACTTAATACTGTAAGCAATATTTTTAATGTATCTCTGGGTAAACTTTAAAAAATAGATTATACCCTTCATATACTCTTCTGTGATTAAATAGTCTCAACACTGGAAAAATGTACCATGAATGATTTAACTATGGGTTGAATGCACAATTAGCTGCTACTCAGATATAATGTATTATATCACTGTCAGGAAAGATACTTTATAGTAAGAGTTATCTTAATTTCACCAAGACTTAAGTAGTATATTGAAAAATCCATTGATAAATTTGTATAATATCTGTATATCATCAGGAAATGTTAAAATTATTTAAGCTTTTATTTCTTCACTGATAAGGATAATCATATCTGTATCGGTTAACTTAGGGAACCAATTAAAATTATGTCTATGAATATATATATGTATATATTTAGCTATGTACATAGATACATGCATCAAAAGTATTTTACAGACCATAAAATGACACAGTATAAGTTCTCTTACAGAGATCAACACTAATTGTAAGAATTGTAAGTCATTATGGAAAGTACTAGATATGTGCACTAGACTCTGCATGAGAATTCTGAAGTGTGCAATGGATTTTATAAAATTCTCATCAAGGAGCAAAGCATCTGTTATTGGAAAAATTCAGTGTTACTGGATAGCTTATTCAACATAGATTTTTTTTTAAAGTCAGATGTTAAGTGACATTTCTAATATGTCCAGAAACTTGAGGATATTAGCATTAAATTCATAAGAGATTTGTGCCAGCTGTCTTGTTGATTTAAATAATATACAGTGTTCATCTTCAGGATGGGAGAGACTTGATACTAAAGGAAAAAATCAAATCAAATGTCAGTTAAAACTAAAACTTAAAAGGAAGGTTAGACTCTACCACATCTCATAACAAGATGTAACTTTTAGGTCAGGATTTTGTGTTATGACTCTGAAAGCAATTGTAAAAATCATTGTAATTTTTAAATGGTTGAAATAAGGGTATAAGTTTTAGAGTGACCTATATTTGAATATTTGAGTTTTGGTATATATTTTCAAATTTTTCATATTACTTCATAGTGATTTTTTTAAAGTTAAGTGAAAGTAATATTTTATCCCATTTCCTTTTGATCTGTGAGTCTTCTAGTAAAATTCCATGGTTCTCTGTATGATTTTAGTCACTGTATGAAGTTAATGATTCTTGGGATTAGTCTCAATAGGTTCAGCTATTTATAAGTAAAATCAGTGTCTTATTTACCATAGCTTAATTTAGTAACACTTATTTGACAGTGTCACACAGTCCATGATAGGCGAAATTTAAACTACAAATGCAGACAGAGAGACAGACAATGGAGAGGGAGGTATTCCTCTTTATTAGTATTAAGGCTACACCAAGATAGTATTCAAGGTGGAGCTAAACATAGCCATTTAATAAAATGCACTCAAATAAGTTGTGCAGGAGGAATCAGAATCTACCTAATGAAAGAATCTGTGTGGCCTTGGCAACTACGGATATTAAAAACGATTATGGCATTTAATTCTTATATAAAATATTTAAAACTCAATTCTTATAATAAAATCAAATCTATACATTGATTTACTTTTTTAAATGTTTTATGTGGCTGGATGGCATATTTTCTTTTTGCCAGTAGTGCAAAATGTGTATTATGTAACCTAAAGGAAACAGCAGTAATAAAAGCAATTCTAATAGTTTTCTACTAAGATATTCTCAGCGGGTGGCAATACCATTAAGCATGGGAAAAGTTAGCTTTAAACATAACTGCATCTAAACTAATGTCTTCAGGATTTTTAATCTAGCTTGTGTAATGTGATGATTCAGTTTTCTTTTCATAATGCATTATTGGCGTGATGGAATTGGAGGAATCTCTTCCCATCTGATCTGACCTTCATGTCACTGATGGGGCACAGAGGTCCAAAGTAAAGGGGTAAGGTGCCTACAGTAATGGATGGGCAGGAGAGCCAGGAACAAAAAGTGCTGCAGTCTTCGAAGCACTTACTACACATGGGACAGTTTTAACTTTGCAAATGTATCAGTAGTTTTACATGGGACAATTACAGTAATTTTTAACCTGAAAACCATTAGAAACACTGCATTCCAGTCCAATGTGCTAAGGCTTTCTTTTTCATTCTCCTTATTTGGCTGAGTGTTTTGATGATAATATATTTATATACACTTCTCAATCTTACAAAACATTTTTATACTCTACATTCTCACTTGAGTCTCAGAACAACCTTGTCAAGTATAGAAAGAATACTCACAACAGACAAAGAGACTGGGGCTGAAGAAAATTTAGTAATTTGTTCAAGCATGTAAATAGATAGCAGAGTTAGATTTGAACACAGCCTTCTGACCCCCGAACCTTGTCCTTTCTACTCTGCCCAGCTCATCACATAGTTGGAAATTGCATAAGAATTTTCTTTTAAGTCAGATTTGTCATAACTCATCACTATTGAAAGGAGGTCTCTGGTCATCCCTTTTGTTATGTAGATAACAATGTTTTAAGGTAATAATAGCTCCCACATATTCAATGTCTGCAGTGTGATAGTTGCTTAGTATAGCTGATGCTTAAAATCTATAAAGCATTTTAGAAATAAAGTTTTGCTGCTTATCTGGTAATTTACCCTGGGTGAAAACCCCACTATTGTTTGCCTCCAAAGCCCCAACATTTCATCCACACCCAAGATTCAGGTTTCTTAAAGGAGAATATACCTACATGTTTACAGCATAATCATTCTTTATATGCTGCTCTGAATTATATACTTGAAGGTTCATGTATATACATCTAGATACCTGTTTAGTGATGCAGTAATCATGAAAATACAGTACTGCTATTGTTTCAGAAGCTCATGAAGATTGAAAAAGGAGGCAGGGAAGATAAGTCAGTAGCTGTGTATGCCAATAAAACTGCTACATGACAGTCAGATTTTCTTCTTTGTAATAATATTAACTACTTATGTATACTTTTAGCAAAATGAAAATAACCACCCACCTTAAGTGAAAATATTTAGGTATTCTGTTCAAGTTTATAACATTAAATTGTCTTCTGAAACTTTTATTTAAATTCCTTACTTAATAGATTCAGTATATTCTTAAATTTAAATATAATTTTAGCCTGTTTTGGTTTTAGTAATAAATTTATATTTTACCTTTGAGAGTTTTTTTTCTCTTAGAATAATCTTTGAAACTCGTACTATCAGAACTGACCAGGGCCTCCTTTTCCGGCTCCGCATTTTGCATGGAGCTAATCTGAAGCATTATGATCTTTGTTGGCCACAGGGGTGCAGGAAGGCCCCAGCATTGTGAGCTGTGGGTTGACCACACCCTTAGGGAGATGGGGAAGAGACCAGCAGCTGTTTTGAGTGGCAAGTTCTCCATTGGCTCTGTGTCTCCATTCAGAAGTAGGGCCTCCAACCTCCCAGGGCCCTACTGTGTATATACAGTTCACATCCTATGTTTCATTCTTGAGAGGTTCAATATCTTCCAGTGAAGGTGTTAAAGAAAAAAGTGGACCAGACTCTAAAATTTGACTTTGTGATACTAATTACAAATGCATATGTTGTCAGTCTTAGCACTCTGGAAGGCTGAGGCAGGAAGATTGCAAGCTCAAGCCCAGCCTGGGTAACTTGGCAAATTAGCAAGACTCTGTCTTAAAATTTAAAAGAGCTGGGGAAGTAGCTCTGTGCAAAGGCTCTAGGTTCAATAACTGGTACCATTGGAAAAAAAAGCAATTATTAAATGGTATCATTTGTTGCATTATTTAACTATTACATATTCCATTCTGATATTTTATTATCTTTTTTGCCTAGGTCGAACTGGAAGGTACACCCTTATAGAAAAATGGAGAGATACTGAAAGACACTTAGCACCTCATGAAAATCCTATCATCTCCTTAAACAAATGGGGGCAGTATGCCAGCGATGTACAGCTCATTCTTCGTCGAACGGGGCCATCTCTCAGTGAGCGGCCCACTTCAGATAGTGTGGCTCGGATCCCTGAAAGAACTTTATACAGGCAGAGTCTGCCCCCCTTAGCCAAGCTGAGGCCTCAGGTGGACAAGTCAATCAAAAGGAGAGAACCCAAGAGGAAATCATTGACCTTCACAGGAGGTGCCAAAGGGCTAATAGACATTTTTGGAAAAGGCAAAGAAACTGAATTTAAGCAAAAGATGTTGAATAACTGCAAAACCACAGCAGATGAGTTGAAGAAACTGATCCATTTGCAGACAGAGAAGCTTCAATCCATTGAGAAGCAGTTGGAGTCTAATGAAATAGAAATACGATTTTGGGAGCAAAAATATAATTCTAACATTGAAGAAGAAATCGTCCGCCTGGAGCAAAAGATCAAAAGAAATGATGTAGAAATTGAGGAGGAGGAATTTTGGGAAAATGAATTACAGATTGAACAAGAAAATGAAAAGCAGCTGAAGGATCAACTTCAAGAAATAAGACAGAAAATCACAGAATGTGAAAGCAAATTAAAAGACTATCTGGCACAAATCCAGACCATGGAAAGTAGCCTGGAAGCAGAAAAACTGCAGCGG
Source organism: Heterocephalus glaber (assembly GCF_053883595.1). NCBI lineage: Eukaryota > Metazoa > Chordata > Mammalia > Rodentia > Bathyergidae > Heterocephalus > Heterocephalus glaber. The sequence continues at coordinate 13,006,620 of NW_028258297.1, read as the reverse complement.
GAAGTTCAGGAGGCACAAGTCAATGAGGAAGAGGTTAAAGGAAAGATCAGGAAGGTCAAGGGGGAAATCGACGTTCAAGGCCAGCAGAGCCTGAGGCTGGAAAATGGCATTAAAGCCGTGGAAAGATCACTTGGGCAGGCCACCAAGAGGTTACAGGTAAGAGCATTTTTATAAACAGGGTGTTTCATCTATTTAAAAGAATTAATGTACTCTTGGAATTTTATTTCATATTGTGTCTCTTATTCTTAAAGGCTTTAATTTCTCTGTACTGAAAGAATTAGAAACCTAGATAAGTGTAAAAGTCTCATGGAATTCGTGTGATGTTAGAGCTTACACAGGAGAGCAGAACAAGACAGGAGCTAACACTACACTCGTCTTTCCTCTGTGCAAGAGGCTTTTTCTGTGCCACTTGTGGCATTGGCCAACTGGATGGAGGAGAATACGGTCTCAGAGCTGTAATGTTCACTAATAATAAGATACGGTATCTGACCTCCTTTTAGAGATCGGGAAATTGAAGCCAAATGAGATTATCACAGACTGATCAACCAAGGAGTATGTGGCTAGTTGATTGCATATCTATCTCTACTTCATTGTTACCATCCTGTTTCTTCCCCACGATTTAGGTCTCTTCCCTCCTTTCCTCTCTGTAGTGCCCTCCTTTGTTTTCCTGTGGAGAGGGGCACAAAGAATCTTCTCCAATCTCCCCTCTCCCGTAGATATTTCACCACTTAGACCCTGATCACTCATTTTTTTTTGATATCTGTTCTTAAAGATACTGTGATTGTGATCTAGGAGTTGTGAAGATGTATAAGGTTTTAATAATGAGGCAATAATGAGGCAAATAAATAATGAGGCAAAAAAGAGACACAATTGATTATAACATGGCTATTAAATTAGTTTAAAGTATTAGATAATTTTAAAATTCTCTGTTTAGTCACAGCCACAATTCAGGGTCTCAGTAGCATGTGTATTGGAGAGCACAGATGCCAAATGTTTCCATCACAGCAGGATGCCCTGTTGGACTGAGCTGGTGAGAAGCTTGTTACTCAAAGTGCAGTCCAGGGCAGGTGGCCTTAGGCACACTTGTTAGAGTCTGTATCCTAAGGAGATCCCCGGTCATACCTGTGCACAATGAGATTGGAGAATCTGCTGTGGTGCAAACAAAAACAGCACACAGAGAAAGCTGACATGCCATCAAGAACTGCTATGAGTTTCTTTCTCTCTTACTCACTGTAGTGAGAGGTAAGGTGAATGGTAAAACCACCACTAAAATTTTGAAAATCAGGAATTTTTCATACACCAGAAAGTTATTAGTCTCTGAATTGTCAGTATTTTACTATTGGGTTTCATTTTGACATTTAAAAAGGGATGCACTGGAAGTCATGTTGCCTTTGCTGTTATTTACATTAAACACTAACTTACAATAATCATTGCTAGTAAATCCTGCTACCCATTAAAACGTGTCTAATAATCAAATGACTGACATATCACTAAGTAACCCCTTCACTCAAAGTAAGCACACTTTTAGTGTGTTTTCCCTGACCCTAATCCTTCAAACACACCTGCCTAGGTGGGGCCATGTGCCTTTCCTATAGTGCAGTAGAGAGAGGAAAGAAAGTGACAACAAGCCATTTAAATAACAGGATGGCTCCTTGCTTTTGGAGCTTCCCAGCTGTCTAAACCTTGAGCTCCTTCTCCAGGGCTTTGTAGTTTTCCTACTCTTAGTCAAGGATAAGAGCCTCAGACTAAAAATCTTGCAGGAATCTTGCTTTCTTCATGCTATAAGATAAATCTTAACAATGGAGCTTATGAAAACTGAAACAGCTTATAAAAACTAAGAACTCTTAAGTCTTATGGACCAAATTACTGTGAATCTGCAGTTGGTTATGAAGTGGTTAATAGGAATGTTTGTGATCTGCTCAACAAGGCTGCTGTAACACACTGGGACAAGTAGAAACCAGTATTTATTTATTTATTTTCTCTCTCTCTCTCTCTCTCTCTCTCTCTCTCTCTCTCTCTCTCTCTCTCTCTCTCTCTCTCTCTCTCTCTCTCTTTCTCTCTCTCTCCCTCTCCTCTTTGGTGAAAGTTTATAGACATGTGCTTATTTTGTATGAATGCATATTGATGTTCCAAAGGAAGCAGCACATGTACTGTGAAAACAGATAGCTGAGCACGATGGCACTCACCTGTATTTCTAGTATTCTAGGTGACTGAGGCAGGAGGACCACAAGTTTGAACCCACCTGGGCAACATAGGAACTTAATGAGACCCTGCCTCAAAAAAAAAAAAAAAAAGTGGTGCGCATGCACCTCAGTGTAAAGGCTTTGGTTCAGTACTGCAAAAAAAAAAAAGACTGAAAAACTGTTGTCTTCCATTTGCTTGGTTTGGGGCCCATTCCAGAGTAACAGTGACCTCTTTCACCCATTATATCCAAATGAACCAGGTTGGTTAAATGTGGCCTTATGAAAGCACCCAACCCCTGCCATGGAAGGACTTTGGCAAGGATATCTTAACTGGCCAACAGTGAATCCTCAAGTCAAAAAGTAATAGTAATAATTTCCATCTAGGACAAAGAACAAGAACTGGAGCAGTTGACCAAAGAGCTGCGGCAAGTCAATCTCCAGCAATTTATCCAGCAAACAGGAACAAAAGTCACTGTCCTGCCAGCAGACCCCATTGAAATAGAGGCTTCTCAGGCAGACATAGAAAGGGGTAAGGTGCTGATAAGAATGCTTTTTCCCTTTCTCCTCGCTAGTGAACTTTGAATAAATTGCTTGTATTCAGTTAAAGTATTATCCTGCCATTCATAGCTAACTTTTAAGTGGACTACTTTTTAAAAATTCAGCCTAATTCCTATTTCTGAGGAAAAACAGTATTTATTCATTATTATATATTTATTACTAATTATAATTTACGTTATTTATTTATTTAAGTGATCAAGTAATCACCAAATTTTATTTCATTCATTTTAATATGCATCTTTATAAAACTTTTTCTGCAAGTGTATGAGTTATATTTATTAATTTTAAATTTTAGATTTTCAGTTCCTTATACCCCTGCTTCTCTTATTCCTTTAAAAGTCTTTGTTATTAATTTGTGTTGCTATTTAAAAGGCAATTATAAATCTGTAAATACATGTGGCCTAAACAACCAAAAGAAGCAAAATGCTTACCTGTTAAACATAGTACTCACTGTTCATATCACCAAATACTGGTTTGTCTAGTAGACTCCCATTTGAGATGGTCTTAGCCTTCTCCTCCCCACCCCAGGGCCCACAGTCATTGCAGGTTCTGTAGGACAGGAAATACTCTAATTTTCAGGTTGCTAAGTGCTCTTGGTTAATGGCTGTCTGTTTCCTGTGTAGAGGCACCATTCCAGTCCGGGTCCCTGAAGCGACCTGGTTCATCTCGGCAGCTCCCCAGTAATCTTCGTATTCTACAGAACCCTATCTCATCTGGTTTTAATCCTGAAGGCATATATGTATAACATTATCTATCTTGAGGGGAGAGATCCAATAAAGTTACTAAGGACAGTAACGTTGTTTCTTCGATTTGTGCCAATGACAGAGGATATATTTCACAAGCCACCATATCTTTTTTTTCTCTCCTAAATTATATACCACTTGGAGCCATACCCTGTGCACTGATGCTAAAGAACAAAGAAACTGTTTCCACACATCAACAGTATTGATATTTTTGTCCAGCAGCTGTAATGCAAAGCCTTCATTTTTATTTGTAGCATTTTGAGATCATTAGGAAAGTATTATACTATGTGTGTACATAATAAACCATGAATTAAGAGTAAAGAGAATTATGTGACTGGCTTAGTTTAATTTATTCCATGTAATTGATTATTGTGTGAATGTTGATGTTTTAATATTTTTTGTTACTACTTATCCTGTGACTTAATTATGTTACATATTGTGCGATCATGACTTAGTGTGCACATTGCCAGACTCCAACCATGCATTGCTAATTTACCACTGAACAAGTGTGAGGTGCTCCACTACCCACACTAATTCCAGAAGAACCCACTGCATTTCATTTATGAACCTGTCCTAGCCATTGCTTTCTTAGATACAATAATTGAGATTTCTTTTTAATGTGGAATTTAATCTTTCTTTACAGTATTTTCAAATATATGAGTGACCACATAACAAATACTTTTCATGACTTAAATTGTTCATATAAAAGGTTTTCAGTCTTTCATATACTGTTGAACAAAACTATAATTGCTGAGTATCTGTCCAAATGGGCATAGGGTTTTCTGTTACACTATATGATTTGTTTAAGCCCTGCCTTAGCATTTATTGCCATGAATCCTCAGAATTAATGTGATACATAAATTATAGCTATTGAGGATCAGATTGGTATACTTTGGGATGCCAATGATATACCAATGCTATTCTTTAAATTTTTATTCATACTTGTTTGCAGTACATAATGATTATATTCATCTTAGGGGCTATATTTTAAAATAACCCATTTAATAAGTATGGTCTGTTGGTATACACACTCATTGGTAATTTATTCCTTGCACATAATTTATGCTTTTATGGACTATTGTGCTTTTTCCAGTCACCTAGAGGGAGAAGAGATTGGAGTTAGATACATTTTTACTGAGGAAATTAAATTCAGAGTATGTTTTCCTTTTTAGGTTTGACTTTTATAGGATATTAATCTCCATTTGTACATGTGTTGTTTTATTTATAAAACCAAAATGAATCAACACCTCTCCCGTGAGTGGTAACTTAACTAAGATTCACAAGTAATATTTAGACGGATACTGTCAGACACCTCATAGCCAGTTTTACATTCCCTCTCAACAAATTTCGTACTATGTAATTAACACTTTGAAATTTGAGGTAGTTTATCATTCTGAAGAAAAGATATTCTTTGTATTATTTACATGCAACAAAATAAAAGTGGATTAATGTAGTAATGCTATGGTAGCGATAAAGAGATATGTTTTATGCATGAAGGCAACTTTGGATGTTTCAGCATATTTGACTTATTTTTGGTTTAATGAATGCTGATAATGGCTGCTTAGGTTTCCTATGAGAAACTTTAAGAATGGCTATGAAAATATGTAGAAGCTTCTAGAGAACTGAAAGCAATGCAGTGCTACCTTCTCTAGTCCAGGTACATAATAGACCTCCACTGAAAATATTTTCTTTGTATTCCTGGAATTATCAAATTGATCTTGCCATTATACTATTTTCCAGATACTTGAGAAATATTAAATGATTCTTGCCTACATAACCACAGCCTGTGCACATTTGCTGTCAATTTATAACAGTTATTTCATATCTACATATATTTAAAATTAGGATATTTAAAAATCAAAATAATTTGTACCTTTTGTGATAGTAATGATTTATGTATGCCCAATATATGCCTTATTGCTAAAGCATCCCATCCTATACTGAGTGATTTTGTTGTTGTTCAGAGAAATTGAGACTTCATTTACAAAGAAAACCATTTTATAAATTGTATTTTATTTAAATGAAAGTGCTGAACTATAGGTATGTTAAACTTTGTGATTAACTACAAAGATGCCTTGGTGTACCATGAAAAACACAGTGTCAGTATCATTACTTATTATAACTTATTATCAAAATTTACATAATAACTTTAAAGAAAAACAGGTAACACTCCATCAACTTGTAGTCAGGGTTCTCCAGCAGTCTGACAGTTCACCCCTCTGACAACTTCACAGGATTTTCAAGCTGGCGAATAATCTTCATGGACCTAATTACACATAGAAATACTACTTCCTAGATGGAAAGAATATATTAATGTGAATTAATGAATACATTGAGCAGCTGTACTTTTTAATCAATTATATTACTTTTCGAAGCACATAGCCAAGAATATTTTTTAAATCTGTTTCCAAAATAGAAAAATTCATTTCCATAGGAACATCTTAAAATATTTTAGTCTCTTTGTGATCATTTTTACCTATTGTGAATACAAATAAGTTGGATTAAGTCTACATCTTTGGATACATTTTGGAGGGGGGAGCGGGCACTAGTATACAAAAATACCAAATACAAAATTTTGCAATGGGGGGAATATTCAGCTTCTAAATAATAAATTACAAATTTGTGTGGTTTTTTTTAATCAGCAATTTTCTACAATATTATATATACTAAAACTAGTTTTGTTCCCTTTTTTAACAAGGAATAATCTGAAATAACATTGGTCTGTTTGAACTTTTGAGGATCATCATCCTCAGAGATGATTACCTTGTTGTTTTTTTTTCCTTTATAACATATTTTGGTTTGTTTCCATTTCTTTTTGTCTTAATGCACAGAATAATTTTTATATGTGAGGCTTCAATTTTATCAATAGAAGTTACCCTCTTAATTCCCATCAATTCCTATAGTTGAAATTAGTCATAAACAAGAGCTAAAATAAGAGTGATGGAGTAAAGAATATATATAATACTATAAAATATATAATAGAATTTGTGGTATGATATGTGAATTATAGCAATGTATGAGAAGAGTAAGTGAGCCCTTGCTTCCACAATAAAAACAAAATACACTTCTGCGTTAAAAGACAGCTTTCTTTGTGAATAAGAGCAAAATGGTCTTCACAGGAAATAACTTCATTTGAAGCCATTTCTGTGAACCCCTTTCCAAGTTAGGACTGTAATAGATGGAGGAAATAATTTGAAAAAGGCAAAAACTTGATTTTAGACCTGAAAAGGGTGTGGGAACATGAGCAGGTATTGTTGTACATTGCCTTTGAGAAACTGGGCCTTAATTTATATGTATATAATGACGGCTGTGTTCCTCTCTTCTACCTTAAATTGTATTAGTCTATATTTAGCTCATAAGTATTACTTTTATATTCTGTCAGTTTTTTAAGTTGCATGGTTATGCTGTTTGCTACAGTGTTTTTGAGTTCCAAGTGAAGGCTGTCAGCTGTATCAAAAAGTCACAATAATCACTATTTATTCAGTCTTGCTGCTTTACATTTCCCAGTCAAGCTTTTGTTGCCAGGACAGTGACTGCTGAAAGCTGCAGGAGCTCTTTCCAATGCATTTTATATATTTTTGGAAACCAAATAAATGCAAATAACTATTTAGTATATAATTATAATAAACCAGCAGAAATATAAAGGCAATAAAGTATATGCATATATATGAGGGGAGGGGAAAGATGAAAAATATAGATTTACAGCCAGACATGGTAGTAGCCCTAAATGAATTTCTCAGTGTCTTTCTTCATTCACCCTAGGAGGATTTGAGTTGCTGCAGCTTTAAACAGAAAATTACCACATTCACTAATTGTGGGCCATAAGTATGCTTTTAGTAGTGCTTTGCTTATGTACAAAGGAAAGATCTATAATATGTATTATATGTAATTATTTTATTTTGACTTTCATTTCAAAATGTATATTTTCTGATTATTATCATGAGCTGTAAAGCAAAAGATCAATATCTGATATTCTCCCAAATAAATTTTCAGGATTCATTGGGCAGTTGTAAATTTATTTTTTATGCATTTTGTATCTTAAAATATTAATTTTATTTCCTTTCAAAGACGCCAAAGAGAATGGATCTACATATCAGTGACCCCAAACTACATATTTCTTAAATGTAATGCTAATTATTATCCTTAATTAACTATTGCTCCTGCAGTAGCTGCTTCACCTAAGTAGGAACTAATATGCCTCTTTTTTTATTTCAAAAAGTGAGTGGAGGGCTGGGGATTTAGCTCAGTGGTTCCGCCTCCTGCCCTACAAGCGCAAGGACCCGAGTTCGATACCCGTTACCAAAAAAAAAAAAAAGTGAATGGAAAAGTTATTCCCTAAGCATGGGAGACATTTGACATACTCAAATACGCACAGCCACCCGGGAACAGCACTCAATCACAGCTGACAGGTAGCCAGCACCACACTGAATTCAGACCTCTCAGCCCCCAAAGCACTTTCTATATTCCATGGTAATGCTGCTTAAACTACAGTGCCTAGTGTGTGCACCTTAATCACTTTCTAATGTAGAAGTATTAAATCTTACAGGGATAATTATAATATTGCTATATGTAATAGTTATATTTTGGTCAGGAAGTCATATGTGAGTAAATAATGTTATAAAAGCAAACAGAAATGAGAAACTTTGAATTAAGTATTAATTATCCTACATGCTTGCTTGGGGAACTTTTCGAATTTTTATTATCCATGCTGTCCCCCTGTATGTTGTGTTAACGGCACAGCAAGAAATAAGATGCCCAAACTGCAGTGTACCTGACAAGGGCCCTGTGGAGTCTTCAGTGAGCCCAACCGTTAAAGTATCACGGCTTTGCCTCTACCTCAGGCAGGCTACAGTCTAAAGAGCAAGCCTTGCTACAACATATGAAGCGCAATCAAAGGCCTGAAGCTAGCCATGGAAACACACCAGAAGGGGCTCCCCCAACCCAGCACATCAGAGACCCTGGAGGAGGTGACTGAACCAGGAAGGGCTGTCTGGCATGGGCTGGAAGATGGGAAGGTGAAGAAGCTATTGCCAGACCGCGGAGAGCAGGGAGGGCTGAGAGAGGGTAGGTAGGCATCAGATCATGCAGGGCCTGGGTTGCTTGGTAAGCAGTGTGGGCTTTATCCATGGAGCCACAGGGGAGTTTGAAGCACAGAAATGAAGTGATCACATAGGCACAGGAAGGGAGATGCTTCTGGCTGGCGGTGTAGTGAACTGACTGGACCAGGTTCATGATGAGAGGCCAGGAAGGCCACTTAATGAGGACTGTACAAACCAAGCCAGAGACGATGGTAGCTTGAACAAGTAAGAAAGTAGCTGGTGGCTTTATTCATAGAACAAATCTTTATTGAACACCTTCTTTGGGCCAGGAAAAGAATAGGATTGAGCAAGTTGTTAACATCCTAAGTAGACAGCAGTGAAAGGACTCAGTATATAAATAGGCATGCAGAATAAAGAAAGAAATCTCAGGTATTCACAGCTATTCACAGCCTAAAATGGCTGGTGGAAGTGGTGCTATGGATCTCATGCTGAATATTCATAAATACTCTGCTTTGTGTGCAGGCATGCAAGAGATTAGCGCAGGAGGAACAGAGAAGAAAAATATGCATAGCATATTATGTATTCTAGAGTGGACCTTCCACTGGGCTTGGCATGGATGTGGAGGAATCCCTTTTTCTGCATCAGATTTAACCATCTAAGTCCCTTCAGCCAGTATATTAGAATACTATTTTCCCAGTATTATACTGAGATGTGTTCTATATCAACCACTTTCATTCATCTGCCATGTGTATGTATAACGTGACAGAAGGATCTGACACAGTCAAGAATGAAATGAAGAAAGTGGACAATACAAGCTCAACCCTATGCAAAGCCAATACTTTCAAGTTTCCTGCAACTTCAGGATGTGTGACAGCCAAATAACTTTGAATACAAAGTAGCAAAAGGTTTTTAAGCATAAAGCAAATCATAGACACATTAAGCAAAGAACACAACAACTGACAGCACAAAGGGAGGCTGGGTCGCCTGAGGAGCGGTGCAGAATGTACACCAGGAACAACTCTGCCAAGGGGCAGAGTCCCTGGAGACAGACAATTGTAACATTTATTGAGCACAGCTATGAACCACTTTGTCATCTCAGCAATGCCAGCTGCATCAGAACTCTCAAGAGACCACTCCATTTGAGGGGAAAAAAAAAAAGTCATTGAACCAGAATAGATTTCCTTGTAATTTCAGCTTTCCTTAAGGCCACACAGAAGAAACATTTTCTTACCAATGTGACAGCACTTCAGATATTTGAAGACATCTGTCACGTCCCCTGGTTTTCCTCTTTCCTGGGTTAAATACTCCCAATACTTTGAAATACTAACTTCTATCCCTCCTCTCCTGAACATATGCTACATCACATTTGAACAGCTCACCCAGTGCTGATGATAAATCTCCATTTGTGATTGGATCAGCTCAGCATGGAAGACTTGATGTACTGTGATGCATCTTAAAACTAAACTGGGTTTGTTGCTATTTATGTATGCATGTATTTATTTATTTTAGTCTTCTCATAATCACTAAACTGGCAGTTTACTAAAAATCCCATCTTTTTCATATTTTCTGCTGTCCATGAAAACCTCCCCTACCTTGAATGAATGTAATTGAGTTTCTGAATACATGTACAGAAACTTACTTTATCAGAAGTTTAGTGACCTTTGAAAACTAGAAGTAATAAATTCCGGAAGGAAATTGTGGGCTTTAATGTCAGGTAAAATGAGGTTAGTTTTGTCCAGAGCAAGTTCTACAAAAAAACACAAGAGTCAAGTACATGGGAAGAATCAGAGAAGCCCCCACTAAAATGGTCGAGGCCCTCGAAGGTAAAAAGACCTCCACACATTGTATTTATTGAATGCTTACTCATGTTGGCACTGGAAATAGAACAATGAACAAAAAGCCCAAAGTCTCTGCCAAAATGGAGCTTTATTCTAGAAAGAAAAACATGATGAAAAAAGAAGCAAGATACGTAGTATCTTTGGTTGGGGACAAAACCAAGAAGAAAAAAAGCAGTAAAGAGAAACAGTATCAGAAGTTGCAATTTTATATAAGTGGCTTTAAAAAGCCTCTTCTAGACATTTCTCAGAAGTGTAAATGGGCTATGAATATATGAAAAAATGTTCCACCTATTTGGCTGTTAGAGAAATGAAAACAACACCGATATTCCAATTTACTCCCGAAAGCATGACCATCATCAAAAAATTGAATAATAGGGCCGGGGATTTAGCTCAGTAGAGCTGCTGCCTCCCTTGCATGTGCAAGGTCCCGAGTTCAATCCCTGGTAACAAAAAAAAAAAAAAAAAAAATTGAATAATAACAAATGCTGGTGAAGCTGCAGGGAAAAAGGGATACTTCTACATTGTTGGGAAGAATGTAAACTAGTACAACCACTGTTTGGAAATTAGTGTGGAGAGTCCTCCAAAAGCTGAAAATAGAAATTCCATTTGACCATTATTCCCCTTCAAGGTAACAGAAAAAGTTAAAGACATATTATAGTGGTATGTGCATACTTATCTTTATAACACCACAACTCATAATAGCTAAATCTTGGAAGGAGCCTATATGTCCATCAACAGATGAATGGATAAAGAAAATGTGGTATTTATATACAATAAGTGCTGCTCTGCCATAAAGAAAGATAAACGAGTCATCTGTAGGAAAATGGATGTACCATGAGACCATAATACTAAGTGAAATAAACCAGAAGCTTAAATATCACATGGCTTCTATGAGAAATCCAAAATACAGTACTATATAAAGAAATAGATAATAAAAAAGGAAATAGATCTTTTTGCAAATTGTGATGTGTTATGTACATGTACCAACTTCCCACAATGAATGTAACCATATACTGCCAACATGTACTAATAAAAAAAAAAAAAAAAAAAAAAAGTCACTGGTGGTAAGATTTGAAGTGGGGGCAGGCCTGGCAGAGATAAGAAGGAGGCATGTGGCTGCATACCCCACATCAGAGTTCAGCAAGAGATTGGAGATTCCTGGGAAGCCCATGGCATCCAGCATTCTGTTTCTAAGCAACTGACTCAGAATGTACATCCCTTTCCTGGCTGGGACCCAGTAACTAAGCCCTTGGACTAGTTACTCATTTTGTCTATCATCTTAAATCTAATAGCATGCAGGAAGAAGTTATTTTGAAGATATCAAGCAAATGTGTCAAATCTGAATTGAATTACCCTCAATATTTCAAATTAAAATCAAACTCATGGGTAAAAATGACCTTTCCTGAAAGATGCAAAACTGGTCAACGGTGTTTTCCAAAACAGTGGCCAAAGGAACAGCCTTTAGATCTAAAGATGCTTTCTTTTACTAGATGGCCCCTTTCAAACTGAATACAGCTGTATAACCTGATATGTATGTATGTAGACATATATTTTTAAACTCAGAATTGTAAGAGCAAGCCATTGTCAGGTACGGTTTTGTAAGGTTAAATGAATATTTCTAGGAGGCTCAAATTTTTTTCAATAAATATCCAAATTATAGATGATATATTCAAGTAATCCTCAACTCTGTACTTGCAGCTCTCTTCTATTTTATTTAGGAATCATTATTCTTTCTGAAAAACAGGAGAATGAAGAGTGGATATCACACCAAAAGCTCAGGTAACAAAAGGAACAATAATCAAGCTGGATACATGAAACTAAAAAGTTGCTGCACACCAAACCAGAGTATTTACGAGCCATGTGTCTGAAAAGGAGTTAATATCCAAAATATAAGGAACTCAAAGAACTTAGGAGTGAAAAACAAATATCCCAATTTAAAAATGAGCAAAGGACCCAAAGAAACATTTTACCAAATACATAAAAATGCCAAATGTGTATATAAACTAATGATCAGCAGAATGCAAATCAAAGCCATGAGACACCAGCTCACACCTGTTAAAATGGTTACTTTGCTATAATCAAAAAGGATGACTTGGCACAATGGCATCTACCTGTCTTCCCAGCTACTTGGAAGGCTAATGCAGGAGCATCACAAGCTCAAGGGCAACCTAGGCAATTTAGCAAGACCCTGCTTCAAAGGAAAAAAGAAACCTGTGCAAAGACCCTGAGTTAAATTCCCAGTATGATGGGAAAAAGATAAGATAAAAATGTCATTGACGGTGTGGAGAAAGTGAACTCTTATACACTACTGGTAGGAATGTAAATTTGGTACACATATTAAAAAAAAACAATATGGAGGAGCCTTTAAAAATTAGGAATAAAATATATGCACCAAATACTAATGGCCCCAACTATACAAAACAAATATTAATGGAAATGAAAAACCAAATAAGCACTAATACAATTGTAGTGGGGGACCTCAATTCCCCACTGTCACAAACAGATCATCTAGACAAAATCAACAATGAAATACTAGAGCTGAACCAAGCTTTTGAAGAAATGGACTCAATAGATGTCTACAGTATTCTACCCCACAAAATCAGAATATACATTCTTTTTGGCTGCACACGGGTCATTCTTCAAAATAGACTACATGCTACCTCATACAACATGCTTAAGTAAATGCAAAGGAATTGAAGTTATCCCCTGTATATTATCAGACCATAGTGCAATTAGATTGGAGATAAATAACATATGAAACCGCTAGAACTCCACAAACACATGGAAGTTGAACAACACTCTCCTGAACAACCCATAGGTCACAGAGGAAATTAGATAGTTTCTACAATTAAATGATAATGCCAGTACAACAAACAGGAACCTATGGGACACAATGAAAGCAGTTCTATGAGGGAAATTCATAGCAGTGAATCCCCATACTAGGAAAACAGAGCAAGTTCAAATAAACAACCTAATGCTGAACCTCAACCTCCTAGAAAAAGAAGAGCAAGAGAAACCCAAGACCTCATACAAGGGAGGAAATTATAAAGATCAGAGCAGAAATCAATGCAATGGAGACTAAAAGAACAATACAAAAAATCAACGAATTGAAGAGTTGGTTTTTTGAAAGAATAAATAAAATTGATAAACCCTTAGCCAACCTTATCAAAAAAAGGAAAGAAAAGGCTCAAATCCATGCAATTAGGAAGAGGATCATCAATACTGATTTTGATGAGAGAAGCTGAGCCGGTCCCAGCAACCAGAAGGAAGCTCCCCTGCCGCCATCCCAAGCTCTTAGGGCAGAAAAGCTGAGCCGGTCCTAGCACCTGGAAGGAAGCTCCCCCACTGCCATCCCAAGCTACTAGGGCAGAGAAGGTGAGCTGCACGGGTGCCAGAAGCACACACACACACACCCCGCAATGTGGAAATGAGAAGACATGTAAACAAGCCTCAAAAACAGACTTCTGGATCACCTACAGCAACCCCAAAGGGAAATGAGATGGAACACTCTGATACTCAACCACCCGGACTCTCTGAACTGGCAACAAAAGAGGATCTGGGAAAAATGAAATCAGAAATAATTACTCAGATAACAGCAAAGATTTTGCTTATGGTGCAAGACATGATTAATAAATCTAGAGAGGACACAGATGAAAAAATAGAGGATCTGAGGAACGTGATGGACTCCCAACATAGGACACAAATGGAATCCATAAAACAGATGCAAACAGATTTCCAGGAGATTAAAAACTCCATCAAAAGTCTGCGCAGCAGAATGAACCAATGTGAGGATAGAACTTCAGATATAGAAGAAAAGATTGCAATTAGTGACCAGGAAAAGAAAAATTCCTTTAAAATTGTAAAGGAACACGAGAAATCAATCCTGCAGCTGCTAGACAATGCAAAGAAGAATAGCATAAGACTGATTGGAGTCAATGAAGAAACAAGAGAGAGTGGAGATGACATAAAAAAACTGTTCACAGAAGTGATGGCAGAAAACTTCCCAAGGAGGGGAAAAGAACTTGACATACAGATAAGTAAGGCATATAGGACTCCAGCTAGGCTTAATCAAAAAAAAAAATCTACACATAGGCATATAATAGTTAGGATTCCAGAAATCCAACAGAAGAACAAAATTCTACAAGCAGTGAGAGAAAAGAAACAAATCACATACAAAGGAAAGCCCATCAGAATCACAGCAGACTTCTCAATGCAAACCCTCAAGGCAAGAAGAGCTTGGAGTGATGTATTTCAAGCCCTAAAGGAAAACAGCCTGCAACCCAGACTGATGTACCCTGCAAAACTGTCTTTCAAAATTGATGGAGAAATAAGATACTTTCATGATAAAGAACACCTCAGGAACTTCATGAATATCAAACCGGCACTCCAAAAAATTTTAGACAATACCCTAGGAAAAGACTATGAGGCTCAAAACCCCAGGAAACCCAGCAGAATGAATCCATTGGGCATGACAAATTAAACGCAAAGGGGGAGAATCCAACAAAAAGAAAAAGTCATGACAAGGCTTTTAAAACTTTTAACTTCATCTCCCTAATGAGTGTATAATTCAATCTTGTTATTGTACTGGTTAGTATTTTTCTGATTCTAGAGTTGCACACCTTTCCTTGTGCTGTATTGGCTATTTATTGTCTTCTTATGTCTACTTTTTAATTGGGTTGACTATTAATGAGCTCTAAGAATTCTTTATATATTCTGGTCATAGGTTATATGCATTGTAAATATGGTCTGTTTAAGGACTACTTTTCATTTTAATGATGTCATTTAAAGTTCTAAATTTTGATGGAATCTCTTATCAATTTTTTTCTTTTATACATCGTGTCTTTTGTATCCTAGGTAGTTCTTGCCTACCCTGAATTCATAAACACTTTCCCTTATAATTTCTTCTTAAAGTTTTATACTTTTAGGCTTTCTTATTTAGGTTCATAGATCCCTTCAAGTTATTTTCATGTATGGAAATAAAGGGTTGGGGTTAATTTTTTATATACGGATACCAGGTGTTCTAGTGCCTTTTGCTGAAAACACTATCTCTTCCTCGGCTCTTGAATTGAGTTTGTATTCTATAAAATGCTAATGTTAAATAATCTTTCAAAACTCAGTGGACTGTATATGTGTGATTCTATTTCTAGATTCTCTGTTTTATTCCAATGATCTATATGTCTTTCCTTACACCAACACTGCCTTGATTACTGTAGCTTTAGAAGAAGTCTTAAAATTAGGTGCTAAACGTCTTCCAATACTGTGTTTTTTTTGTTTTTAACTTTTCTAGGTCCTCTGTACTCCTACATAGCTTTTAAATTTCAATAACCAATTCTTCATTTATAGCAAGTATACACAGACCTGAATTTTTATATATACCTTGTGTTTTCTAATCCTGCTAAATTCAAATACAAGTTCTAGGGGCTCCTAGAGATTTCTTAGTATTTTCTCTGTAGATGATCATTTCATCTACATATAAAGATTTTGCTTCTACCTTGCCAATCCTATCCTAATTGTGCCATTTTATTGCCAGACTATTTTGGTGGGGACTAGGTTTCAAAGTTTAATGGACAGATAAAGAGTAAGCATATCTGCCCTTGTTCCCCACCTTAAGGAGAAAGCATTGTATCTTCTCCATTCATATAAGGCATTCTCGCTGGAAGTATGGAGTACATGTCTTTGATCTGTTGAGAAGGTTCTGTTCTACTTCTAGTCTCCTGATAGCTTTTACCATGAACAGCTGTAGAATTTAGTCCAATACTTTTTCTCCAACTAGTGACAGGATCATATGGCTTTTTCCTTTCCTCTGTTAAAATGATGACTTTTGGGGGTGGATCTTCCAATGCTGAACCAACACTGCCATCCCTATAACAAAACCACTTTCTCCATCCTGCCAGATCTGACTTCTAAGAGTTTGTTTTGTTAAACAAATTTCTGTGTTCATACTTTTTTCTTCTATTATCTTTATCCAGATTTAGGATTAGCACAATGTTGAGTTCCTAAAATGAGGGGAGAAGTGTTCCTTCTTTTTTCTGCTTTACCTGTTTGATATAATTTATCAGTTAAAATGTATATGAGCCTGCTGTTGTCATATAGGTAGGTTTTCAAGCTAGGAATATACTTTCTTTAATAGGTGCTATTCAAATTTTACATTTCCTCCAGAGTTAGTTTCATTAATTTGTCTTCCAAGGTACTTCTTAGAAGTTGTCAAATTTATTTCAAGACAGATTTTTGAAATATACTTTCTATATCCTTTTAAATTCTGTAAAATCTATGGTAATGTCTCCTAGTTCTTTATATTGTAATTTAAAAAATGTATAATTGATATTGTGTAACAGGAAGAAAAGGTCTAAAAGTGCAGAGGAAGTGGGAGGGGTAGGGGAAAGGAAAAAATGGAAAAAAAAATATGAGAAAAGGAAAAAATGGAAACAAATCTTTGCAGATAGGGAAGGGTGGAGGGGGTGAAGGGAGGGCAGGGGAAGGGGAAAAAATAAGAACCAAGATACTCATGTAATGGTACAAGATCCCAATGATTAATGTAACTGTATTTTATAATGAAAATGTACCAGTAAACTTAATGGGAAAAAAATACCGACTTTGAGAACCTGTACACTAATAAAATATAAAACACAGAAGAAATGGACAGATTCCTAGATACATATGAATTACCAAAGTTGAATGAAGAATATATAAAAATTCTAAACACCCCAATTTCTTTTTGTTTTAATTTTTATTTTATTGGTACATTTTAGGTATACAATATAATGACATTCATCATTGGAAATTTGCACCTTTGCATAATCTCTCTTGGTTCTTATTTTTTCCCCTTCCTCTGCCCTCCCTTCAACCCCTCCATCCCTCCCTATTTACAAAGACTTTGTTTTCTTTTTTTTCATTTTCTCATACTCCATTCCCTTCTTTCCTTTCCCATACCCCACCTACTTCCCCTTCCCCTTTGCCCCTTTTCTTCCTATTTCATATTATCTATTATACCTTTTCGTCTTTATTTACACTTTCAGTTTCTCACACTAGAGAAACTATTTGGTATTTACACATGTGTGTCCTATTTATTTCACTTAAGAGTATGGCTTCAATGTGCATCTAGCCATAAATGTTTCTAATTTCTCATTTTTTATGGCTGAGTAGTACTCCATTTTATTTAAAAAACCACATTTTCTTTATCCAGTCTCCAGTTGATGGGCATTTGGGCTGCTTCCAAGTTTTAGCTATTAGAAATTGTGCTGCTGTGAACATTGGTGCACATATATCACTGTGGTGTGATTCTTTTAATTCTTCAGGGGAGATACCCAGCAGGGGAATAGCTGGGTCAAATGGGACTTCCAGTCCTAGTTCTTTGAGGTATCTCCATGCTGATTTCCACAGTGGTTACATCAGTCTGCACTCCCACCAGCAGTGGGAGCAGGGTTCCTCTTTCCCCACACCCCCGCCAGCATTTGTTATTGGTTGATTTCATGATAGCAGCCATTCTCAAACACCCCAATTGCAACCCGTGAAAAAGAAAACATAATTAGAAATTTACCAACAAAGAAAAGCCAGGTCCTGATGGCTTCACTGCTAAATTCTACCAGACATTTAGAGAAGAACTATTACCACTACGCTTTAAATTCATCAATGAAATTGAAAGGGAAGCAATACTTCCAAATTCATTCCTGGAAGTGTTACTTTGATTCCAAAAGCAGAGAAAGACCCAACCAAAAAAGAGAATTACAGGCCAATCTCCCTAATGAACATAGATGCAAAATTCCTCAATAAGATAATGGCAAACAGAATACAGAGGATCATCAAGAAGATCATACACCCTGACCAAGTCAGATTTATCCCAGGGATGCAAGGATGGTTCAACATATGTAAATCAATAAATGTAATACACTGTATTAAAATAGCCAAGGACAGAAACCATATAATCATCTCAATAGATGCAGAAAAAGCATTTGACAAAATCCAACATGCATTTATGATAAAAACCCAACAGAAAATTGGAATAGATGGTCTTTATCTCAACCTGATAAAGGTATCTATGAAAAACCAACAGCCAGCATTATACTAAATGGTAAAAAACTGAAAGTTTTCATGCTAAAATCAGGAACAAGACAAGGATGTCCACTGTCACCACTGTATAGTTCTAGAAACATTAGCCACAACAATTAGACAAGAGAAAGAAATAAAAAGAATAAAGATAGGAAAGGAAGAAGTTAAACTGTCATTATTTGCTGATGATGTGATACTCTACATAGAAGTTCTAAAAAACTGCTAAAAATCTTCTAGACTTAACTTACAGATTCAGTAGAGTAGCTGGATACAAGGTCAACACTCAAAAGTCAGTAGCCTTCTTGTACACAAATAACAGATTCACTGAGAGAAACTAGGGAAACAATTCCTTTCACAATAGCATCCAAAAAAATGAAATACCTAAGAGTCAATCTAATGAAGGAAGTAAAAGACCTCTACATTGAAAACTAAAGCACTCTGAAAAAAGAGATCAAAGAAGCTAACGGAAAATGGAAAGACATCCCTTGTTCCTTGGTAGGATGAAAAAACAGTGAAAATGGCCATACTTCCAAAACTGCTATATAGATTCAGTGTAATTCCAATTGAAATCCCAACAGTATATTTCACAGAACTAGAGAAAACAATCAGAAAATTCATTTGGAACCAGAAGAGACCTAGAATGTCAGAAGCAATTCTAGGCAACAGAGACATGACAGGGGGTATCACAATCCCCAACTTGAAACTAAACTACAAAGTCACTGTGATAAAAACAGATGGCACTAGTAAAAAAACAGACCCGAGGATCAGTGGAACAGGTTAGAAGATGCAGAAACAACTTCAGACATACTCAGCCACCTCATCTTTGACAAAGGAGCCAACCACCCTCACTGGAGAGAAGATAGCCTCTTTAATAAATAGTGTTGGAAAAACTGAATTTCAGTGTGCCAAAGATTAAAACTAGATCCCTATCTTTCCCCACACACTAAACTAAAATAGAAGTGGATTTAAGATCTCAATATTAAAACAAAACACTAAACTTGCTGGAAGATAAGTTAGGTAGAACTCTTGAATACACTGGCATAAGAAAAGACTTTATGAACAAAACCTCTGTAGCAGGGGAACTAGCACAAAAAATTAGGAATAAGAGCCCTGCCATATGACTAGCAACTCCTGAGATGGAGTATACCCATGAAACATGAAACCATCACTTCATAGAGATATCTGCACTCACATGTTCATTGTAGTATTATTCACAATACCCAATACAGCATGGACTCGTATATGTGTGTATATTATATACATGTGTGTATACATATATGTATATACATGTATATATTTCCATATATGTATATTTTATATTATATTAATATATGTATATTATATATGTATATTTCCCCCAGTGGAATATTATTCAGCCTTAAATAGGATATAATGCCATTTGCAAAAATGAATGAAAATGAATGAAAATTAGAGACCATCATGTGAAGTAAAATAATCCAGACACAGAAAAAAAATACATGATCTCAGATATATATGGATTGAAAATAAAATATCCAATACATATAAACAACATCAGGAGTGTGATGGGGAGAAAATGGGGAGATAAAAGTCAAAGAAGCAAACTCACAATTATGTAAGGAGAGTAAATCTACACATCTAATGTACTACAAGAGGACCATAATTAATACTGAATTATGTAATGAAAATATGCTGACAGTAGACTTTATGTGATCTTACCACACACGTACACAAAATATGGAAGGTGATGAATATGTTAATTTGCTCACCTGTAAGCATCTCACCATGTATATGTATACCATAACATCATGTTACATGCCTTAAATATGTACAATAAAAAATTTTTTAAAGGAATTGTCAAGGCAACAAGGCACTTTGGTGTATTATTAGAGCTAGATATGAGCAAAGTTGTTCATATCTATAAAATGTTGTCAAGAACTTTCTCAGACCACATCTGAAGCTCTACTACCATGAGGCAAAGGGACACCACACCTTCCATGTTTGCTTAGACAGGACCCTGTGCAGAGTGGATCCTCCAAGCTCTTTCTAAATTTATTCAGGGCTCTTGGCAAAAGGGATATTGTCAAACAGCAACATAAGGATTCTAGTGATTTACTTCAAACACATACTGGAGGCTGTGGTCACCATGGTATTCAGTAAACAGAAAGGCTTTTATTTGGCTGCTATATTTTATGTATACCTAAGTACAATCCATATCATATATCCACATATGTATACTATGATGGTTAATTTTATGTGTCTGCTTGATTTGGTCACAGGGTGTCCAGATACATGTTCATTGTAGTACTGTATGCATGCACACACACACACAACTTTCATATACACACAGTGGAATATTATTCAGCCATAAACAGTGGGGTCCTGTCACTTATAGCAACACAGAGGAATGTACAAAATATTAGGTAAAGTAAAATAAGCCACAAATTAGTGCTTAAATCAGTAGTATTATTAAAGCAAGTTGTCCTCCTTAATTAGGGTGGGCCTCATCCAGTCACTGGAGCCCTGAATAGAACAAATGGATGACCCTCTCCTAAGTAAAAAGAAAGTCTCCTGCCTGAAAACCTTCCAACTGAACTTCAGTTCTTCCTAGGTCCACAGCAGCTTCCTGCCCCATCCATATGCACGTGCTCAGTCACATATGCACACATAAACATAAACACACACACACCCTCACATGCTTGCTTATTTTTAAAGCGTGGTTATAGCAACAAACATGGGATACTGAGGAGAGGGCACAGCAGTCTGGTTGCCTGAGAATATCCAGACAAGAACAGAGCTGGGCAAAGTTGGGGGTTGGGGTGAGGATTTTGTCCATTTCTAATGCCAGTTTGTTATTTCTAATAAATCCAGAAGAAAATCAAGTAACTTATGCACTATATCCCTACTTTCTCAAGCCCTTGGTATTTGTCAGTTTCAAGCTCTTAAAGGTGTTCCATTATATTGATAATATTTGCCTGATATTTTTTTGTTTATCCCATGGATTTATTCACCCAGTTAATTCAACATATGCTTACAGAGAATCTCTCAAGTTCAGGGACTCTGTAGAAACAAAGGAATGCAGTAGTCCCACCTTATTCACAAGGGATACATTCTAAGATCCCTCAGTGGATCCCTGAAACTGCATATAGTTCCAACTAAATATTGTACTAAACAATATGCATTGTGTTTTTTCCTATACTTATATATCCACAATAAAGTTTAATGTATACACTAGGCACAGTAAGAGATTAACAATAACATGAATAATAAATAGAAAAACAATAACAATATAGTATAATAAAATTGCCACCATCACTACTCTTATACTTTGGGGCCATTATGAAGTGAAGGGCCAGGGATTTAGCTCAGTGGTTACACCACCTGTCTTGAAAGCATGAGGACCCAAGTTCGATCCCTGGTACCAAAAAAAAAAAAAAAAGAAAAGAAAGAAAAAAAGCCATTATGAAGTGAAATAAGGATTAGTTGAACATAAGCATTTTGATACCACAATAGTCAACCTGATAACCAAAACATCTACTAAGAAACAAATGGGTAGGTAGCATATACAGTATGGAAACACTGGGACAAAGAGGTGATTCATATCCCAGGTAGGAGAGCACAAGATTTCCTTATGCTACTTAGAACAACATCAATTTAAAATTAATGAACTGCTTATTTCTGGAATTTTTCACTTAATATTTTTGGACTCTGATTGATCTTGAGTAACTGAAAGTATGGAAAGTAAAGCCATGAATAAATGGGGACCACTCTGTCAGGACACACAAACATCTGTACTTTAAGAAACTTAAAATGGAATGGGGAATGAGAATTCACTAATGCTTAATACTAGTTTTAATTGCCACAAGCTTAAACCAAAGCCACAGGCTCCAAGGAGGAAATGATGAATTTTCACGGGAAACAATTTTATAATCTTCACAGAAAAGTGAGCCTTTGAGAGAGCTTACAAAAAAATGAAGATTTCCTCAGTTGGAGAGACAACAAAAAAGGAAGAAGGAAGCTGCACTAGGTAATCTCCCTTGTCCTCACCAACTCTGAAATTCTACCACTTTGGGGTGTTTGCAATGGACATGGGACCACCAGGAAAAGGGGCATTTAGAAGATGGTGAGTAGAGTTCGACATTTGTCTTGCTGAGATGCTCTAAGAAGTGCATTGAGTTGTCCATCGGGTGTTAAAAGATGCAGGTCTGAAGGCTGACAGAAAAATAAAGATAAACGTGGACATAGAAAAAGGATGGTTAACCTCATCCTGAAAGTACCTACAAATACAGCTCACAGTGAAGAATAAACTTTCTCCGGGAGAAGTATATTCGTTACTCAGTTCGGTCAGAGGACCAGCAGCCTCAGCAGCCTCTGAGGACTGGTTAGAACTGCAGAATTCAGGTCTCACTTCTGGGTTAGAATTTCTGCTTTAGTGAGACCTTACCCACATTTTCATATGCACTTTCAAGTCGGGAAGTGTAGACCAAGCAGAGAGCCAAGGACAGGAGCTGGAGCAAAGCACCACGAGGAGGCCCCCAGACAGAATAGGCCAGAGAGAGAGAGAGAGGCCAAGGGGGATCAGAAGTTAAAAGCACTGGGAGAAAGGCCCATATCTTCATCCATTATGGCTACCATAAGAAAATACCACAAACCATGGGGCTTATAAACAAGTATTTATCTGTGACGGTTCTGGAGGCTGGGATGTCCAAAATCATGGTGCCAGAAGGTTGGATGACTGGCCCTGTCTGCTATGAGCCTTCTGGAGGTTGTCTTCTCTGTGTGTCCCCACAGGATGGAAGGACAACCAAGGTCCTTTGAATCTCTTTAAAAAGGCGCTGGTCCCATTCATGAGGGCTCTGCCCTCATGACCTAATCACTTTCAAAGTCCTCCTTAATACCATAATTTTGGGGCTAGAATTTCAATCTGTGCATGTTGTGAGTATGCAAGCATTCAGTCCACAGCAGTCACTGTCTAACAACAGGTAGACAGGACAGTTGTCTAAGATACAGTTTTACCCATCTAATTAGGGTGACATGAAAACAAATTTAACCAAAATCTTTAAACTTTGTTTTTTAGTTTATCTTGCTGTGTTTTCAGCACCTCCAGATTTTCTAGAGAATTCTGCTTGCATTTTTTTGGCTTTCCAGCCCCCATTCCCAGAAAGGAGAGAAAATCACAAAGCAGTCAAACATCTGGGCTCTTCCTTCCTTTTAAGGTAGTGAAACTTTTTGATGTGGGTGATTTAGGATAAATGAAGGGAATTTTGAATTAGGAGGAGACTTTGCTGCAGACACCATTTATTAAAGATAAACAGCCAACAAAATGAATGAGATGGCCTGGATTTCAGGAACTAAGGGTTGAAGATGGAAGAACCACACCCCAGGACAGGTGGTTCCTCAAGACAGAGGGGATGAAGGCTGGGGGCTGCAGACCTGTACATACAAGGCTTCCAAGGCATCAAGGCAGGCAGAGCACTTTCTCAGGCTAAACTTGGCTGGAGAGTGTAAGTCCACTACTTCTGAAGGCCTCTCTCTCAAAGGGGGCTGAGAATCAGATCCCCCATCCCCTGAATTACTATATATAAGCCCAGGAATTCTTGTGCCATCCAAAGATGGGGTAATGGAGAGGACAAGTGAAGTGCCAAAGATAACAGATAATGTATTTGATGAAGTAAAGAACAAAGATGACATTTAACTTTGTTGTGGAGAAATGTGTGGTGCCGTGGGCCTATCTTCCATGGCTAGAGTTGCTTCATTTCTGGTGGATTTTTATTGGAAATGGTTTCTAGCAGGTTAACTTTATGTTTGTTTAAACTCCCCATTTCCTGACTCTGAAATTTTTAAGGGAAAAGAAATAGCACAGCACAAGGTATAAAGACACCCAGAGACCCAAGTTCTCACATTATCTCTGTCTCCTAAGAGCCATAACAGCAGGAAAAGCATTGATTCTCTCTGCCCTCAGTTTCCACTTTTATCAAATAAAGAGCTAAGGAAAGTTGACTTCTAATTCTCTTTCAGCTCCAGCACCTTACGATTCTATGACATGTAAGACAATAAATGTAGAAAGCTTTGAAAATAATGAAAATGAAGAACAGAAGTCACAAACACAGAAGCACCTACATTTGTCAGTCCATTCAATCTCTTTCAGTTTTCCTCTGAACAGGAGGTCCACAATATGGGCAGCCAGGGAAATGGAAAAGTTGAGAGGTAATCTGAGTGAAGAAAGGGGAGTAACTCCTAAAACATCTTCTAGCCACTCAGTTTGGCTGAACAGAATCTCCTCTGGTGTCACCCTGAAGGCTGCCTGGGCCCACGTGGCTGCTGTCACTCTTAAAGACCAACTCTGCCCAGGGAGATCTCCGTGTCACCAATCCTCAGACCTGCACTTCTGATTTTTTACCTCAGAAAAATCTTTATACAACATCCCCCCTTCCTTCCTCCAGCCCCCAGATTACCATCACCTACAGTGAGCCTAGAGCATCCTGGGACTTCTGTCACACAGTTATCCTAGATACAGTGACTTGTGAGGTCACTTCCTGTTTATCTTCACTGTATAGCATGGGGCACCAGACAGGGACCATGTCTGTTTCCTTCCCCTGTATCCCAGCCCTGGTGCACAATATGCCTTCAATAAATATGAATTGAACCAAAAGGTGAATGAACGAGTCTGCACCTACTTAGAGAAGAAAGAGACTCCTCGCTCAAGTCAAATCGCTAACAAGTATTAAGTAAATTAGCTTTCAAATTTACAAGAAATATTTAGTACCAATATTGCTGATATTGATAAATTTAGGATTACTTTTAATTTTATGTAATATTCCTTTATGGTCCACATTAATAATACTGAGTTAAAATTCTAGTCTCAGTTTTTTGAAGAATCTCCATGCTGATTTCCATAGTAGTCTATACTGTTCCTTGAGAGGTAAATGGATAAAGAAAATGGAGTATTTATACACAATGGAGTACTAACTAGTCTGGCATAGAAAAGAATAACCTGAAATCATCTGCAGGTCAGTGGATGCACCATGAGACCATAATGTTAACTGAAATAAATTGGACACACAAACTTAAATATCACATTGTTTCTCTTACATGAGAAATATAAGTAAAAAACAAAATAAAAGACAGATTTTTTTTTCTCCTTTATTTTTCTCTGTATATTTTGGTACTTAATCCTCTAATTGGGAACTGTTTAAAGATGTCTAGCACAATGTGGGTATGTGGGGCTACGTTTTCAACTGTAGATATAAATACAGGTCAATATCTTTGTTGAAAATTTAGCATCAGAATTAACCTATAAGTGTAAAAAACACCCTGGATTTCAAGACTCAGAACACCAACAAGAAAAAGTAACATATCTCATGGATAATTGTACATTGAGAATGTATGAACATGATGATATTTTAGAAATACTAGGTTAAAATGTCAATTTAAAAAAATCACTAACAACACAACTATGTTCTTGCTGCTCCCCAGCCTGCCTGATGCCCACTCCAGGTGGGGTCCTTTCTCTCCTTCGACCTGGTCCCTTCTAGTTGCTGCAGCCAGTGCAGTCTGCACTCCATGAACAGGCTCAGCACCTTGCTGCAAAGTGTCACAGGTCTGTCCCGTCTCCTTCCACCCACCTTCATGGATGCTTCGGACTCCAGGGGTGGCCACTCAGGCTGAAGATCTGTGATACTTGTATTTCTCAATTTCTCAATAGATTCAGCTCAGGGTCACTGCTTATTGCTAGTGCAGTGATTACATTTCTGGCATAGAAACTTGGGTGAGGTCAGCCTGTAACTCACCCAGGCCAAGCTCCAGGTCCATTTCCAAAGCTCAAGTATCCTTTGTCTCAATTTCCTTTCTCTTGCCCGGAACAATGTTTCTCAACAAATCTACCCTCTCTGCTGTAACTGCTCACCTCCTTCTCTCGTTCATGCTCATTGCTCCTCATTTAATTATTTCTTTTAACAAACAAACAAAAACCATTGGGCTCAACATCTCTAAAATAAGGAGAATAAATGCATTTTTTGTCCAAATGGAAATTAGTTTTGCTGTCTCTCTTCAGCGAATAAGATCTTCAAAGTAAATTCTTAGATTGAATCGCTCAAGTATGTTGTTTTCCTTTTCTTTAGTTTTTGTGCTCCTGGGGATTGAACCTAGGGCTTTCACACTGAACTATATTCCCAGCCCTTTTTCACTTTTTTTTTTTTTCAGACATGATCTTGTTAAGTTGCTAAACTACCTACCTATGGAGGTGGACTCAAATTCGAGATCTTCCTTGCCTCAGCCTCCCAGAGTGCTGAGATTACAGTCATGTGCCACCATGTCTGGCTCAACGTACTTTTTAATAATTCTTTCACTTGTTTCTTTTATGTAGTACACACTAAAGGAAAAAAAAATGCATTCCCATTGGACTTTCCTCAACCTCTGTCAACCACTTACTTGATTTAGAAAAAGCTCACAATTCTCAAAATGGGGTCGCGGCATCGGAAATTCGTGCAGAAAGAGCTGGAAGGTTTTACCTGTATGGGAAGCCTGACCCCGGCGTTCCTTCTTTCTGGCGGCCACTGGCCTCCTGCTGTCCTCCAAGAAGCCGGATGACAGCGGGGCGGCCGGGTTTCCCAGGGCACACAGTGGCGGTGTTGCTGCCTGGTCATCCAATGCCCTCTACAGGACGACTCCAGGTTGGCGCTGTTGTGTCCAGAGCAGCCTGAAGTTTAAAGATCCTTCATCTTTACAGAATCAGCGCTTGATCTTGTGACATTGTAAATATCACCTGTGATTATCCCCACAGATTCCCATCTGTTTACAGTTTAGGATCCTTATTCATGCTGCTAAATTGCACTTAAAATTCATTTTATGCTGAGAAGCTCTGCTACTTGCAAGACTTTAGAATTCAGGAGGAAGTTCTGGTGTGGATATTAATATTCTGATTTTAATTTATTAAAAAGACACCTTTCCATGTACAACTAATTACCTTTTTTGTTTTTCCCTTCACTCTGGATCTTTACCCCCAAGTCTATATTTTTGTTTGATCTCCCAAGCTGAAAAGAAAACACTTGGAGCAGGTCAGGTTAAAGAGTGGGTGCGGAACTGAAAGATAATAATTTTGTGCTGCTTACTGCGTGGCTTTGAAAAGCTACTTGGTTTATTTGGGCATCTGTAAAGGAAGTAGTCATGATTGTAATGAAAAGTTCTTCCAACTCTGAATCAGTCAACTTATTCTTACTCTGAGGTCACCCTTCTCCATAGTATTTTTTGCTTTTCAAAAATTTGTGTACTTTTATTTCCTATCTCATATTTTGTGCCTTCTGGTGGTCAGGTGGATCGTTCCTAAGTATCTACCACGTTTTCTTAACAGAGACCAGTGAGTTTTACAGATAGACCTTGCATGAAAGACAATGACATAGTCACTGGATCATATTTTCAAATCTAAAAAAAATTAGTTTTCTTTCTCTATCCCCATGCCAAATTAGTCCTCTTTAGTTCTGCTATTTCCCAAAATGAATCGAATCCACTTTCCCTGATATGTAATCTAAAGCAAAGGAACGAAATCTTTGTACATAAGATAGGGCTTCTGTTAAGTATATGTGCCAAAGGAACTTGGTTCTTACACAGTTGCCTAAATTTTCTCACCTGTACAATTAAAAAGTTGTATGTGTGGAAACAGAGCAGGAATTAGACAACACAATTCTATGGGGTTTTTTCTAACTTTTATAGGTTTTTTACTTGGATTTAGAGTACTATTATATAGAGCTTTCAATAATTCTTTGTTGTTGTTGTTGTTGTTGTTGTTGTTGACACAGGGTCTCTCTATGTAATTCACGCTGGCTGTGACTCACTATGTAGCCTAGGCTGGCCTCAGACTCATGGGGATCCTTCTGCCTCAGCCTCCCAAGTGCTGGAATTACCAGCATGAACCACCACACCTGGCCTATTGTGTCACCACACCTGGCCACTTTCAATAATTTTTAAGAAGCAAGACTTTAATTTTTCATAAAGACCAGCAGGAGTATGTAGAAGGCTGAGGCAGGAGGATTCCAAGTTTAAGCCAGCCTGGGCTATGTAGCAAGTTGAAAGCTACTGTGAACTACAAACTGAAAGCCTGTCTAAAAAAAAAAAGAGGGAGAGAGACAGAAGAAGAACCAGAATGAATCAAAAGCTGCTAAGGCTTCTTTTTTAAGGAAATATACATTGTAAGAAAGATTCTACTGTTGCACTATAGGAAATTCAAACAAAGATCAATAGAATAAAACTCATTTCATTAAAGTAGGGGCATGTTATGCTTTGTGTCTAGATGTACCCCCAAAGCCTCATGCCATCATAGGTGGGGACTTTTTCAGAGGTGGCTGGATCTAGAGTGTTTGATGCTGGGATTAAGGGTGCATGATTACTAAATCAGTCCACTGATCGGTTTGGCACTGCCCTAATCCTGGTAGCCTAGATTGTAAAAAGGAGCAGAAAGAGGCTGCTAAGGTCACTTGTTGGTTCCCTTGCTTGCTTTGCTACCTTCTGCCCACCATGAACTGTTTCTCCTCTGCAATGCCTGTCTGCCATGCCACCACCTTACCTTGGAGCCAGCCAATTATGGACTGAAACCTCTACAAATTATGAGTTAAATAAACCTTTTTTCTTTTAACTTTGGGTGTCAGGCATTTTGTCTCAGCAACAAGAAAAGTAACTAACACAGGGTACATACATTAAAAACTGAGTCTCACATTTGATAGATTTTGAAGATTATTATTATCTTAAACACTGTGGTGAAATACACAGAGTTAAAAGAATTCATCAGCAGAGAACTGTACTGCAAGAATATTAATGGAAATTCTTCGGATAGAAGGAAAATTTTATCGCTTGAAAATATGGATCTCACAATGGAATAGAGAGCTCCAGAAATGGTAACTACCCAGTCACAAATGTCCTATGCAGATCTCACTCACAGATCAGAGACAGCAAGGGAAGGAATGGAGAGGAGATCTGACAGAAACAGGTACACTAATTATTCAGAGAAGGAAGAGCTGACGACTCCAGGAAGATATGCAAAGAGAAGATTTACTGGTGGATGTGTTAGTCAGGGTTCTCCAGACAGAACCAATATGATGGATGGACGGATGGATGGACAGATGGATGGACGGGTGGCATGATAGTATGACTGACAGAAAGGACTTGTGTTGGGTTTAATACTCTGCAGTCAGCATCATGAAATTCTTAATAATTTTAGTTTTGGCTGGACATGACTGCATCTGTAATCCCAGCACTCAGAAGGAGTGCCATACATTTGAGGCTAGCCTAGGCTACCCAGTGAGTTCAAGCCAAGCCTGGACTACATAGCAAGACCCTGTCTCAAAAAAAATTATTTTTAAACCTGTGCTTTGTAGGTGATATTTGATGAGACAATGGAGTGCCTGTGAGAGCAGAAAGTGCCTGTGATGCGCAAATCCACCACTCCTTACCTCCCTGTTAGGGCAGAGTATTCACAGTGCCCCAGCCACACAGAACCCCAGTGGGTTCACAGCGTGAGGGAATTCAGCAAGATCCAATCCCAGTACAAGGCAAGTGTGCGACATCTGCCATGAGCCAGCAGGAGCAGAGAGGCCAGAGAGGCTGGCCATTCTGTTCCAACCACAACTTTCTCCTAATGAAGACCATGTTCAAAGCAAAGGAACAAGAAATCCTGTCTTGTGCTTTCTTACTCCTGTTACTTGATCAACCACTTAAACTGATAGAATCAGAGGAGGAAACAGATAGGGCAACTCCTGGCCCTTTTCCCTTACAGTTCTTTATTTGTCAATGAGCCAAAGTTAAAGAGTGTTGGTTGAAAGGGCACAGATCAAAATGTGGACTAAAAACAGTAGAAGCAGCTTTGTGCAGCATTTTCACTGTTCTGATAAATATGAGCTATATAATAGCCAGGCATAATGGCACATGCTTATTATTCCCACACTATGGGGGGCTGAGGCAGGAAACTCGAAAGTTCAAGCCCATCCTGGGTAATTTAATGACTCAGTGAGACCCTGTCTCAAAATTTTTTCAAAAAGATCTGGGAATATAGCTCAGTGCGAGACCCTGGGTTCAATCCATATTACTGGAAAAAAAAAAAAAAAAGAATAAGGAAAAAGAGGAGGAAATGTATATTCATATGAGTGCACAAATTACAAAGTGTTAAAACTGTATCATTTTGGTAATTCCAAAGCACACTGTATTTACAATTAATATAAGTTACGTTTGCTTTTATATGCAAACTTCTTGCATTATACAATGTAAAGATGAATACAGATGAATGATAAAAGTCATGCTAACAAAATTTTAAATTTGTCCCTACAATAATATTGAGTAACAAGTTTTAAAACTCCATAACAAGACAAGAGAGTGGACGGGAGGGGGAATTGTTACCCCCTTTAACAGCACTCTCTTCTGCTTGTTGAACAAGGGGTACCATGCTTTCATTTAGCACTGGGTCCTGAAAATGATGTGGCCAGCCCAGAAGTGGAAAAAGCAGAAAACAATGAGGAAAATCAAACTTACAGCAACACCAAACTACTATTTCTGCAAGAAAATATTAAAAAGTGTTCTAAGTTCTCATTTTGAAAGAGTAATATATATGATATATGTGAAAGAGTAATATATGTAATATATGTGAAAGAGTAATATATGTATCACATATTAATATATGTGATACATACTAATTACATTCATCTTGGGGAATTGGTTCATATATATATATATCGCATCTTGATCATTTGCTTCTTCTGCTCTCCCCAGCCTGCCCTCTTCTTTACCCCTTCCCCAGACCTCTTCCCATCTCCAGAGTCTACCTCTATTTCCTACTATCTCTTTAATTTTTTCCTTAAATTATTTATAATTTGGGTTTCCCTCATAAGAGAACCATGTAATATTTAACCTTCTGTTTCTGGTTTATTTAACTTATCATTAAGGAGTAATATAACTTTTGCAATTATTTTTGTCATTTAAAAAACCATTTTAACTTACTTCCCATTCATTTGGCAATTGGTGTCCCAGACTATTTCAAGAACCCACTATCTGTAGTAACAACAAATCTTACACTAGGGGGCAGCAACTACCGTCCGTCAACCTTCCAGGGTTCCAAAGCCCCAGTGTTAGAGGGAACACTTAATTTGAAGAGATCCCAATCAATTGAAGACATACTCATTATCCGAGAAGTTTGATTTTTATCTTTATGTTAATTTATTTTGCTGAGTTGTTTTTGGAAGAAGATGAGAAACTTATGTCAAGGACTTCAAGTGTTTGATCGTGAAAAAAACAAATAGTGACTGTATTTTATCAGCTCACTCTGAAATGACAAAGATCATTTGAAAGCTCTTTTTCAGTTTGGTATCTCTGTACAACCTTGTATGATTGGTCACTTTTATTTACTAGAAATTTTCCCAAAAGGAACACTTCATTTCACTGGAATCACTAGGCAGCTATCTAGTGATAACAATTTTGTAATTAATAAAGAGTAAAGATTTTTAAAGGGAAACCACTAAGGCAAGAGATTAATAAACCACTAAAAATCCACACTCAGAAACTCAAGTTGGCTTGAATTACTGAAGAATCAGAATGTCTAAAATATGAACAAGAATCTAGACGTCCAAGTTTCACAGGAGACTGCAAAGATGGTTGTATTTGCAAAGATACAGAGAGCTCCTCAGTTAGTACATAGGAATAGCATAACCCTAAAAAAAGTAGGCTCAGATATAACTTGCAACATTGTACTTATTTGATCCAACAAGATTTCCAAATTAAAATTTTATAAAAAGTAGATTGAAAGTTCCATGAAACAATATGCTAAGAAACCACTGTTGTGAACTCCAGCTGCTCTGGCAAGACTAATAAAGAAATTCCTTTAATCCCAGCTTACCATAAACCTCCAGGGTGGTAGTTCACAACAAAAGCAGCTCGTCCCCCTAGGGTCGTTTGGAAATGTGCAAGGTGTTTTTGGTGGTTCTAGAAACAAGAGGTACTATTTCCGGTTAACGTGGTGGAGAAGCAACTCAATGGCAAAACAATAACTCAATTGAGAAACAGGCAGAGAATCCAAGCAGACATTTCTCCAAATAGGGCATACAAGAGCCAGCAAGTTCATGAAAAAATACTCAACATCACTGCTCATTAAGGAAATACAAATTAGAAGCACAATGAGATATTGCTTCAACCTGGTAGAATGACTATGATGAAGAGATAAAAGATAGATATTGGCAAGGATGTGAAGAAGGAGGAACCTTTGCATATTGTGGGTAGGAATGTAAATTGATAAAGCCATTATATGAAATGGAATGGAGGTTCCTCAAAAAGCTACAGAACTACTGTATGATTCAGCAATCCCACTTGTGGGTATATAGCCAAAGGAATTGAAATCAATATGTTAAAGAGCTACCACCACTCCTATGTTCACTGCAGCACTATTTACAATAACTAAGATTTGGAATTAGCCTAAGTGTCATCAGCCAATAAATAGATAAAGAAAATGTGATATATATATATATATATATATATGAATATGTATTATACATGTAATATATACACAGAATGTATTTATGTACATATATATTGAATGAAATCTCCTTCCTTTTTAAGTCTGAACAGCATTCTGTGTGTATATATATGTATAATCTTTCCATGTGTGTTACATGTATGTACATATATGTGTATATGTGTACATGTATGTGAGACATATACTACACCTGTGATACATACATAGCATACCAATGGTATGCTATTCAGCCTTTAAAAAGCAGGAAATTCTGTCATTTGTAACAACACAAACGAACATGGAGGGCATTATACTATGTGTGATAAGCCAGGCCCTGAAAGACAAATGCCATATGATCTCACTAACGTGTAGAATCTAAAACAAGCTGAGTTAATGGAAGTGAAGACTAGGAATGATGGTTGCCAGAGGCTGGGGGAGGGGAGAGAATAAGGAGATCTTCATGACTGATACAAAGCTCCGGCTGCACAAGAATGACTATAGTTAATAATCTGTTGCATTACTGTATACTTCAAAATAGGTAAGAGTAAAATTCAAATATTCTCATCACAAATAATGATCAGTGAGCAGATGAGTAAGTTAATTAGCTGGATTTAATCATGTCACATTTTATCAAAATATCACATCGTAGTCAAGTGTCCCTATAATCCCAGTAGGCTGGGAGGCTGAGGCAAGAGGGTTGCTTGGACAGTTTAATGATTTAGAAAGACCTTATCTCAAAAATAAAAAATAAAAAAGGGATTAAGAGGCAGTCCAGTGCAAAGGCCCTGGCTTCAATCCCCAGTACCACAAAATAAAAACAAATACAAAAAATTACATCATATCCTGTACTTGTAAATATTTATTAGTTTTCAAAATGTAGTGGGGAGATAGTAACATATATAGGTCAGTCCCAAAGAAAAATTATTGTCCTGTGCATCTCACAACTTTTCATCTGCCTTCTCTTTTACATATAAACATGAATGACTTTTAGCATGGTTTTAATAAAAATTGAGAGTATTCTAAGAATACGGCTACCACACGAGTCAAGGGAAGAGGCCTGCATGTCTCCTTCATAACTGCAGTGAGAGTTTTTAGCCATCTTTGACATTCACATCACCAGCAGCATCTCGTGGAACTGAACCACCTACAGGCACATATGCACATATGTGCCCAGCAGCATTTGTCACTCTTAAGGTTTGTGGGGGTTCTAAATGTCTCCTAGTCCCCTTCCCTTTTGCAAAATATCCATCACCCTATTTCCTATTATCTATCATTTTATTTTGCTTTTTATTTATATTTTGAGTTTCTCATAAGAGAAACCTGTAATATTGAAGCTTGTGTGTTTATTTCACTTAACATCATAGTCTCTAGATGCACCTATTTTCCTACAAATGACTCAAATTTATCCCTCTTTGTATCAGAGTATATTTCATGGTGTATAAACACTATATTTTCTTTTTCCATTTATCTGTTGATGAACATATAAGCCACTTCCAAGATGTAGCTACTATGAGTTGTCCGGCTATAAACATGAGTATGCATGGATCATTATAATATAATGTCTTTAACTCTTTTAGGAAGATGCCATGAAAAGAAACTGCTGAGATTTCCATTTTTTAGTTTTTTGAGAAATTTCTGTATTTATTTCCACGCATGAAATGAATTTTATTCAATTAATAATTTTTTAAAAGCATTAGTAAGCTGAGCATTCTTTTATAACTAGGGTACAAGTAAAGAATTGTCAGAAATGTCATTAGTTAATCAGTTAACCCATTAAGTATGACTACCTACCTACTAGGTGTAAGGCATTTTACCATTAAATAATGTAAAAGTGGCACCAAAATCTTTGCAACAATAAAGAAAATCCCTTTGTGTGGGGGGAGGTGTGAGGAAATTGATGTTACAATAGGTAACAAAACAATTTGAGTGAAATTACCAACTGGATATTTTGGAGACATTTAATTTGTTTTCTATCCACATCAAGAAGGTTACATCCCAATAAGCCAAATTAGAGTAGATATGCAAGGAAAAACTTTTTTAAGTTCATATTAGGTAAATAAAATGATGAGATTCTCATAATTTCTGACTCAAATATGTATTTTTAAGAATGAGAATTACATGACTGTTAATCAAGTCATAAGAGATCTGTTGCATGACTATGTGTAATCAAATTATTTGGAATAAATTGAGTAATAGAAAGAAATTGTTCACTGGAATTACTA
Organism: Heterocephalus glaber; assembly: GCF_053883595.1. Taxonomy (NCBI): domain Eukaryota; kingdom Metazoa; phylum Chordata; class Mammalia; order Rodentia; family Bathyergidae; genus Heterocephalus; species Heterocephalus glaber. The sequence continues at coordinate 12,971,530 of NW_028258297.1, read as the reverse complement.
GAAACAAATTAAATGTTGCTGTGGAGACGACCTGTCACTGCCCTATTTGTAACAACAAATGGCAAAATAGCCTAGGAAGACTACATGACTAGAAGCAACTTGCTTAATTTCCTATCACTTATATTTCCTTACAGGGTAGCATTAAGCTCATTAGTTAGACAAATTGGTACACATTATGTGCTCACAATAGTGCCCGGTATATATAACAGGAGGCACAGGCAAATAACAGCCACAATCACACCTCTCTTCCATATGAGAAATATGGAAAGCATTCATGGGAAAGACACCAACCAGCCCTCGAGTCATTAATTAAAAGTGTTTGACAGCCTGGTAATCCCAGGATGTTCCTAAGTAAGCTATAATTCAATTGCCCAGCTAGCAAAACTGAAGGTCTGTGTAGATTTTTAGGTACTAAAGGTTTGTTACCCAGCAACACACTGAAGTTCCTGAAGAAATTCCGAGTGATCTCATTAGCAAAGCAACTTCCTGACAGACAGCTCTTGACCCAAAAACTCATGATTCTCTGACCCAGAAAAAAAAAAATGCAGGTGAGAACTGATTTGATGGCAAGATACCAAGTAAACTAGTTTTGCAACCTACCTGGTAAGTGAGTAGTGGTGGCTAAAGGTTGAGCCCATCACTGGGGGAAACCAGGAAGCCCAGGACTGTAGCATTTCACAGGGGGCCATTGCCATAGAAAGAGAATGCCACTCTGGGTGACTTGCAGGTCATGCTGGCCCACTGTGTCAGACAGAAGCTACATTTGCCTTCCTTCCTGCCAGCCTTTCCACAGTATTGTGTGACCACTGAACTACCCAGAATGACATGCAAACACATGGAGGTCTTAGATTATAGCATTTAATCCTTGAAACTACACCTCAAAAGCTGCTATTATTGTTCAAATCATCCTCTTTACAAAGAAACATAATCCAGAGCAGTAACCTGCTTAACATCATAAAACTGAAGAGTGAAGTTGAAGCCAGGCAGATGCTATGCCGTTGACCTCTATGCTATCCTGTCTCCTAGGAACCAATTACATACTGTTTGTTTAGGGCTTGAACATTCACAAGCTTGAACCCCACAATACCTATTTCATCACCATCCCTATTATATAGACAAACAGGCAAAAATAAGTGCAAGTGATTTTCCCAAGTTTACAAAATTAACCAGTGGAGTCAAGATCTGAAGCTCAGGTCTTTTTAATCTAAGAAGAATTTAGAGCCCAACTATTCTAACAGAATGGGATAAACTATGCTGAGCATAAGGTTTAGTGGGGCAGAGCTCTGTGGTCAAGACCTTTGCCTATTTTTGCCTCTGCTTTGTCTGCCCAGACACGTAAAAGCATGCTTCTCTTCAGGCTTTTACACACTAGAATTATCTGATGACAACGATGACAAGCTGAATCCAGATTCCTGCATTTGTCCATTCTAGATATATCAGTTTTTGCTAGATGACATGCAGGATTTGGATAATTTGGGCTTGTCTTCTCTGTCCAGGATGAATACTTGGAGATAGCACTTTTGAATTTAAGCTGTGTCCTTAAAGTAATGTGTTGGTGCTAAATGGAAATCCCCCAAGTTTAAAAAGCAAACACTATCTTCCTAAGATACCAACACCTGGGGAGAGATCCAAACACAAGAAATGCTTCCAGTATAGACCAAAGGTTTATGTCCCTTCAAATCCATGTACTGAAATCTAATACCCAGTGTGAGGGTTTTTAGTGTTGAGGCCTTTGGGAGATAATTAGACCATGAGGGTGGAGCCTTTGTGAACAGAATTAGTATTCTTAGAAGACTGTTAAGAGCTCCCTTTCCCTCCACCACATGAAGAGCCAATAAGAAATTAGCAGTCTGCCATCCAGAGTAGGGTCCCTCACCAAGACCCCAACCCTGCTGACTAATCTGATTTCTAACCTCGGAACTATAAGCAATGAATGTCTTGCTTAAGCGATCTTTGGTATTTTGTAACAGCAGTATAAACTGACTACAAAAATCTCTGTGTTTGGGGGAAGATACCATTGCAGACTTATTGCGTGACTTTAACAACTTATTACTTACTATGCATTTCAGATAGTCTGGTGATAGTAGGGTAGCTGAATCTCTAGGAGATTGTGCAGTATCAGAAAGGAAGCAAATGACCTATTAGATCTCTGCCAAAGTTCACTGTGTTGGTCTTGGGACGCTTTGTGCCTGGCCTCACAACACTAGCAGGGTACAAGGCAGCTTGGAAAGCTCAACAATGTCTACAATCACATGGAGGGTTTAGCTGCTATGGGAAGAGGAGAGTTACTGATGTCAGTTACTTCATACCCATTTTCTTATCTTTCCCCCATAGGACTCTGAATGTATCCCTCTAGAAGAATTTTTTTTTAAGTTATAAAACACAATAAAAGTGTGGCATGGTGGCACACATCTGCAATCCCAGCACTCAGGAGGCTGAAGTAGGAGGATTGCTGTGAGTTCAAGGTCAGCCTAGGCTACATACTGAGTTCAAGGCCAGCTTGAACTATATAATGAGACTCTGTCTCAAAAAAAAACAAAACACACACACATATAATAACATCTCTTGTCAATTTATCCCTTTATTCTCACTTTTAAAATTTATTTCATTTTATCTGGTTAATTTACTATCAGTTTTAATAAATATGGTCTATTAACCTCTGAGATAAAATTTCCTCAAAAATATTTTTAACCCATGAAGTAAAAGGTATTGCAACGTTTTTCTCAGTTACATAATAAATTATCAACACCACTAAATTTTACTTAGTCCCAATACTGGAGACATAAAAATCTTAGAAAGGTCAATCATTTTGAGTGAGTGGATGAATGAATGAATTTTTATAATATTTACTGAATTCCAGACATAGTACTAGGTACTAGGGATACTCAGATTAATGATTAGCCAGAATCCAATAACCTGCCCTGGACATCAATATAATTTCACAAGCAGGAACAATAAATGTAAGTACATCAGAACTCTTTCAAGTGGGGATATTTGGGGCAATTCAAAATAAAAATCAGGAGATGTTCTCTTTGTCCCATGTTGGTTCAGCTGAGCAAGTCAGAGAGCACATCTTCTGCTACTATGAAAAGAAAGGGGGAGTCATTCACTCTGAACTAACCACACCTGCCTGGAACAGAAACTATAAATGTTTAGACAAATCACAACCAGTTTGTGGTAGATCTCCCCCAAAAAAAGTTGAAGGAAAGAGATTCCTGAAATGTGGCCTGCAATGCTTGATAACAGTGCTTTGGAGCTTAACAGATAAAAGATAGCCAATTCACATTTGTCAAAACATATTCTGCAACAACCAGAAAGATAAAATCACTAACCCCACAAATATGGGCTGTTACACATTAAAAAATCCCTGATGTCTTTCCGTCTGATGCTAAATCTGTTTAAAAAACAGAATACCTCAGGGTTCTTTCCATAACCAACTTTCTAGGAAAGAAATCCTAATCTCCAGAAAGCAGGTAACAGAAAGACCACTGGCTGTAAAGGAATACAGCTCTGCTGAGCTTCAATGTGGCCTGAGGCACGGGGAGTGAACCCACAGGGTCCGCCGATAACCAGTGTTCAGAAATTGGGCAATCTAGGGATGTCTAGTCAGGCCAATGGAATGAGACTGGGTCTTATGGGTGAGTCCCCACACAGTGAGAATGCAGGTGGACTTGGGTGCTGGGGAACATTGGGCTGAGTGCCTGATTTCTCAATCAGAAAAAGGTCAAGGTGATTCTCTTCCTCCAAGTCTGGGTAGAGAGTGCATTTGGTCTGGTTTGACAGTGGAAAAGGCAAACTCTCCTGTCCTCACATCCTCCCCTCTGATTCTCTTACTGCTCCTCTGACATGGGACGTGTCACGCCTGCTCTCAATCCAGGGCCTTTGCACTTGCTGTCATCTGTGCTGGAATGCTGTTCTCCCAGATCTCCTCATACCATCGTCTTCTACTTCTTTCAAACCATTGCTGAAATTTCACTTCTTAAGGAGGCCTACAGTATTAAATTCCCATGGCAGCCATACCAAGTTACCACGAATTTAGGGGCTTAGTGTATAGAATGAATTCCTATATGCAGTGTGTGCCATGAAACAGCACAAATTCATTACCTTATAATCCTGTAGGTCAGAGGACCAGGTGGGTCACATCAAACTGACATTGGGGTGAGGGCAGCCTGTGTTCCTTTCTAAAGCCCTAAGGGAGGATTGGTTTCCTACTCATGTCAGCTGCTGGCTGAATTCAAGCCCTCTGGTTATAGGACTGGGGTTCCTGTTTCTTCACTGTCTGTCAGCTAAAGAACGTTCTGGATTCTAGAGAATTTCTGCATTCTGTGTGTGTGTGTGTCTGTCTGTCTGTGGGGTTTTTTCCGGCAGGGCAGGGGGGGGGGTCCTCCATCTACAAACCCAGCAAAGACAAGGCAAGTCCCTCTCACTCTTCAAGGCTTTCTCCTTTTTCCTCCTTTCTCTTTACTCCCACTGAATCAAGAGAGATTCTCCATTTCTAAGGACTCAGATGATTAGACTGGGCCTCGATAATCCAAGGTCCTCCTTCTGTTTCACATCTGTCTAAAAAAAAAAAAAGAAAAACAAAAAAAGAAAATAATGGGTGGATATTACTTCTGTAGGTTGAAACAAAATGAATGGCTAATGACAGATTTGGAAGAGTGTCTATGGAAAGATACTTTAAGGACATCCACTAGTTCTTAATTTGTGTTATACATTCTGAGTCCTCATTGCACAATACCACTGGGTACATGATATCCACCAGACTTATCCCTGCTAATGCTGACCTTGGATGCTCTGTTAAGGTAGTGCCTGGCAGGTTTCTCCACTGTAAAGTTATTAAAACCTTTGGAGGTGCATCAAATCCAGTTTACACTCAAGGGGATGTTTTATTCACTTTATTTTTAAAAACATCCAAACTTATAGAAAAGTGACAAAAGTAGTCTGATAATTCATAAGAATACTCAAATATGTTCATTAAGATTCACCCTGATAATATCTTCCATATATGCTTTATCACTGTCTTTTTCCTGCTCCCTGTAAGGAGCTACACTCGCATTAATATTGTGACTGAGCCTTGGAGAGTGATTTGCAGACATCTTAACCCTCTAGCCAAGTACTTCGCCCCATGTGCACTAAGAATGTGGAGTTCATAACCACAGTACATGATCGATTTCAGGAAACTTAACATTGATATAATACTATTATCAGATACGTAGCCCAGAACTTCCAGTTTCACCTGTGAGACCTCTTGTCTTAACTATAAAACTGGACAGAACACCTAAGGTAAGTGTCAACAGGCATTGGAGAGTAAGTAATACAAGGCAGAGCAGGTGACGCAAGGCCACAATCTATCCTGAAGACAGGGCAAACCAAAGCAGTGGACCTCGTGACAGTCCTGGCTGTCTGCCCCACTGCAGTGTGGCAACCTGGAACCCAGGCAGAGTCCAGCAGTCCTTTGAGCAGAGAAGGTGGAGATCAGAGGTTAGGACAGCTGAAGTAAGTATCTGGAAGGCCCTAAGGAGATGGGAGCTGGGCAGATACGTTAAATATGTAATCATGGGTCCCTACCAATCCCTCCAGTTCCATTCAGCACAAGGTTCTCCCTAGCCTTCCCCTAACTCACATTCTGGCCTCGTTTTAGAAACCCAGTTTGAAAGCAGACTGGCAAGGTCATTTCCATGAATCATCTGGCTGATGGTGAGCCTGCCATTGGTGAAAAAGGCAAGAGGAGGTACAGGGAGGAAATGAGGTATAGTAGTGTGAAACCTGGAGATATAAAATCCTACATATAAAAGACTTGGTGAGAGAGTACACCAACCATAAACAGGAATGTATCGAGGGTATTTACCTTCTAAAGCTACAATCATTTTGTTTAACCAAAATTCCCACTTATTTACTTGCTATTTATTTTTAAATGGATTCAATCTTTACATCTTACCAGAGCCCCTTCATTCCTGAGTTCTTTATTTTTACTCATTTCTCTGTTGTTTGGTGTCCATCTTTTGGTAATTTTTTCAGAAAAGATTCATGGATTTGGTTTCACTGGGTTCAGTGATTCCCAACCTTGGCTGCATATTGTTATGAGCTTGGAAACTTCTGAAAAGTTATTGAATTCTGGGCATCATCCCAGGTCAATTCAACCATAGTGTCTGAGGGTGGAATCCATGCAACAGTATTAAAGAAAAATTCCTTAAGTAATTCTAGTCTGATAATGAATTTCTCCACACTCACTCAGAGATATTGCACAAGCAAATTGTCTTAGGGAAAAGAAAAAGAAAAAAAACCCCACAGTTTTAGGCAAAAAGGAGCAGCTTGAGTTGAGACGTATTGCTTTATTTCTTTCAAAGGTGAGAATGCTACTGGTTGCCTTCGTACTAGAGGAACTTCTTTTAAAAACTGAATCTTTTTGTTTCTTTGAGGGGTGAGTGATTGAACCTGGAACCTTGTACATGCTAGGCAAGTGCTCAATCACTGAGCTATAGCACCAGCCCATTGCTTTTTAAATTTTAATGTGCCTAGGAATCATCTGGTCATGAGGCAGATTCCCAGTCAATGGGTCTGCTGTGGGCACTGAGACCACATTTCTAATTAGCTCCCAAGTGACGCCAGTGCTGCTGGCTTATGGGCCACACTTTCACAGCACTGGTATAAGCCTAGCTCCTCTCTCTTCTGTAACAAATACTGCTGTGCAGGAGTCCAGGGCTACCTAACCACGGCTCCTATTTCCCTTTGGGTGCCTTGCTTTCTTATCCTTGGACATCCATAGGATTCTTCTATTTGAGATTCAAATTTAATCAGGTTACATGTATTAACAAGGTTAACATGTATTAATAGATTCCCACAGTGATGTTTGCCTCTGAAACTTCAAAAAAAAATTTGTTTGGTTCTAGTGCCTGTGAGACTCAACTCTGAGTCCCAGTGATTCCCAAGGATTTTCCACAGGCTCAGCAGGGTGCCTGGCCTACAAAGCTGCTGAGATTCTGGTTTCCTTATTTGCACATTGATTGCAATAGAGTGCTCATCACTCAAGGTAACTGGAGTGAGTCTGTTCCTTGCAACCAAAATAAATGAATAAAATAAGTGATGATCGATTTTAGACCATACAATATGAAAATAAAAAAACACATAGAATGCTGTGTCAAAAAGCAACATGAATGCAAAAATAAAAGGAGCTTCAGTGCCTGATGGAAGGGAAGCAAGGTCAGAAAAGCCTTCCCCATTTCAATGTGTTTTTTTATAAGTCATTATTTGAGCTAGAATGTCAAATATATAGAGGAGAAAGGGCAGAAGAATGCTGGTGCCACAAGGAAGGAAAGAGAGAAAAGATTAAAATGCAACGTCAGATGATTTTAGAAGACTTAAAGCCAAGTCAAAGTTGTAAATTAAAAAATAAGAACTTAAAAAGCCTTCAAGGGATACTTAAAAAAAAAAGTCTTCAAGGAATACTAAGGCAAAATGTAAAACCAAGAGAATTAGGAGAAACTCATAAAACAAAAGTATAATATGGGCTATAAAATAAGGTGAATAAAGATTAGAGCGAGGAGATAAATTTTAAAAGAAAACTGGAAGATTAGAATAACTAATATTAGTGATAAGATAAAAATGAAAGCTGAGTGCAGTGGCATGCACCTGTAATCCCAGCTGCTCTGGAGGCTGAGGAAGAAGGACTCCAAGTTCAAGGTCAGTGTGAGCAGCTTAGTGAGACTTTGTCTCAAAATTAAAAAATGGAAAAGACTGGGGATGGAGCTCAGCATTCTCTGGGTTCAATCCCCAGTTGTTACAAAAGTTAAGCAAATAAAAATAAAGTCAGTTATAATTTAAAACATGAAATTCCAAATAAGTAAAGGTTGAAAGACAACAGGATAACAAAGTAAGATATAAAATAGAATTATGGGACATTTGCATAAAACATGAGAGTAGGATTAAAGATAAATCTAATAAGATGGTTTGTATGAATTTTAAAATACCATCAAAATATATTTTGAAAAGACTTGAAAAAGTTAGAGGAAGAAACAAGAAGAAAAATATATCTGGAAACACAGGAGGAGGAAGAGACCTTGGTGTTTATCCCTTTTCTCCAAAAGACAACCTTCTAATGGAGCAGGGTAGGCTCAGGATTCCCAAGGGACAGGGAGCAAGGTGACACCTTGGTCCTGGAGCTTCCCCTGCCCCCTCAGCGAGGAGCAGATGCCAGCCTCCCAGGAGTAATCAGAGCAGACAGAGAGGCTGCATGCACACAGCCAGCTCACAGCTGGATGGCACCAGCCTGACCCAGGAGCAACTCAGTGGCCTGCCAGCTGCATTCCCTCCCGGATTATCTCCTCCAAATTTAGCCCATACTCAAGAGTCAGGGGAAACTACTCTCTCTGGATCAATCACCTATGAAGCATCAGGTTCCAACAGTTGTCTAGGAGCTCTCAAAATTATTTTAGAGCCTGGAACAGCCCCCAGATTTTTTTTTAAAAGGTATTTATTCAATAAATGTTTATTGGGTATTTTCCCTGTGCCAGGCAGCAGACTCTAGGTGTGTGCTGATGAATGAACAACAGAGTTCCCTTAGCAGAGAGCAGACTCATTTGCCTGGAGCTCCCGGCATCCTTTGCAGCAGGTGATGGCTCAATTCGAATTCTCTGAAGTGAGAGTTTTCCTAGGAGTCTCAAGCTAAGCATAAGTCTAGAGGCAAGGAGGAGAGAGGTCTGGGAGGGCCATAAAGGAAGCTGAAGCAGGAGCCAAGAAAAAGTAAACAGCCTGTCAGAGAGCAGCCAGGGCCAAGCCAGGGCTGGGAAAGGTGCTGATCTGTTGGACAACAACGTGCAAGAGACGCACAATTAATTACAATACGAGGTGAAGAGTCCCTATGTGACAGGATAATTTATTGAGACATTAATCTGTGTCTGTTCTCACTGCCTTTCTTCCTCCACTCATTTTCAAGAACAACTTCAGGGCTACTTGCATCCAGAGACTTTTGGTTAAATATTTGAAGAAAATCATCCAGCCACTCCCCTACCCTTCCTTTAAAACAATGATGTCAGAGTAGCTTTCTGTAGATTGAATAAAACTTTTACAGATATGCTTCATTGGTAGTGAAGTGTTTTGAAGTTTTTAAAAATAGCTGCCAACATTTTGAAAGTAGATTTCACATTGATTCTGGATTTCTTCAGCTTCCCTTAGAAAACATTGATGATCTTGAACTGCAGTAGGAGTTCGCTCTGGTCCCCACCGTGCTGTGTAGAACATTACTCAGTTAGTGAATGACCTGGTCCCTGTCCTCTGCCCCATGCTATGAAGAAGGACTAGGCAGAAGCAACAAGGCCGCAGGGTTTTTAAGGGCAGTGAAGCCACAGAGGGGAGTGGGGCTGCGATGCTTCCAAAGCTTCCAAGGCTCCCAGCTTTGGCAAAGACTCCATCCCAGAGAGTAGCAAAGGTGGGAGGACAGGGAGCAAAAGGCTTGGATGCTGACAGTCATCTAGAATGCAGCTGTCTGAGAAGGAAGGGGATCTTTCTCTGCTAGCTTGGAATTCCAGAAGCTTGTGAAAATCCTAAAGTGGCAAGAGAACAGGAGAGCCCACAAGACTGAGACCATTTTCTACCAGCCCTTGAGGAAGTGGCTTGAAGTTAGATTTCATGAGAAAAAAAGAAGAATGTGCATCACTTCTTGCACAAGCATGCTTGTGGAACAAGATGTTAATCATCAAAATGGAGATTTAAAGAAAGGGTATAATCCCAGAACTCTGGGGAGGCCAAGTCAGGAGGATAAGAAATTAAGAGCCCTGTCTGGGAAATTTAGTGACTTAAGCAAGACTCTGTCTCAAAAGAAAAAAGAAAAAAAGCAACGGTTTGGGCATGTAGTTCAGTGTGAAGGCCCTGGGTTCAATCCTTAGTACTGGGGAAGGGGAGAGAGAGGAGGAAGGGAGGGATGGAAGGAAGAAGGAAAGAAGGGAAGAAGGGGTTAAGAGCAAAGGAGTAGGCGAGGTTAAATTTTGACTAATATAACTATGGAAATTCTCAGATGAGGTGCAATTTGAGCCAAGTTTTGAAGGATGAGTAGGAGGCTTTCACGTGGAGGTTATTCTATTAAAGACAGAGAACAGAGGAGGGAAGAACCAGAAGGAAAAGTTTAAGCTTTCATGCATTCTTCATATAGTAAGGCATCCCTGGCTATTCTTTAATGCACTTTTTGTATTTAGACATCTGTAATTGTGCTGGCTGTGTGGCCAATGCTTGGGGAAAAGGAGACTGGACAAAGGCTACTAAGCAGATTCTTGTTAACAGTTCAGGTGAGGAATGCTAAAGGTTTGAGCTAGGAGAATGTGGCGATGGAAAGGAGGATTTGGTTTGCAAGAGTCATTTATTGAGTACTGACTGTGCACCAGACATTGTGGTAGATGCAGAAGATATATCAATAAATGGATACTGGCCCTTCCCTTGAAGAAGCTCATTGACTGAGTGACAGATGTTACCACACCAGGGAGAGCCAGCAAGAGCTGAGGCCACTGGGCTCATCAAGCCCTGGTCACCTCTGTTGAGCATTCCATCACGGGTCACACTCAGGGAGTCCCTCTCAGTTCTACACAGGGGTTGGGGCTATTTAATGAGTTATGACCTGTTCAGAAATTTATTCTTCCTCTGCAGAGCTACTATAGCTATTTTAAGGGGACAGAGAAATGATAAAAATCTTTAATTTTTGATCTCACACAAGGAACTTTGTTCAATGAACAATTCTGAATATAGTAATTTGTAATCATTTGGATAAGGTGAAATTAATATTTGATCCATTAAGGAAATTTTTTCCATGCTTCAATACTGTACCCAAAATTTTATGAAATAAAAAAAGCTCAATAGATCTCTAAATCGTGCCAAATCTTTTCCATTTGTGGATGTGGAATGTTAACTGGTTTTGCCTTCTTCTCACTTGTTGACTTCTCTGTAAAGTTTATTCTTTTAGTCACACAGTTCCCCGAACACAGCAGGTGTTCAGTAAGGGTCCAGGAAGTGGATTCGTAACATGGAATGTGATGCTCTGGAGAGTTATGTGCTGTTCTGTTTGGAAGTTGTTAAACTGAAGCGGTTGCGAGGTGTTTATTCATTCATATAGAAACATTAACGAGGATCAATGCATATTTATTTGTCAAAAATACCATTCTTGCACTGGACAAAGAGCAACGAACAAAACAAAGTTCCTGCTTGTTCCAGTGAGGGAGACAAGAGCAACAGATTATATGTGTTTAAACACATGCACTGTGTCAGTAGTATGTCAAGAGTGATACCTGCCAGGAAGAAAAACAACAGTGAAAAGAATGATGTTAGTGGTGGGGAGGTATTTGTAGGTATTGCCTGTAGGCTACTTATGGAACGCCTCTCTGAAGTACCAGCAAGGAGGTGTTGGATACATACATCCAGGGCCAGGATGGTGCAGGCAGAAAACAAACATGTGCAAATAATCTGGGAAGGGCTCCTCTGTCCTGTTGAAGACCAGCAGGGAGGCTATATAGCTCCACAGGAGGGAAGAGGAAGGGAGTGGGAACTGAAGGGACGACAGGTTAAGTCCTTCCACCTGACAGTCTAAGCGCAAAATGAAAAAATCCATGCAGTGGGACACGGTCACTAAATGGCCTAAATAATAACTAGCTGACAAAGAGCTGGGAACTCGTGAGGCTTTGTTGCTAGTAAATACCACAGGGGTAACGAATTTGTATGGAGCAGGACTGTATCCCTAACTCCTGGTACACAGGCAGCATTTGTTGAGTGAATGAAGTTTATCCGTGCTTTTTGAACTTTCAGATTTTTACCAATATAGGTACCTAAGCTGTCTTGTACAAACAGACCAATGAGGGGGAATAGTATTATTCAAACTCCACCTATAGGATATTATACATACGTATCTTTAAAGGCCCAACTACAAATAAGGTGAGCCTCGTGCTCTGTTACTGCTAGCCTGTACAGTCTGTCTCCAGGGTGACACTCGCTGTGCCCTTTAGACAGTTTACCACCATTCTGTCTTAGCAAACACTGGCACCTGACCTGTCCAAATATTACTAGCATCGCCTGAGACCCCTCTCACATGACCAAAACTATATGAGGGCGTGCCTCCCGACTTATGTAACAAACAACCCTGGGGATACTGTATTATCATCGAGAGGGCATTAGAACCATAGAGTTCCCCCAAGCCGTTCATTTTAGACTGCTTACAGCTATGCACGTTTTGGGAAGCACTACAAAATGAAACATGGTCTCTTTAAAAACTGGAAGGCAATTTTTTTTCTTAAGGGGATCTGAAAAGGTCTTTTGAAATGTGTAACTTAAAACATTAATCTTTTAGGCCCTGGCTACATTAGCCCGTGTCATTCTACTCACCATGCAAAATTCTTTGGTACCACAAAATCATTTCTTTTACTCCACACCTCGAAAGGAAAGTCCCAATGTATTTTATTACAATTAAGCAAATCCCCTGGTTCCTCATTAGTAGAAATTCAATTTGCAAAACTCCGCGCTAGTCTAAAGAAAACGTGCAACGCCTCCGGGAAACCTCGTGCGCGCGCGCCGGGCTCGCGCACCTTCTCCCCGCCCCCACGCCGCCGGGGTTTCCCTGGGTCCAGGCGCGGGTGCCGCCCAGGCTCGGAGCTCCGCCCCCAAGTTCTCCGGAGCTGTCTGCCGGCCTTCCGGGAGCCGGCGCCCCGGAGGGCCGCTCGCAAACTGCTGCGTCAGGATAGTGCGAGGAGTCCCGAGTGAAACAGCCAGCTTTAATTAGACAGAGATGACTACCCCGGACCCGCTCGCTAGGGCGCAGCAGAGAAGGGTGTGGCGCAGCTGTAGGCTGTGCGCGTCCCGCGTCCCCCAACCCGTAGTCCCCGCGCCCCTGGTCTGCGTGCCCTGTCCAAGTCTGGAAAGCTTCGGTCGCAGAGGCGCAGCGCGCACGCGCAGAAGGGCTGCGGCGGACCCGCCCTCGTCACGTGCCGCTCAGCGTGCGCCCAGACATGTGCAGACACACGTGACTGTGCCGCGTCCGGCTGCAGCCCGCTCACCCCGCGCGGCTGTACTTTGAACCCGGGCGTGGGAGACCGGAGGAGGGAGGGGCGGGAAGGGGGAGGCCGGCCTCCGGGAGGGTGATGTCATCCGCAGCTTTATCGCTAGGCAACCGCAGAAGGCTTCTGTCTCCCGCCCTGGAGCTCCTTGGGGCTCTCCAGGCTGATAACATCACCCCGCCCTCCGTTCCCTCACCCGGAGGCGCTCAAACGGCGGCGATTGAAGAAGCCAGGGTTGGTTTATCAGTTTTTAAATGGTGAGTCACAGAGCTCAGCAGCGATCCAGTGTCGCACTCATTTGTGTCTGCCGAGACCTTCCGGGGTGCGGGCACGTACAGTCAGGTGTTGTTACCTGTTCGGTCACGTGCGGTTTACCCAGCTACGTTATATCTCGGCAGACAAGCCCTGCTCGGGTGATAAATGCTTGGAAAACGAGCCCTGCTTAGAGTATCGTAGACAATCCATCATGCTGTTCTTTTCATGCTATCTCATAGCGGTTTTTCTGGAACCTGTGGGTAGTTGGGGCTCCAGAACTTGGATCCAGGTTGGCCTTGTGAAAGCTGATTCTCCAGTCACAGCGGGGAAGCTGGAAAGCCGCACATGGAAGCAGAATTTATTACAGAACTCTGGCGGATACTCAGTACCTCTCTTCAGCACATAATATTCTCTGTGCACACCCATATGGGAAAGGTTCCAAATTTGAAACCCTACCTAAAGTTCACAACGCCCTAAAAATACACTATATAAAAACTGTAGCGCGTGACCCTCTTTCCTACTTACCCAATTCTACAGGTTTCCTCTTTCCAGCTTCCCAGGTCGTTTGGCCCCAGATACCTTGTTTTATGGGGAAACTACAGCTCAAGGATGACCACACAAGGACAGAGGATTGGGGCAGAGGGTGGAGATGTCTCCCCCAAATCATCCCAGGACTGTGAAATCGAGAGGGTGAATTTCTGAATGTCGTCAAAGTGAATAACCAGCAAAATAATATGGTCCTTCGTAGAGGACTGAAAATTACTTCCCCAGAATGCCATATCTTTTATGATTATCGAATGTTCTGTGTCTAATTTAGAAAGATTATTTCCATGATAATCTTTCCACTTCCACCAGTAACTGCTCTGGGTTTTAGGTTCTTATATGGGCTAGTTCGATTCATTCCAGGAGGAAACCGCAGCAGGTCCCCTCCTCCTTACTAAAACTCTTGTAATAATATAGAGCAGTAGACTGAGAACTGACAAAACTGATTCCAGTTTTGGTTCTGTACTGAACGCTATGACCTTGCCTCAGCTTCCTCCCAGTGGTTTGTGAAAAACAGGCCTTAGCATGCCTTGTTTCCCCTTGGGTTGCTTAGTGGAGAGCATGGTCATCACTTGGCTTCGGTTGTAGAACACACGCATAGAGGAGGTAGGCAGCTGCTTGTCAAGTATCCTGCTGACCAAGCTCCCCGTGCAGAAGATACTGTTATCATGGGGTGAATGCTACCGTATCAACATTTACAGCAGGAAGCGGCCTGAGTCCCCAGTCCCAGTCCACTGTTCAGATCCACGGGAGCAGATGGTGGTGAGAGGCAGTAGGGCAGGAAAATTCTAAAGAGATGGAGAAATTAGGAGATCCACGATCAGACCACAGACCAAATGTAACAGATTAAGCAAACTCGCCGGCAGTTTAGTTCAGAACACACCTGAGCCTTCTCCTTGGACTTTACCTCTTGCACTCCTTGTCCTGTTCATTTTGTAAATCCATCCTCTTCTCTGGGCTTTCTCCAAATCCACCTAGTGGAAGCTGGCAGCCTCAGTCCCCACCCAGCATTGTGTCCACCCCTGCAAACCACTTACTGCAACAGTGAGTTATTTTCCTATAGCTCTGTTGACCCCATGAGACTTTGAGATCTTGAAATTAATCTCATTCTCCAGCACTCACCACAGATCTTGCATGCAATAGGAGCAAAACAAACATCTGGGGCCTGGGATATAGCTCAGAGGTAGAGCACTTGTCTAGCATGCAGAATGCTCTGGTTCAATCCCCAGCAAACACACACACACAGACACACACAAGAAAAATGGGACTCTCTATACCCTTGGTTTATTGGATTTTGAGGCAATAAACAGTCTGCTGCAATGGATGAGTTTGAAACCTCTCACAGCAGCTTTGCACTGGGTGTGTCTGAATACAGAGGCAGCATGCAGGCCTCCGCCCTGCGAGTTCACCAAAATGCTTTTGCTACTGACACCCAAGATGTCCAAAGCAGAGACCAGGGTAATCCATGAATCAAAACACCAAATTGATTTTCACTAATGCCCTTGGTCCCCTGTTCTTGTTAATCTGAGTGTTCAGCCAATTAAATGCTTTATTTCTGACATGAAAATCTATCATTAGCTATAGACTAAAACCATTAGCAAGTTGCTTTTATTTTTATGTAATGAACTGATGGAGAAATACATGAGTATTTGAAGGCTTTTGAATAAATAATGTGCTGTAGAACATTGTTCAGAATCTAGAAGTTAAAGGAAATTTTTTAGATGTGGGGAGACAAATGTCACAGAGTCACAAGCTCACACAATTTTCTTAACAAAAGAACTCCTAGATCCTCTGTGTGAACCTATTTACTCTAATTTTAGACACATTTCAAATGGGTGTGGTTTTGTTTAAATGGTCTCCCAGCCCACAGTAAGAGGTAGAAAAGGAGATAAAAGTTGGAGGAAGCACTCTGACCATCAAGAAGTGACAGCTGACAGCCAGGCTGGGAGTAAATAAACTAAACTAAACTAAAAACCCTGTAAAAAGCATACTTAAGAGCCCAGTAAGAATCTTACAGGTGTAAATACTCCCAGAAGAAATGCACGGTAGAAGAAATGCATGTTTAGAATGGTTGCCCTGAATTATTTAGAAAAGTTTACTATGTACAGGGTTTAAGACGTGTGTAAGACACTTTAGTGGATATCTAGAATACATTTTAGTATGTTTTCTTTTAAAAATTTTAAAAGGAAAACAGTATTGGCACTTGAACATAGAAGCTTCAGCTTGCTAAACTATTATTTCATGGGAGCTATCACTGCATTTAGAACCTTAAAATGTCAGCTTTTTTAAAAGTATAATTTTATATATTTTGTTAGGCATTTTCACTAAACAAGTTCAACAAATACAATGTTTGGACAAATATACAACTCCTCAAATAGCATTTTTTAAAGTACATCTACTGCATATTTTTTAGTATAAATCCCATCTTAATCACAGAAAGTATGTGATAATTTTCTATGTCAATCCCCTACTTAAATTCTCCCATGAAAAGCTGGAGCTTATATTGGACTTCAGCAGGCACTGCAAATCCACTTTGAACTTATTTAAAATAACATAGAGAGAACAATGGGTGGGCTTAAATATATTGATCTGAAGGTCCAATCGATTAATAAGATTTTTAAAAAAAATAAAAACATCAAGTTGCCATCTGAAGTAGTGCGTCTTTATCACAATAGTACAGCCAGCTTTCAGCATTCCAATGGCTTTCATTCAGTCAGGAGAGCTCTGTTCCTTTTTATCCCAGGTAAATGACCCAGGCATCTCTTCCCAAGGTCTCCACTGGTAATTATCTTCATGGCGTGGTCAAGAATTGACCCATGACATGGATGGACACAGGCCTCCGTAACTTTTGAACAGATCCCAGGTGTTCGGTAGTAACCAAAGTTATATCCTATATTCTCAGTTACAGAGAGCTAAATGAAAAGTAGTTTCATAATGAGAGGAACTAGAACTCCAGTCATGTTTACATAGCTATAGTTTCTAGTGCCTTGAAAATGTACTTAAGTTTAGCTCTTTGAGGAGAGAGGAGGACATGTATCAATTCAACACAGTTTGCTGAGAAACATACATAAAATTAATTAGAATAATTCTATACTCATGAAAGCATTAAGTCATACTTGTCTTAAATTGGAAAATCATATAATCCACAAATTAGCTGAAATTTTATCACTGCAGATATAGAAAGCCTCCTTAGTGAATTATGACCATCTTTCAGTTCATTGAAATAAATTAAGGACCAAAATATTTTAGATGCAGTGTTACTTTGCATTTGTTCTCTAACTTTATCTTATTATCAATATGAGATTGACATTTGGACTAAATAACTGACCTATACAATCTGGTCCAACCCTCAAGTTCTCTACTTTTTTTTTTTTTTTTTTTTCGGTACTGGAGATCAAACTAGGGTCCTTGCGCTTGTAAGGCAGGTGCCGGAACCACTGAGCTAAATCCCCGGCCCCAAGTTTTCTACTTTATTGTACCAAAATTATACAAATGCTGAAACATTTCACTATCTTCTGATTTACTTTGAATCCTTTTTGTTCATAAAACTGATATTAGTACAAGAATGGCAATAAAATGTAGCTCAAAATATTTAAAATGTTTTCCTCATTTTTTCCGGTTTAGATGAATAGACGACTTTTCTGAAGTTTAATAAATTAACAGTGCTCAAAAACCCTTGGGTTTTCTAAGGCTAATTTTTATTTCCTTTGTCTCTGTGGTTTATTCACTGAGCTTCAGGAGCGCTTCCCAATCCGATTGGGTTTATTTGGTCTGAGATGTTGCAGTAGGGACAGTTCCCTGACTGAAGAATGGAACAGGGCAGGCTCCATGTAGCTGTGTGGCCTTGAAAAGGTACCAATCTCTCTGGGCTCATTTTCCTCCACTTATAAAATCCAGGGAACTGGACAGCTGATCTCTGAGTTTCCTTCCTGCTCTATAGTCCATCATTGCAGTTTGGATGCCACAAAGTCAGCAGAGGGAGCACTTTTTCTACATCTTGTAAATTTTGATAATCATTTAAACACCTTACAAAAATTGAGAACACTCTTGAAACTAAAAACTCAACAGTGTTTCACTCTGTTTCTATCTAATCAGTGATTTGATTATAAATTTGAGAAAAGTTTACAAATTATGTTTCTTGACTTCCATGGTAAAATCCTGTGACAGAATTATTTTGTAAAAGTTAGAAACATGTACTCACAGAAATTCAGCACTCTTATATGGTAGTGTATTTAACCAGGACTTCAGTAAAAGAAAAACACCAGACCACAGAGGAGAAACTACCTGATGTCACAGAAGTGACAACCTTATCAATCACAAAAACATTAGTAAATTGGATGTAGCATAAACAAACCACAAAGTGATTGGTAGGTTTTTCTTTTGCACTTTTCATCGAGATACATTGGGAACAAGCAGGTAGACACAGCTAAAGCTTGAAGGCTTGCAAGAGACTGGAAATGTGTGATATCAGGCCAATGAGAAAAAAGGTGTGTATCTGAGAACCTTAGTAACTTCTTTCCTCAGTCATAGATAACTTAAAGCTACATGAGTAGCCATTATATTGTTTAATTATTAGACAATCTCATATGGTATATAAAGTTTTTATTCTTAGTAAGAATTTTTAAATCACAAAATAGTGTGGCAATATTTAGGCAATAGAATCTATGGAGTGCTGAAAATACTAGAATATAAAGATAGTTTCTAGTTTTATCTTCACATACTAAACTTTTCTAAACCAACTGGTTTCTTGCAGACAGTATTTATTTATTTTTAATAATTTAAGACAGCATAAGCTTGTACCAAGCATAAGCATTGTAACAAAAGTGCAACGTTTCAGCAAATCCTCCCCAAAGATATTTTAACTCAAAATATCATTAGCACATATTTTCTCCCTACAAAAATAGCATGTCAGACATCATTAATTGGATGTATTAACAACTATGTACATAAAAGCCACCTTGTAGGCTAAGAGTTTAACGTTGTTTAAACACAGCGTTTGAGGCAAACAGTAGCAACAGCAGCAGCAAATGCACCACACTGACTAAAAGACCCAGATATTTTCTTCACTCATAGTCAGACTGTTGTGTCTCACCCCTTACATAACATTCAAGTGAGATTTCTCACAGTGCTACCTTGGCAACAAACTAAAAATATCTAGACAAGGTCTTGGTTTAAGCCTTATTTAAAAAGCTTTCTTTGTGATTATCTGGTATCTGGTTTGGTCTCCAGAAAATACATAGACTTGGAGATAGAAGGCCGCACAGGGCTTCATTCCACATCTGTACAACGTTCCCAAGCAAAACTGACCAGCTTCCTGTTTCCTTCCACTTTTATGATCTAACAAGAATATAGGATAAATCAGTTTGGACTTTCTTTTAAGTTCAGTGCAATTTTTTTTACAGTAAGTTTATAAAAATTTGGGAACATGATGGGTTAAATAATGGGAATAGATGCACTTGAGATAAATATATACCATATATGATATGTATGTAACTAATTAAGACAAGTCAATTGATTTGTGGTCAGTTTCTCCATAAAGTGCGAGCAAAGGTTGGAAGAATGATTTTGGCCTTCCTCATCCACCTCTGTTCCTGTTCCCTGACTTAGTGCTAACGATGGCCCGACTCCGTGTCTCCTTTAAACAAGTACAAGTTACTAAAGAGAGCATTTCAACCACTTCAGAATAGGTCACAACGTGGGCAACTCCATCTTCACTTCTCTGAAAAAAAATACGCCTCTCGAAAAGCTGACCATTATGAAATATTGACGACAATCAATTCTCAAAGATCCTCAAATCTGTCTGTGGACCGTCTTCTAAACCAGGCAGGGCAGCTCTGAGCAACCGCTACCCCGTTTCCCGTCAACACCAGTCCCTGCTGTCCCGGCATGAGCCTTTCCAACGAGCTCACCCAGAGCCAGCCCCCTTTCTGATCTCCTCTAGAATGAGGCTCCACATCTTAAAAGGTGATGGAACACGGCCTCACAGGAGGCAAAAACTTATCTAGGGGATCATTTAAAGAAAAAAAGGGAACCAATATCTGTTGCACAGGCTGCTTTACAGCTGGGGTGGGGGAAGGATGATGTTAGTGAGCGGAGGGTGGGGTGGTGAGAAATGATGAGCAAAACGGGAACTCCAAATGTACACAAAACACCTGTTTTTTCTCTTATGCCTGTCGTGCATCTAGTACGCTTCCTCCCTTAGAAACGTTAAGGGTGTTTTTAATTTATTAATATTATTATTCCGCTGGAGTCTCCGTCCTTTCTAAGGAAGGGGCGGGAGGACTCAGGGGGCGTCCTTTCCGGGCTGCGAGGCGTCTTCCAGAGCGGAGCTCTCCGGGTTCCCCGGCTCGCGGGGGCCGGCGAAGGGCAGGTGGGTGCGGCCGTGAGCGGGCGCGGGGTGCAACGCCCCGGGGGGCGCCGCCTCGTGCGGCAGGAGGGTCGCGGCGGCGCCCGCCTTCTCGGGAGGGGGCGACAGCACCGAGGACAGGCAGGGGAAGGCGGCGGCGGCGGCGGCAGCGGCGGCGGCGGCGGCGGCCGGGGCGGGGATGCCGGGGTACAGCAGCGGGAACGGGGCGGCAGCCGCCGCGGGGTACAGATACTTCTCCAGGCCGCTCTTGTCCAGGAAGGGCTGCACGTAGGCGGCGGCGGCGGAGGGCGAGAGGAAGTAGAAGGGCAGGCAGAAGGGGGCGGCGGCGGCAGGCTGCGCGAAGGGCGCCACCAACGAGCCGAGCAGGGCGGCGTCGGGTCGCAGCAGCGCGGCGGGGTCGGGGCCCAGCAGCGCGGTGGCCGCCGGGCCGCCGCCGCCGCGCGCGTCCAGCTTCATCCTCTTGGGCGCCGGCGAGTCTTCCCCGGGCGGCTCCTGCTTGACCGTGACGCGGCTCGCCCCCGCGCCTCTGCCCTGCTCGCGCTCAGGCCGGGCCTCGGCCTCGCCGCCGTAGCCGCTGTCAGTGTCCGTGTCGTGCTCGGCTGCGAGCTCGGCGCCCGCCTGAGTCCGCTGGATGACGGGCACGCAGTGGGCCAGGGGCTCCAGCTTCTGCCCCGCGCGCTCCAGGGACCCCACGGGGGCGGCGGCCGAGGCGGCGCCACCGCCTTTGCTCACAGGGACCTGTTGAGTCAACAGCTGGGGGGTGGGCAAAAACTGGGTGGCGACGGCGTGCAAGTGGTTGATCAGCTGGACACACCGCGGCTCCCTGGGTGTCCAGCTCTCAAACCGGGCGAGGTATTGCAAGACTTCTTTGGCGCATGTTTGAAATCCCGAGTGGAAAGCATCCAAGTCGGACTGAATGGGCGACTTCAGCGATCGCTCTCCTGGGGTGAATAAGGGGGTGGGGGTGGGGGCAGATGAATGGAGGCGAGAAGAAAAATATCCACGTTAAAACATCTGCTTATCACGTGGGCCCTGCACTAACTGAAGTGCTCTCGGCTTTTCCTCAGTATTCCAGTGATAGAATCCACCGGTTGCCGAGAGAAGAGAGGTGGCGGGGACAGGGAGCAGCGCGGGGAGGGGGGCGCTCTCCTCCCAGCTGAAAATCCAAGGTGGAAAGGGTGCAACTGCTACTTTAAATAAAAATCTGATTCCCCTGGGTCCTGCCCACAGCCTCCGGGATGCTTTGGGAAATGGGCATTCTCCAGTGAAGGGAAAGGATACGCAATTTTCACAAGTGAGAGTGAGCCTGGGGAAGTGGGGGGATCTTAACACTGCTACCCCATGGGCTGCCCTGAACTGACTTACCATTCTGTAAAGCAATTATCTTCTGGTGCTGCTGCTCCGTTAAGGCTGTTAAAGCTTTTAAGTGTTTCAAAGTTAATTCCAAGACTACTGCTTTCTCCAGATGCCCCAGTGTCTGCGGTGTGCAAAAGAGAAGGGTGCCTGGTTACTTAGAAACACACATTTGGCTGGATTTGCTCTCCATTCAGCACAGCAACTTAGGCAAACACTCTGAAAGAACTACTATTCTTAACACTTCTTGAGCTTTCCTCAAGGCAGGTCCTAAATGATTTCTGGCCCCGTTCTGAGTCTGTGGGAAACTACATCATAGCACAAGTTGTTAGCATAGGCCTCTAATATTTACATTTATTCTTGTATCTCTGGGAGTCCTACCAGGCTATTAACACGCCCTCGGAGAGCAGCAAAAAATGAAAATGTACATCTTACTGTCAGTTTCAGATGTTCAGGCAGTAAATCTTTCAGCTGTGCAATGCATTCATTAATTCTGTCTCTTCTTTTCTTTTCTATTAATCTGTGCGGTAATTTGTAGGTATCCTTAATACGTGAGTAGTAGAAAAGAGAAAACAGTAAGCTAAACATTCTCTCAGTAACTGTAGCCCCCCCCCCCATACTTATGTGATAAACTATGCCCAAGAAACCTCTTTGCTCTGGACTTATTTGAACTGCAATTTAAATTCAGGTATGATGTTTAATATCCCCCTGAGAGTATCCAGCAAGCCACTTAAAATTCACAGTTGGAGAAGCTCAGGGACTGGAATATATTTGCGGGCAGAGCTTCACTGTGAATCAATGGTCCTAATTAACTATCCAGGCAAGGTATGGGAAACATCGGAAACTTACACTTACCTTGCTGTCGTCTCGCTTCATGCTCCTTTTGGGTTTACACATATACAAAGAGGAATAGTCCAATCTACAAAACAGAAATCAGCATCAGGCACCCATTCCGGGAGGGGCTCTGCCCTAACCCGCTCCATACCACTTTCTGAAGGAAAAAAAAAAAATCATACCGGAGCCCTGGCAGATATTCGAAAGGGTGCACCTTACCCTATAAAATCTCTATGTTCCAGTAACTGTCTCTCTTGCAAATGAGGAATTCCTTCGTCCATGTTCAATTGCTGTCCGTTTCCTCTGTTTCGATTTTTGGGGCTCTGTTCTATAATCTGTGGGACGGTAGCCTTGGGAGATCTTGGGGGGAATCTGTGCGTCTCCAGTCTCGGTCTCTCAGTCTCTCTCTCTCTTCAGTGCAGTGTTGAAAGTGTGAAGCAGTTGGGTCCCCCCCCCCCCGCGCTCGCTCGCGCACACACACGCACACGCACACACTCGCGCCGGCCCCACTGCGCTGGTAGTTTGCTCTCACTCCGGGCAGTGTTTGGCCATAGGGCACGCGCGTCGCCGGCCAGACCAGCACCCAGCTCACGTGCGGAACGTACCATCCGCGGTCCAGCCCGGAGGGGGGCGGGGGAGGAGGGGCCGGGCCGGGAGTGGGCGGGGACACCTGATCAGGGCCACCGGAAAAGAAAAACAACTTTGGCCAAGCTCTTCATCCTCCAGAGGCGACGCAGTCTGCGGGGGGAGGGGACCGGCAGCGGGGCAGCCCGGGCTTCCTTGGCTCGGCAGGCGTTACGGTGCAGAAATGGGAACGTGGCTTGTTGCTTTTCCACCGATTGTGCTGTTGCACTAGAGAAAGGAAAGAGAAAGGGCATTCGCGGTGGGTAAACTTCAGTCCCAGGAAATGTTGGAGACTTGTTTGCTCATCGCTCAGTGCCCCGGGGGAGGAGGACCCCCTTGGCGCTGGGTTGGAGGTTACCCCCCACCAGGGACAACTTGAAATTCACTCCCTGAAGCATTTAGGAGAAATGAAAATGTAGTCACTGGGTTCAGAATGTCGCATTCCAAGTGTCCCTCGGCGACACCGTGTCCCTGGGTCACCTAAACTTCCCGCAGCAGCCGGAATTGCGGTACCACTAATCACGGTGGCAGATGACGACATTTCGGGGCCTCAAGGGCTCCCGGAGGAACGCGGCGGGAGCGAGCGGGGGTGGGGCAGGGACGGAGACGGGGGTGGCCCGGGAGGGGCGGCCGCGGGGAGGTAGTGCGGCATTCGCCGCTCGCCCGCTCGGCTCCGCGCCTCTCTGCGCCTACCGTGACGCTGCGTTCTTTTCCGATCCCCACCTCCAGCCCCCGTGCGATAAGCCACGCCGGGAGTGTGCCGAGCCCACGTTTACTACCGCTGGCGCCTCCCGAGCCTCCCTCCTCAAGCCTGTCTCTAGCGGGTACCGGCACAGGGCCGGCAACGTGATCCGACCCGCGCCGCTGCCACATCCCCGCGCGGGAGCCCGTGAGCGCGCGCTCGCCCTGCTCCGCGGCGACCGGCGCGGGGAAACACAGGCCGGCACCGGCCGGGCCGCTTTTCCCCAGAGCCGCCCCGGGAGCAGACTCGCTGCTAGAGTTCCCGGGAGCGTCGGGAGACGCGCACAGCTCCAGCCGCCCAGTGCGGCGGCGCGGGGCTGGGAGGCCAGGGGACAGGCAGCGTGTTCTGTGGCACGCCCGGGCCTCCAGACGCTACTTGGGTCTGCCTCGGGTGGGACCAAGGATCCTAGTAGATGTATAGAAGCCGGGTTTTCTTGCACTAAAAGTAATATTTCCATTCTCTCCGGGTGCGTTATTTACTGCCAGTGGCACGTGAACCAGGGGAGTGGGACGCCCGGGTACGCGCACTGGAGCGCAGCAGGGCCTGGAGCGGTTGTTCCCCCCCGCCCGCCCAGCTGGGTGCGGGTTCCGGGGACGGATCTGGGTCGCGGGAGGCGGCGGCTGGGAGGCGGTCACGTGGCTGCGGGAGCCGCGTCTCCGTCTCCTGGAGCCTCTCGCCTGCTGCAGTCTCCCGGGTCCGCAGCGGCGACGCGCACCGCTTCTGGCTTCGTGACTCGAGGCCCAGGCTCACCCTGACGTCCGGAGCCGCTCGGGGCCGGTTCGATTCCTGGACCCTTAAGAGGACCCTTTGAAGTCTCTCGATTGCCTCAAATTGGGGGACATACTTTGTACCAAATAGGCAATTTAATAGTGATAATACTGAAGAAGCATTTTTACCCAAAATGATTTTAAAACCTCATCTGACTTCCTTTCTGTTTCCAGGCAGTTGAATTATTCTTTTTTTTTTTTTTTTTATTCTAATGGGGAAGGCAAGTTGGAACCCTAACATGGCTTATTCCTGCAGTAATGTATCACTTCCCCCCTCATGCTTTTAAGACCAAAAAGTGATGGATGACAGAGCGCTGTTAAGATAAATATTTTAATAATTAAAATAGCAAGTCTCTTTACAAGTCTCTTGATGTTTGGAGTAGGGTGTAAATACATACTCCAGAGCTAAATTTCACCTGAAAATGATGACTAGAGTATTCAGTGAAAATGAAATGAAGATTGGATCATTGCGTCTGTCTTGGCTTTGTCGGAAGAGCGGAGGAGACACAAGGCAGACATCTGACCTTAGAGGCTAAGCAGTCTGGGGCAGTCAGTAAAGCAACTTAATGGGACGGGAGCCTTGAAGGTCAAGGGCAGGTTAAGTGAGCATGTAAACTTCCCATAATTTAAAGATATGGAGGACCCTGCCAGGGAAGTCTTTTGCTATTACCACTTTTTTCTCCTCTCTCCTCTCCCTTCTGCCCCAAGGTTCCCTATTTCTACAGCAGAATTGTTGTTGGCTCTTCTTTGCCCCTCTTTCCATACCTGATACCCAGCTCAAGCTGTAAATGGGCGCTTTTTTAAATTAAATTTTCATATCCTGTGTTATTCTTGGTTTTCCTTTTCCTCTTCCGTCTCCCTTTCATGCCCCCCATTACTCTTTTTCTTTTTCTTCTTTTACCCTGTCTTTTCCTATTGAATGTCTGCTTTTGCTCTTTCCCTGTAATTTTTGTTTTACTTCCTGTTTGTGTTTCGACTTTTTCCTTTACCCTTTCACGTGGCAAAACTTCCTGCTTACCCACATCCTTTAAACTTGAGTCCTACTCCTTTTCTTTTCAAGCTTTTTGCCTGCTTGATATCGGGCCGAGTTCATTGCCTCTGAATGGCCCTTTGCTACATGGAGGGCATAAGCATAGCTAACCTGGCATTCAGGGTCAGAGTACCAGACTCCACACTTAAGAGCTTTTCATGCATTAACTTATTGCTCCTTTCCACAATCCTGTAAGGCAAATACTATTATTATCTGCATTTGCAGATGAGAAAATGCTTACATAGTGAGATTACAAAATGTGTCAAAGATCTCAGACCCAGGATTTGAGCCCAGGCAGTGTGGCCTAGGGTCTGTGCCCTTTACTGTTAACCCTAGATGTGAATATGAGGGGTGAGGGCTACATATTACTTCACTGCTTCTGGGATGCTTTTCTGTTTAACAGTGTGTGTGCTCACATTTGCTGTGGATACTTTTGAAAGAGAAATGGGAAAGGGAGAGATGTTATGGGAGTTGATGGCAGAGAATGGAAAAAGTATAACTGAAGAAGGGGGCCAGTCCTTTGCCACATCAGTGAGTCACTCATTTGGCATCTAGCTCCATATTTATTGACTTAAAATCCAAATACCCCAAATAACTGTTACAATTTTATACAGATATGCAGATGGAAGTTGAGTTTAGAAAAAGCTGGTGGTGCCAGGCTCTTCACAGTCTTCACTGAAGAAACCAAGTCAAACTCTAATGTGAAGGTTTATTAAAGAAGCAAAGTCCACCTGTGGTGAGCTCAGAACAGGAAGAACTTCCCTTGTCTGACAAAGGAAAAGGAACCAAGTCTCCCTCACTGGATATGTTTAAAAATAGATGGAGTCTTTATCTTTTTAGGAAGGCTTTGTGCCACCCTGCTGAAAGCCATGAAGATACAAAATGCACACAAAGACCCTTTTAAACTTATAATTAAATAATTTTGTGATGCTTGGCTTCCAATTAAAGATACCCATCTTACTCCTTTCAGAGGTGATGGGAAGCTGCTTCCCTTGCTTTTCTTTGGTTAAATAAGGGCATGACTACTAGAGAGTAATGAAAGGGAATATTTAGCCCAATTTTTCTCCTCCACCCAAGAATTCCGAGCTCCACACTCATTCTGTTCATCGGTGGCTTTGGAAGGTCTTGTCCTGCTTGCTTGAAATGTCGATTTCAAACAAAAGCAGAACACTTATGAGAGAGTTACATTTCCATTAGGAATAGAGGATTCCTGGCTCTTTAGGACTGTGCAAGTCCCACTGCTCTTCTGGAAAGGTGACTAGTGAGTATTTGATACTCCAGGTCCAATCCAAACCAACTGTGTCTCTGGTGACCTTAAAGGACCCAGCTCTGCCCCGAGTGTGGAGCCTCCTGCCTCTGATGCCATGAGAAGAGCCCATCAGGTGGGTAAATGCCTTTATTCTGGGCCCAGGATCAAACCCAGGGCCTTGAGCATACTAGGTAAGTGCTCTGCCACCACACCATACCCCTGGCCCCAGATACCTTTTGTAATCACCTCTGATTTGGGCAGTAAGAATTTATGCCATTCTATATCACTTTACATCCAACAGGGGATGGAGCCTATTAAGCAGAGACCATAAAAAATCTAGAACAGTTTTGAATTGATGCTAAAATCAAAACCAGGGTGAGGTGGTAGTAATTCCTTCTCTTGGCAAGCACTCTCGCCCTCAGGGGACAGGATTAATGTGAGAGGCACACCACAGCAGGAAGGTACCTCTGAGAAGGAACTTGGGAGGGAGGGAAATCCCTCTGCTGCTCACCAGAAGCCAAATATGACTTTAGAATATTGATGATGTTATTTGTTGAAGGTACTGGATTTAAATTCCCAAAATAGAAGGTTAGGTTTCCCAGTTGCATAGTCAGCACATTAGCAGCAGCAACCCGAGTGTCCCCTTTTAATTTGCAAAATAACCAACGTCTTCCTATAGATTACCAATTAATGTGTCTTTGTGGTTGTAAACACACACATGAATCACATTTTATATTTATGTATCACTACTCAAGACCTTTATACACTTAATTGATCTTTGCATAGCACCAAGGATAATGTTAAGTACTGAAAATAAATTGTGTGCCTGCTGCAGTCATTGCCGTTTTGTGTTTATGTGATTATCACAAACACTCATGCAGGCTAGCCTGAATTTAATGTGTTCTCGGTGTTCCCAGAGTCTTTAACATACAGAGGACAGCTGGGGGAGAGCCAAGCCTAGGATCCCTCTCATGCTTTGTCCCTAACCTGCCCTGTCTCTCCAGTGTGTGTGGGCCCCTCACACTGATGCTGACCCGTAACAACACCAGGAAAGTGGAGTGAAAAGATGATAAACCCATAAGCATCCCACACATCACTCCTGCTCTTTTTCTGCATCCTCCTGGACTAGCTGGCTAGCAGGCTGCAAGAAAAAGGGACCTTTTAACCTTCTTGCTTTCTTTGATACTGCTGATGAACACTCTTGGAAAAAGCTTCAACGAGAAACATGTTATGTAATGTGAAATACACTCGAAAAGAATAAGATGTGCTAAACAGCTGCTTCTCTGTCCACTCTGTTACAGCTTCATAAGGTCCTGGAATCAGTTATTAGGTGGTGTCCTTGTGGTAAGGAGCTATAGATTCTACGGCCCCCTACTTTATAAAGGCAACAGAAAAATTAGTTAAGCAGGACTGAGGTTGTACCTATAACTAGTGGTCTGCAGTTTATTCAACAATTAAAGCAGGAATTCAAATGTAATAATTACCTACAAAATTTAGTTCTGATATTAACCTATAATTTCCACTTGTAAGGAAACTGACGAAAATCTATGCTACATATAGGAGTTGAGAGCTGTATTTGAGCCAAAATAGCAGTAGCTTAAACAAATAAGGAATGTCTTCTTTGATCAAATAATAGTAGTCAGAGGGGAAGGATTCCAGAGGTAACTTGGAGAGGTAGTAGGGTCATCAGTGTCACAGATTTCTGCTTTTTGTTCCACTCCGCTCCAGCTTCCATCCTCAAGATTGCCTCATGATGATGAGATGGCTGCTGTGACTCCTGCAGGGAAGGATAAAAGGGGGCCTTTC
Organism: Heterocephalus glaber; assembly: GCF_053883595.1. NCBI lineage: Eukaryota > Metazoa > Chordata > Mammalia > Rodentia > Bathyergidae > Heterocephalus > Heterocephalus glaber. The sequence goes on along the minus strand of NW_028258297.1, from coordinate 12,942,938 downwards.
ACCTGAGCAAAGTCCCTTTAAGGATCTTTTCTTACAAGCTCTACCCAGTGACTTCTGCATGGATTTTATTATCCAATCCTATTACAGAGGGGTCAGAAGAGTACAGTTGTCAAGCTGGGGCTCCCCAACAAGATAGGGGTTCTTTTACTAAACTGGGAGCAGCGAATGGGTATTAGATTGGCTGTAGTGATCTTTGTGGTAGAGTGATTAAAGGAAGTGGCTTGTTCAGGTCCTCTTCTTCTCTTCATCAGTGTCTCTTTTTTTCCCCTCCAATGCCACATATGTTGGCAGTGTCTCTTTACTGTAGAGCTCTTAATTCCAGTTTCAGAAAATGCTCAGATTTTCCATCAGCAGTTGCACAAACTTAACTAACTCCTTAAACACGTGGTCTTTAACATCTGTATTTTTAAGTTCTAATAATCACAGAAATCTGCATAGAGAGGAAGTTAACAGGGCTCGGCCCTCTTCCTGTAGCATGTGAGCTGCAGCTGCACACTTTCTGGGAAGTGAATGTCTCCCTTTTGATGGAGCATCACCTGTCCCCTTCTGCCCTTGGCATTTGGGTTGAAGCAAGAAACTTCCAGCAGAAAGGCACCATTTGAACTCAGCTAGAATGTAGCTAAGACTTTGCTCTTCTTTTGCCTCTGGCTACATTTATAAAGGATCAGAAGATGAGGAAAGAGGGCTGTTGCATCCGGTTGGGTTCTGAAGTAGGAAGAGGACAAAGGAAATGAGGTGCATGTAGCAGATTGGGAGCAGAGAGGCCAACTTCTAGGGTGGGTACTGGAAGGTGGCCCTGGAAGAGAATGTGTATCTGGAGCACTTTACTATGAGCAGGTGTGAAGGCAGGTGCCCTGCAGACATTACTTAGTTTTCCCAGTTCTTTGCTCCACGTTAAAGATGCACAGATGCAAATTCCCATTCAAGTTGTGGTGTGGAATTCCAACATTTGAGGTTGGGATTCTGGGTGTGTTTCCCTACCGAGAGACACATGGATAAAGGTTGCCATTAGCCCACTGGCTAACGCTGTCTAATGTCTTGGAATCCCTACTCAGTTCCCAGCTGTTACATGATGCTGTGCTCTGTGGTGAGCAGGAGGGATTTAGCAATGAACTTTGTCCTCAACAAGCTTACAATCTATGGATCAAATTTCTCAGAGAGAAGAGGTCACTAAGAGCTGAGTAGTTAGTCTAGAGCTATTTTATGTTTTCCTCTTTGGTGCATTCAAGATGGACTTACAGCTATGTCTCTGTAGTAATGCACTCAGAAATCACTCTAGGAAGTGGCCTGGGTCTATGAGTGAGACTGGTCTTCCTGTCATCAAAAGACCACTGGCAAGTAGAATACTGTTCTCCTGAGCATTCTAGGCCTTCATTGCACCCACGCTCCAATTAGGCCCAAGTCTTTGGTGTTAGTGGGATGGTCGATTCTCAATGCACAGCCCCTCTCAGGTATTCAGCGTCACTTTATGTGCACCCAACTGGCTCTGTCTCTGATTCTGCCCCTCCTGTGGCAAGTAGTATGGTCTTCTCTTCTCATAGCTACATGTTGAACTTGCTTTCTTGGGCGTTGGAACCTAACGTTACCCTGTAGATTATGACTTGGTTTGCCTCCTTGGTGTCTCACACCCTCTGTCATCTCAGTGAAGAATCTCCTGCTGCTTCCCAGTCCCTCAGTCCTCACTCTGACCCCAGTTGCTTGGTCATTGCCCTAATAGTCTTTTAAGAGCGGGATTTGGACAGCTTTAGGCTTAGCTAATTCCCTCTGCTCCAGAGCAGACTGGAATGTTTTCCAAAGAGAGGATGACTCCTTACGATGGCCTCTAACATCCAGTGTATAGGTTTTCTCACCATGCAAATGGCATGAGTTGACCTTCATACACTTGACTCCTTGCATTCTTCTTTGGACTCAAACTTCAACATGTAAAGGGGCCTGGCAGGGCTGGCAGCTTGGGGCAGCATGATGTCCACATCCCATCCAGCTTTGTGGGTTGCATGGCAACATTAGCAAACTGACCTTTAAGCCTCATATTTATGGCCATTCTTAACTCCTTCATTTCTTCTACTTCCCCCATCCAATTAACAACCATGTCCTGTAGATTCTGCCTCATAAATATATATTACATCTGTCCTCTTCTCTTTGTGCTCACTACCTGCACTCCAGACCAAACTCCCATAATATCTCACTTCAATATTCTTCAGTTTCTTCATTGATTTTTTTAAAAAATTATGTTAAAACTTGTTTGTGGTACATAATTGTTACATTCATTGGGGGAGTTGGTACATATACATAACATATTTTAATAATTTTTTATGTCTCCTTTCCTTTCTCTTCCTTCCCCCTCCCTCTGTTCCTCTTCCCATTTGTAAAAGATCTATATCCCTGTTTCTCATTACCTATCTTTAATTTTGCTCTTTAAATTTTTTATGTTTTGGTTTTCTCATATGAGAAACTATTTGATATTTATGCTTGTGTTTCTCATTTATTTCATTTACCATTATGGTCTCAAGATGTACAAATGACTCAAATTTATGCTTCTTTAAGCAGAATAGTACCCCATTGTGTACATATACCACATTTTCTTTATCTGCTCATCTGTTGATGGATATATAGGCTGCTTCCAAGACTTAGTTATTATGAGTTGTGCTCATATAAACAGGGTATGCATGTATCAGTGCAATACAGTATCTACAAATCTTTCAGAAAGATATCCAGAAGGAGAATAGCTAGGTTGAATGGAATTTCTATTTTTAGTTTTTTGAGGAATCTCCATACTGATTTTCAAAGTGATTGTACTATGTAGCTTACATTCCCACCAGGAATGCAGAAGGGTTCTTTTTTCCCTGCAGCCTTCTTAGCTGTTATCATTTGATTTCTTGATGATGACCATTCTTTCTGGAATAAGAGGGAATCTCAGTGTTGTTTTACTTTGTATTTCTCTAATGGTCAGAGATATTGAACATTTTTTTTCTTGTATTTATTGGCCATCTGTACTTCTGAGAAGTGTTATTCATTTCAATTGCCCATTTTTTGATTGGGTCTTTTATTTTGGGGGTATAATTTCTTTTGAGTCCTTTATATATTCTAGATATTAGTCTTTTGTCCTTGGAGTAGCTGCAAATATTTTCCCACTCTGTAGGTTGTCTCTTCACTCTGTTGGTTGTTGTGCAGAAGCTTTTTAATTTAATATAACCCTTTGTTGATATTTCTCATGTCATTGGTGCTTTGTTCAGGAAGTCCTTGCCTGTGCCTATGTCTTTAAGAGTTTTACCTATTGTATCTTCCAGAAAATTGTTTTAATATTTATTATTATTTCTTTTTTATTTATTAAGTTTATTGCTACATTTTAGGTATGCATTATGATCACATTCATCATGGGAACTTGTACCTGTACATCATGTACCTTGGTTCTTGTTTTCCCCCCATTCCCCTCCTCTCCCTTCTACCTCTCCACCCCTTGTTTTAATATTTAGCTCTTTGATTCATTTTGATTTTATTTTAGTACATGGTGAGAGATATATGTCTAGAATTATTCTTCTGCATGTGGATAGCCAGTTTTCTCAGCACCTTTTGCTAAAAAGGCTATCTTTCCTCTGGTGTATGTTTTCGGCCCCTTTGTCAGATATCAGAGGGCTGAATGTTCCATTTATCCACATATCTGTTTTTGTGCCAGTACCATGCTGTCTTTATCACTGTAGCCTTGTAATATAACTTAAAATCTGGGATTATGGTGGCCCCTGATTTGCTGTTGTCCTTCTTCACTGATTTTTAACAACCAGGGTTTAGTAAGGAGAACAAAAATCACTCTGGTATTTCAAGCAGGAAGGCTTTAACAAAGGGGATTAAAGGAATACATGACCTTTGGCAAGGATGGGGTCATCAGGGTTGGGAAAAACTGCTACTGCCTTTCAGGAAGTCTTGACCATCAGAAGCCCAGGGCTTAATTGCCTACCTGCTGCAGAGACTGACTTTCAGGAGCTTGTCTGGAAGCTCTAAACCTGGCATCTGTTCACATCAACCAGTGGAGCAAAGTGGGATGGCCCCTCCACTTGCCGAATCTGGTACAAGGGCCTCTCAGTAGCAAAATCTAAGGGAACTCTACAGGAAAATGTGGGTTCTAAGCTTCTCCTCTGTACTGAGGACAAGTATAGAAGGCAATAGGGCTGGCGATGAGTTGACCACAAACTTCTTATTCTCCACATCCACTGTATACATTTACCTTCTCTCTCCAGCACACCTAATCCAATTACTGCTCAATATTCTAGCCAGAACAGTTTTTCTGCCCATGATATTCTCTTTATCAAAACTCTGCAATGACTTCCTAGTATCATTAAGTTAAAATAAAAATAAAAGCTCTTCCATGACTTGAAAGATGCTGTTTGTTGTTTAGCTACTGCTAAATCCCCCCTTCAGTCTAATCTATTTCTCTTCTTCTATCTTAGGCCCTTCACTCATGCTATTCCAGGAGTTTGGAATGTCTTTCCTCCCTTCTCTACTCCTTTCGATTCTTCCTGCTCATCCTTCAGGTGACATCTGAAACATCATTTTCTCAACAAAGCCTTCTGTCCAATCCTAGACCAAGTTCTTCTCCTTCTAGAAGCTTCCTTTGTACCTGTTTTTATCTTTACTTCCGTTTGAAAGGCAAGACTTTTTGATATCTGTCTTCCCCATTAGTTTGTGAGCTTCATGAAACAGACACCTCCTGTGTCCCTATGCCCAAGCACAGTGTTCAGCACAGAACAACCACAAAATTAGGAATGATTCCCACAGGTGCTCTACCAAATCATCTGTGAACTGAGGGTGGTTTTTATTTTAGCGAAATGCTCGAGTGACAAGCCATATCCAAGCCACATAATATCTGAAGGACCCTTGTACCTGTTGGAGTGGGGAGTACAATGTTGGCTCCCACCCTTCCATCCCCGAGGGTTGTCATATATTGGCGCGGCTCTTGTGGGCAGGGCTTCTCTCACTGTCCTTGGGCACTGCATATTTATTTTTCAGCCTCACCAGACATGGGGAGATTAGGAGCCTTTGGCAAGGGTAACATGGAGGATCAGAAGATGTACCTGAGACAGAGGCAGCCCAGCAGCTTGGAAGGGCCTTTGGGGGAGTTGTGAGGGGCTCTTCTGGGGGTAGAGCCTATGCCTCTAGAATCAGTGTTGGTCACTGTACCAGGATGGACATGCTCTATGCCCAGAAGGCAATCACAGTCACCCCAGCCAACATGCTCCCAAACAGCCTTGGTAGCTTGCTGTTTCTCACTCACAGAACTTTTACCTCCTTTCACAGTGCACATTAGCAAGGCAGAAAGATTTCGGGGCTGGAGCTAGTCCAGCTGCATTCCACAGGTGCTCTTGGGACCCAGGGTTGGTGAGGTAACATCCAGGGCATGGCTCTCAGTGGCCAGGCATGGGCATGGGGAGCTGGTTTTCCAGATCTTTTGGCTGAGTGGATCACAAGAGGGGGTCCTGGGGCTGAGCCAAAGAGCTTGGTTACCAGGAGTGCAGAAAGAAACAAGCACTGTGCCAAGATGTAGGAGTCAAACCTCAGACTCAGGAACAAAGTGGGAAGGTTGAGAGCGAGTGAAGCCAACCCATCAGAATGCCATGCTGGCAGGCACAGAGGAGGCAAGAAGTGGGGTCAGTACAGACAGAAGAGAGCTGGAGCAGCAGGCGGTACGTGGGGAACAGGTCTTCATAATGTGACACTGGTGTGGAGCAGTGGCCTTGGGGTGATCGATCATGCTCTGGTAGGCTGGAAATTGGGTCAGGTCCACCTCAGCTCTCATCTGCAAACCAACTTTGCATTTACTCCTGGCACTGACACGTGTGCAGACACAGAATTACAATTTCCCTCATTAAGCATTCAGAGGGACAACACTGATTTTCCTGATCAAGGGATTGCAAATCAGACTACAGTTCTCCAACACAGCCCCGAGGATAGCAAGCCACGAACAGACTGGGTCTGAGTTCACGCCTGCTCAGCAGTGCTGCACTGCCGCTGGTTATCTGGCACATACAATTCTGAGTCTCTTTGTTAGTAGATAATGGCACTAATGATTTTTCTAGACCCTACCTATTTTATTATATTTTAGTAATTCTGTTTCAGATGCCGTGAAAGTAAGGAAATAGACACATCACCTTTTTCTGTGGTTTTTTTCATATTATTTCACATTGCTCCTTATGGCAGCAGGGTCATACGGGCTTGGGCTTCAAGATCAAGAGGAACTGGGTTCAAAGGCTGTTTCCCCTGAGTAGCTGTGTGATCTTGGTCAAATTATTAATGAATCTGTTTTCTCAAAAGTGCCTTCCTGTGCTTGTTGTGCAGGTCTGTGACAACGCATGAGACACATCTGCTGCATAGTAGGTGAGCAACAAATATTGGCTATTGTTTTCCCCTTACAAGCTGCCTGGTTAAACATGAGGTTGTCATAGAAAATATAGGTGTTTGAAAATGATTAAATAAGTAACACTTTAAATTCAAGAGATAAACCTATTGGTTTCAATTATCCTTTCCTTTACTAATAGGTGAATAATAATAAAACAGAAAGCCAGACCTGTCAAGGTGTTTTTCCATTAAAGAGATATATCTAGCTAAGGGTCTACTTTATTTCATGTGTTGGTTGGAAATAGGTAATTCTGGCCATAACCTTATGCTTTTAAATCATGCTATTTAAACAGGTCTTCTGAGAGGTCACACAGCTCCACATTAGTGCAGGAATGGGGCAGAGAGTGCCATCAGTCCATCCTTTGTCATCAGTTTAAAGCCTGCTTAGGTCTTAAATGAGCAATATGGCTGAAATAAGGTTCAAACTTTGTTCACTGACCATAGAAGACATTTTGACTCCTTTCTTTTTTTATATCAGCTCTTCTAATAATAATAAAAGTACTTTTAGAGCAGTTATTTTGTACCATGCTTTCTTTCAGTGATTTACAAATACTAACTTATAAATTGCTCAACCACCCTTCGAAATAGGGATAGTGATTATATCCTTCAGAAAATGAGGAAACTGAGGCACAGGTTAAATCATTTGTTCATGTCAGTGGCAGTCAGGATCTGAAGCAGGCGTGGAGACTATGGAGTCCATGCCCATATCTTGACTTCCTGTCTGCACAGTGGCTCCAAGCATTCAGACAAAATTTGAAAATTTCTATTCACCGTCCATGATTTTTGTTTAGAAAAGAGAAATTCACAGTGCCAGAAGGAGCCTGGGGTTTGGAGTCTGAAAATCTGAGCCCAAAGGTAAGCTTTTTTGCTACCTGTTTGCCTGACTATAAAAGGCAAAGTACTGAACTTTTCAAAGCTCAGCACCCTCACTTACAAAGCTGTAAGGATGGACACAAGATACCTATTGAATACTAGCTACTACCTTGAACAGTAAATACCTAACTATATGCAATTATGCAATTCTTTTGGAGAAATATTGTGTCCTGAAAAGCAATCCTTGATTTCACTGAACTTCTCAGTTTCCTGTGTGAGAAATTTTCTAGATTAGTGCTGTCCAACAGAATTTTTGGTACTTATGGAAATGATCTACAATCTGCCTTGCTGCATATGGTGGCTAGTAGCTATGAGGACTTGAAATATGGCTAATGGAACTAAGGCATTGGGTTTTAAATTTTATTTAATTTTAACTGTATTTAAATAACTACATATTCACAGTGAAAGCCTTGTGCTTTAATCAGTCCAAATCCTGACTGATCATCAGGTAGTTCTTTAAGAAAGCCATTGCACTTTCTTAGTCCGCTTTTTCCCAAAAGGTGCTAGTGATGCTCAGCATTTATGTATGAAGAAAAAATACCAATTATCAAACATAAATTCAGACAAATAGAAAGAAGCTGTCACCATCAACCTTTCTACCTTTTATATTATCAGACAGATCCATTTTCCTTTTACTGGAACCCAAATGAAATAACCAAGCAACATTTAAAAATCATGAATTTGCTATGAATATTTTAGTTACTTCCTGTAAGTAGATAGTAATATAATAATTTTAATACTGCATTTAATACCATACATACATTAGTTAGGCTTAGATGTAAGCAGTAGTATGCTGGTAAATGTTCAACTGGTCCTCTAGGAAAAATTGTGTGTGTGTTTTATTATTCATTTTCCTGTTATAAAAAATGTAGCAAAGTAGACTGTTATATATAATAATAAAATATGTGCTACTCCTGTAAATTCCATATTATTGATTGATTGTCACTGAATGCTTTTCTTGATTTTTTGCTAAACCTTTTAATCCTTTGCCAAACTATGGTTGCAATTAATTCACAAGCTTAATTCCAACATGAATGTTGTTTGATATTTTTGTTTATGTTAGTGATTAAAGTGAAAGTGAGACAATGAAGACATTTTTATAGCTTCACCCATTTGTCAGTGACTTGAGCAACTTCTTCATTAAGTCATAATAATTTCCATGTATTGGGAAAATACTTGCTCATTTTTTTGTGTTATTCACAATGCAATGATGATAGGCATGACATATTTTTAACTACAATCTGAATGATTAACATTTTCTCCATCATTTTGAGTCTAATAATCAGCAAAGTAACACATCAAACCCCAACTTTACCATTTGCTGATTCCCATGGTAGAAATAGTCTCACTAGGGCTAATTTCAAATTACCAATGCAACATCCCTGAAAAGTGGAGTTAGGAAAATACAATAAATGCACTAACTGCAAGATCAAAGGTAATAGTAAAATATCTAGGAAGCAGTCAGTTTTGAGTACTTGTTAAGTTTTTTAGTATAATTTATAAATTTTCATAATGTAATTTCTAATAATGGCTAGTCTCTACATTGGTTTTGTGTTTACCAACAATTTATAGAGGGGCCCCATATGGCCAAGTGTAGGTGTTAAGGCTAAAATATGAATGGGAGCTCTTGGCATGTATTTCAGAATATGCTCTTGCCCTCTTCTGTATCTACCTTCCTTCTTGGATTATCTCCTCTAGGTTCATTGCTTTAATGTCATCTTTATGCTGATGACCTCCAAATTTATGTTTCTGTGTCTATTTTCTGTAGCAAGCTTCTGCCTCATAAACTGAATTTTCTGCTCTGTAACTCACCTAAGATGTCATGTAGTTACCTTAAACTCGACATGACCATTGCAGCCTAATATATCCTAATATATCCACCTGCCCAAATTCATGTGCTTCTCCTTGGTCAGTGACAGTACCATACGCTGGCCCATTGAACTTCAGTTTTAGGAATCATTTTTCATCCTTCTCTTTCATCAGTTTTCTACATCCAATCCATCAGCAAGTTCTGTTTTCTTTGTTCCGTAATCCTTCCTGAATTTGAACAGTCCTCACCATCTTGACTGTCATCATTCTAGTCAAAGTCACTATGCCTCCCAGGGACTCTTGGGAAGTGGCCTGATCTCCCTGTCCCTGCTTTCTCTGCATACACCTTTTCCACAGCATGAAAAAGAGACTCTTAAAAATATAAACCAGCTCATGTCACTTTTTTCTTTAAAATCTATCCAGTAATTATTTATTATAATTAAAGTCCTAATTTCTTTCTGTATCAGTAGTGGGTGGAGTAATATGTTCATGTCCTCATTGCTGAAACCTGTGAATATATTACCCTCTCTGGCAAAAGGAATTTGCACATGAGACTACATTAAGGGCCTTGAGGTAGCAGGATTATCCAGGATAATCTAGGTGGGCACAACATTATCACAAAGGTCCTTGAAAGTGGAAGAAAGAGGTAAAGAGAGTTAGATGGAGATGTGATTATAGAGCACCCAGGAGATGCAGTGTCACTGGGTTAAAGGATGGATAAAGGGAGGCAAAAAACCAAGACTTGGAAAAAGCAAGAAAATGGATTCTTTCTTTCAGCCTCCAAAAAGGAATGCTGTCCTGCCAGCACCTCAATTTTAGCCCAGTGATGCATGTAAGATTTCTAACTTTTAGTATTGTAAGGTACTAAGTGAATGTTGTTTAAACCACGAAATTTGCAGTCGTTTATTAGAGCAGCCATATGGAAAACCAACACAATAGCCTACGTGACCCTACAAGGTCTGTTCATCAGTCTCTTTGCTATCATCCCCTATTGTTTTTTCTCTCCTGTGATTTATTGGGCTCTATCCATCCATGCCTTTCTTCTGTCTGGTCAGCAAGCTGGAGCCTTCCTTCGTGATTTGCACCACCCATTCCTCGAGTACAGCGTTCTCTCCTATATCTTTCCAGAACTAGCTGGGGAGCCTTTAGATTCTCAGCAAGGCCCCTCCACCTGGTCACTTTTTACTGTGTTTCCAAATAGCTCATATCGGACTCTGATTTGTCTTAGTAATTTGTTTATCATCTTTAGACCTTCCTACCAGACACACACCATTAAAACAAGAACTTCACAAAAGCAAGGACCTCGTGGATCATATTAACACAGTGAGCACCCTGTGAATACTGCTGAAAACTCGGAGTGAAGAATTCCTGTGTGTCTTGGCTCAGGATACACACAGGCTATGGGAGAGAAGATGAGGAAAGCTGCGATTACAGAGCAGGATAGATAATGCAGTAAAAGGGATTCACATGGGGCGAATTACGAATACACATAGGAAAAGCATCTTGGTGGGCTTTCCAGAAGAATGATGTTAAGGGGGAATCTTGAAGAGAAAATGGGAAAGCCAAAGAAGGCAGGTAAGAAGGAGAAGATGGATGTTCAAGATGGGATGAATGGAGAGCTAGGACACAAAGGTATCAGGGGAAACAAAGCGGGCTGGGCTCCTGGAACCTAAAATGAGAGACAAAAAGATGCCTCATCTCGGGGATTTTACCAAGGGTTTTAATTTGTTTAGGTGACGTCAAAGGATTTTAAGATGGGTCAGTTTTGCAAAGGATTTTAAAGTGGGTTAGAAAGTCTGTGCTGATGACACTGTTGAGAACAGCTAGAAGGGGAATACTGTTAGAGGCAGGGTACTAGTCAGAAGGATACGGCATTATAAAAATGAAATACCACAGGGCAGTAACAAGGAAAGAGGAGACTGATGGGCAGAACTGAGGAGTATTCTGGAGGTGGAGTCCATGGGATCAGTGAGCAATTTATTGTGTAAGGTAAGGAAGAAAGATTAGGAGTGACCCTTAGGGCTTAGCTTGGGTCCTTCAGGGGATAGTGTTTGATATTCTATTGAAAACATAGCAGATATTTTGGTAAGTTGTCATTTATTCATATTTTAAAGGAAACACTAATTATTTGAATAAGCAAAGGTTGTACCAAACAGCTAAGTAAAATCTTCAGGGTGATAGTGCTGTCTCATCTTGATACACTTGGTCATTATGAGTCCCTGTGTAACCAGCATAGAGTATTATTGAGTAATTATATGTTCCAGACAATCTGTCAAGCACTTCATAGAGATAATTTTATGTCATCTTCACTAAGTAACCTCTGTGGGACTGGCATTATTTCTATTTCACAAGTGAAGTATAGGAATCTTGGAGAGATTCAGTAAGTTGCCCAAGATCACAAGGCAGTAAAAGGCTAAGATTTAAAGGCAGGCAGTCTGCCTCTAGGGCTGGTGTGACAAGTGCCTCTCTATGACCACTGATGTGACATTATGGGGGAGTTAGGTACACCAGGGGCACTTCATGGGCTTGAAAATGGATTTTGCTTATTTAATTTCCCATAGTCAACCAAACATTTCAAAGGGTTAGAAAGATACCTGACGTGTTGGCATGTGAAATTAATAGTTGTATTTTTGTGGTGTACCTTAAAGACTTGTTGGGACCTAAAGAAATACAAGAGTAGTATTAATTCATTCAGCAAGTGATTTGGAATGTAGAACTTTACCATGATTTACAAAAACAACCCCCAAAGCAAATGCTGGCCTCCATGTTCTAAGTCAAGAACAAGTGAGACTAATGGAATAAAAGGCCCAAAACAGCCCTCCATGGCCAAACAGAACTTTGAGAGACATTGTTACTGTAGTCCTGGTAGTAATATCCCTCTTTGCTGGCTCTTTACCATTTAGCAAGTCGGTGGAAAATGGTCTTCATTTCCACTGGCCTGTTAAAGTGGTAACAAGCAGCATAAGATCGATGATAGGAAGGAGGGAAGTACACCTTTTGCAGATGGAAAGGGGATCTAGAATGGAGAAGAGGAGGAAAGGATGGGAAAGGGGGAAGTAAAAAGGACTAAGATGTGATATGTACTGTCCACGTACCAACTCCCCACCATGAATGCATTCATCATGTATCACAAACATGTAGTAATAAAAGATGTGTTGAAAGACTATGGAGCAATGGTTGGACTGGTAGAATGGATTATCTCTACTGCATCTTTCCATTTCCAAGGTCTGTGATTATATTATTAATATTCTAAATTCCTATTTAAAATTATGAATTGGCCATTTTCTTTCTCTGCCAGTACTCGATTCATTTTAAGTTAACTTTTGAGATTATTCAATATAATGATTTAATTTGCTAGCATATAGTCATTTCTGTGGAAATGTAAACAGTATTCCATATAGGAATACTGTAAACTATTATTTCAGTTAATTTAATAGTACATAAATTTAAATGGTTGGCTACTGTATTATCGGAGAAAAGATAATCCTAATGTGAAACATCACTCACTCCAATCCATATTTCTTGAATTGAATTAAGCCTATTCCAGTTTATTCAGAAAAACTAGAAATGGCACATCTGTCAAACTCATGTCACATCTACATGTATGTAATCAGAATGTCTCAGACCCCATGAGACAGACCATGCCATTGGACTAAGGATGTACCCTGCTGCAAGTGGCAGAGAACAAATTCAAAGTAGCCGAAGCAGCGGAGATTATTGATGTGTAGCCAACGGGGGGGGGGGGCAGGGCGAGGTGACAGGAATTACAGATGTGGACATCACTGGGTCGCCCTTCTCCATCTCCCATCTCAGCTTCTCTGTAAATTCACTTCATTGTCTCAAGCCAGTTTTGTTCTCAAGGCTAAAACCAAGGGGAGAGACACAGGGCTGCAACTCTAAAGCCCATCTCCACTGCTTAGTAATCAGGGTGAAGGGTTGATCCCACCCATTTTGATTCAAGCAAGGCTGGTGATCGACTCTGGGGAGCCCTGCTGGGGGAACTTGATCACTCACTGTGTCCGAGGAGGGCTGACGAGAGCTCTGATTGGTCCAGCCTTAGTGACGCATCTTCCTTTATAGTGGTGGTTGCGTGGGTGCTGTACCAAGGAGATGGGGAAGGGCACAGGGCAGGTGAGTACAGGGGAGTCCGGGACATTAGGATTGTGCCCTGATGGCTCAGTCCCTCACAGTAGGTAACAGGAAGCTCTGGCTTGTACAGAGCCTCTGTCCATTTATGCTTTTGGAATCCCTCAGAGTGCCTACAAGTATCCAAGACTTGGCTGATTTTCCCTCTCTACTGCATCCCTTTTAGTCTTGAACAAGTTCATGAAGCTCTTCTTATGAGGCCAGAATTGTGCTAGCAGCATAGCCTCTGATTAGGTTCTGGGGGAAATGAGTCCCCGGGCCAGGGGTGGAGAACCGATGGTACATGAGCGGTAGCTGGCTATTTGTATCACTGAAAACTCTAAAAGGTTCGCCATGGGGACACAATGAGGGTGCTGCCCCCTGCCCCTCCACTGGGAGCCTGCAGTTTTTGCTCTTGGGATGAGCTAGTTCCTTCCGACTGAAGCTTGTCCTAGGAGATGGGAGAGGGAGCTCACAGTGGAGTCCTTATGCCCCATGAACTGGTGGCATACTTTACTGGCTTGGTGCTACAGTGGGGTGAGTCAGGACTCTGCTCTGGCCCCTGCATCTGCCCTCTCCCCTCCACAGATGTGGCCTTTGGCTGCCTATGGAGCTTGAAGTCAGCCTCTCCTCTGGATATTGGCTATGTTAGAATGAACAGAGTGGGTCCTTAGCTCCAGAGGCACTTGCCACCCCACCGTGAAAAGTGAGAATGCGTGGTGCTTTTCAACTAGAAGGATCACTTTTCTTGTCATATCTGAAATCTTCTCCCGAGTGCACAACCGGCCAGCATGGATGGATTGGGATGGAGGGGTCCCTATCACTTTCCAAGTCATATGTAGATGCAAGACCACACTGGTTACCTTTGTTCTCAGGGTGAGTTCTTGGAATACTCTGTCTCATTCCTGTTCTGACCTCTATTGGGCCATTTCAACTTACGAAGTGTAAAAGACATTTCCGCTGCTAGACTGGACCACCCGGGAGAGGTTCTCTGATATCCATTGCTCTTTACATCTGCATAATTCCTTGAAATGCATTCGCCTGAACCACACCCTCTCTGCCTCAAACTAATGTCTTATTGAACCATACAGAAAAAGTTAAGGCACAATTATTGTTTGTAAGGTTTTAAAAACAAATTTTATGGAGATATGATTCTCACATGATAAAATTCACCCACTTAAAGTGTGCAGTTAGTTTGTGGTATGTTCCAAGGTTGTGTGACCACCTCCAAGATCAATTTTAGAATGTTTTCCACACTGGAAAAAGAAATCTTGTAGCCAATGGTAGTCATTCTCCAAGTCTCTGCTTCCATTTTGCTCCCTCCTAGCAACTGTGCATCTACTTCTGTCTCTACAGAGTTGCCCATTCCGGGCTTTTTGTCAATGGAATCATGTAATGTGAGATGTGATCAAAATATACGGTGAACGCTTAAATTGTAGAAAATTTATCACAGTAAAAGAAACATTGCCATTAATTCCTCTCAAGATGCTCCCCCTCATTTTGAACACGCTCATCCCATATTCTTGCCATTCTCCGAAGCAGTTCTGGAAGTCTCTTTGGTGAGTAAAACATAAGAATAACACTTCAATATGCAGAACAAGTTTTATCCTACTGATTTTAAAAGACTTTGGGTACCTGAACAAGATTTCAGACTGGCTTTTCCCAGGATGCTCTTTAAAACATAAATAAACTAATATATACACGTGGGCAGATGGAAGTAGGCTCCTGCTTAATTCTCCTCTCTGGAAATATCTATATTTAAGCCTCAGCACACAAGACATCTTGTTACATAATGAAGCAATATACAGTATAGCTAGCATATGAAATAAATAAAAGCACAATAATATTTACATATGCCAAAAATTATGGAGGTTCAACTTTAAATACTACTGAGTACACTATCATAAATGTCTAATTGGCCAGAGACAACTATAAAAGATGCAATATTTTGGTTTTCTCATCACTCCTCTTTCTCTGCAATCTTGGCGGTGGAGGGTTTTTATGGAAGCAAGAGCTTGCTTTGTATTATATGTCCCTTTCTGTTTGTTGAGTGAATTTTTACAGAGTCACCGGCTACATAGGTAGACAGAGTGGTGCAATTTTGAGGGCAACAAGATTCTCAAAATATATGAGGCTTATTTTCCTACTTCTGTCTTTGCACTAATACAATTTTCTTTTAGAAACATTACATCTAAGACAAGTTTGTGGCATTGGAGGATAGACCTTAGTATTTATTTAATGACATAAATATTTCTTAAAATAAATAAGGTCAGGGCCAGGGATTTAGCTCAGTGGTTCTGCCACCTGCTTCACAACCTCAAGGTCCCAAGTTTGATCCCTGGTACCCACCCTCAAATAAATAAATAAATAAATACATAAATAAATAAATACATAAATAAATAAGGTCAGGGGATTTTTAAGACAATCGGTGCATTTATTCTGTAGTTTGGACTTCTATTATGTGAGTTTCTTTTGTAAGGACTCACAGATCTTACTTACAAGCAATAGCCCATAAATCAGCATGACACACATCTTCAGGACTCCTGAGATAAGGGCCTGGCACTTTTGCCCCTTTTCTTCAATTCTTCTTGTTCTTTACTGTGATCATTAGTCCTGATTTATCAACTTCATTGGATTGAGAAACTCTCAGTAGATTAGCAAAGCAGGCTCCTGGGTGTGTCATGGTGGGGTGACCTCGGGTACCATATCTGCTCCCTGACCCCTTTGGCGCTGGCACTTTTTCCCTGTTCTGCTTCCTGGCTCTCATGAACCAAGCACCTTTGTTCTGCCAAGCCCTTCTGCCATAATATCTCTGCCTTGAGCAAACCAATCATGGACTGAAACCGTGAGCAAATTAAACTTTTCCTCCTTTAAATTGTCAGTATTGAATATTGGGTCTCAGTGAGGAAAAGCTGACTAAAATACTTACTGAGCAGAGCTCTGCATTATTTCCATGGCCACATATATCTCAGCCTTACCCTGAGGAGATTTTGGAGAGAAGCAGTTCCTTCCTCAGATTCTAATTAGGCAGATAGATCTAGGGTGATGTTATTGTGGAATGAATAAAAATGCTGTGTAGCCTGCATCTTTGTTCTGGGCACTGATGGAAGGGAGACCTTACATTGATCTGAATAAAATCTAGAGAGTGAATCAGCCTGTTGAATGTTGTAGAACTGACTTTTTAAGTTAAAAATGAACCATGCAGTCTTGTGTGTTGATAAAGAATGGACCAAAACAATGTGCCATCTTACAGAGTGCATGCAAGTGAAAAATTTGAGGTTGAAACAAGCTGTGTTTCCTCTAATTAAGGTTTTATGATTTGGGCGTCTTGCATTCTAACATACTTTAACTCAGTCTCCTCTTGTTTCCAGCATGGTTTTGTAAAACTGTGCATACACCAGGTAAAAACACAAACTTGAAAGACAAACATTTTCCTTTTTAAAAAAATCTTCCTTCATCATTATGAGATTCTCTCAGTTGGGCTTCTATGTGACATCTCCATTCAGAAATGTCTCGGAAATAAATGAAGGCTACAGAAATTACAATGGGCAAAATGCTAGGTCTGCTCCATCATTACTGGCTAATCTAGTACAATTACTGTTCCCATTTGTACCGTTACAAACTCAGACTTGCTGCGTGACCCACTCTAAGCCCTGAATTTTTTTTCTTTAATCAGAAATTCTCTTTGTGCCTCATCAGGCATTACTCCTATTTAGAGTGTGCAATCTGGAAGACTTCAAGCTCTCTTGGATTTTAAAGTAATAATACACTGTTTTCTTCTGGAGCTTTTAGCTTACGTAGAGAAGTATTTACTGTAAATTGATGAGCACAGAGCTTGCCCTCTCTACTTGCTATGTAAAAACTATTTCAAAATGGGCTCTAGATGTGATGCCATTTACATATTTCACCTAAAAAGTACTACGTCTATTGGTTCGTGCTCCTGAATTTGTAAACATTTCATGAAAATGTACTTCATATTTCTCATCATTGGAAATCTTAATACCTTGTACTGTACTTTTGTATATCTACCTCATCACATGATAATTAGTAAATATAATGGTGATCCAGGGGTAGTAGGGGAACAAAATTACTCATTTTTATGATCATCTAAGAAAATCAAATTCTGTCTCTAACAACTTCAATATTTAGCTCATTTTATTTGTGTAATGAATAGGGCTCAGAGCAACCAGATACCAGACTTGATGTCCGGCTTCATCTTCTAGCTCTGACCTTGGGTGAGTTACTTACCCTCTCTTGCTCTCATTTATCTCTTACTGATAATTATATCTAGCTCATAAATTTTTCATGAGAATACAACAAGTTAATAAGTGTACATGTCTGTCTCATACCTTATACTCCATACGTGCTGCCTGTGTTCTCAACAACAGCAATTCCAACAATCACACTTTGGAAATATTTTTCTACTTGGAACATATGTTGTCATTTTTATGTGCAAAATTATGAAACACCTCATTACTTAATTACTGTTCCTTTTGTATATAGTTAATTTATGTAGATGAGTGCATGTGCACACATACTGCACCTGAGATTTCTAAGGGGAGGTTCTAGAACTGAAATCTGTCCTTATTTGGATATATATATGTATACACTCTCTCTCTCTCTCTCTATATATATATATATACATATATATATATACACACTATATATATTCTCTCTCTATATATTATATATATATATGTTCTCTCTCTATATATTCTCTCTCTATATATATTCTTAAGGTCCATCCTTCCTCCCATCTTGTCCAATATAGGAAGAAACATGAGCGAGCACATAACTATGCTATATGGCGAACTGTCTCAAACTTGAAGATGATTCCAGCCAACTGAACACTGTCCTAACCCAGGGCACCCAAGCTTTACGGCTCCCTCTTGATTGTGTCAGGAAGAGCTCAAGGCCAAGCTGACATTAGCCATGCAGAAGGAAGCACTTTGGAGAGGACAGAAATGGATTTGACTCTGGGGCAGCACAGGGAGTTCTGTTTTGCCTTTTTAGCACACAGGCGTTACACTTCACATAAAGCTGGGTAGCAACAGCACAAGATTGAATATTTAGACACGGAGGAGCCTATTCCAGCAAACACTACTGAAAATATCCATGTGATACCTTCTGAAATATGACACCCTTACATTTTAGTCTTTTAACCGCTTATGGATTTATATGCTGATTCTATAAAATCAGTTTGATTTTTTTTTTTTTTTTTTTGGTACCAGGGATCCAACTTGGGTCCTTGGGCTTGTGAGGCAGGCAGTGGAACCACTGAGCTAAATGCCCGGCAAACCAGTTTGATTTTTAAAATTTAAGATAATTATATTATCTCCCCAGACATGACTATGTTCTTGCTTTATCCTTAATTCTCTATACATACAAATTAAATATCCTTCAAAAAGAACTTATTTAAAAGTGTCTTTTTAAAGTGGAAGTCAAGGGACCTAGGATTTAGCTCAGTGGCAGTGCACCTGCCTCACAAGCACAAGGTCCTGTGTTCCATCCCCGGTACCAGAAAGAAAAAAATGGAAGTCAAATGAAAAGATATACTTTTCATTTTTGTGCAAATACTTATATGTTTTTAATTGGGGGAGTCATCTACATCATTATAACTTTTTTACTTATTATAAATATGGAAAAGGAGGCCTTTGAGACCCTGCAGATGAAAATATATATTATAAATGAGCATAAAGGCCAGTGCTGTGAGTCCCAGTGGATTTGGAAGGGGACATACAGCTTTTGATATTTTAGACTCTTTTTAAAACCTGGAAAGGGCCAGTTGTCATTGGATTTGTGATGCATTCTGCATGAGGATTAATTTTGCCTCTGGGAAAGTTAGCCCAAAATCACTCCTGGGATTTTGATGTGTGAAGTCACTTGTTTGGCTCTGCTCAGTAGAAAATTCAAGAATGCTATTCATCGGCCTGGGTGAGCACTGGTTGAGAAGTGAGTCACTGTACCAATCACTTCCAGAATTTTTCAAGATACAGAAATTCAGCATTGCATTTCAGACACTGGAATGGCATAGCTAGGTGGGGTTTCAGGTGGGATTTGGAAATAAAGGAGCAAATGTGTTTTTTTAAATAGCCATAATTGTCCTTTTCTTTAAATGCCTTGTTAGTATTCTGAATAGATTATTTTTTCTTTTGGGAAAAAGAATCTGCTACAATGCCAAAATGAGCTCTGCTTTTGATAAAATACCCAAGTGAGCAGGGTGTGGGGGAGCATTCCTGTAATCCCAGGACTCTGAGAGGCTGAGGCAGGAGGGTCACAAGTTCAAGCCCAGCCTGGGCCACTAAGCAACTTAGCCAGACCCTGTCTCAGAATTTTAAAAAATTTAAAAGGGCTGAGGACATAGTTCAGTCTAAAGCTTTTAGTCCAATCTCCAGTACTGAAAAAAAAAGCAGTGCCATAAACTTTATTAAATACTTTGGAAAAGCTCGAGAGAGCAAGGAAAGTGAGAGAGAGATTGTTCATCCCAAAATATTCATATTAGTACAAGCATTATTTCCCTATTTAGATCTCTTCTTAACCTGAAAAATAAATAGCCACAAACATTATGTTAACTTTTCTTTTGCAGTCTCTCAGCATGGCTACTTCTTAGTGCTCAATTGGGGTTCTCAGAAGCACTGTTTCACATGGTTTTCACTGTGGCAATAAAAAAAAGTCCCACTTATTCATTCAATACATATTTATTAAATACTTAGTGTGCACCAGGAGCAATTCAAAGTTCTTGTGATGCATCGGAACAAATAAGCAAACCCCTGCCTTCATGGGGCTCTCATTTTAAAGGCCAGACAGAGGACCTGAATTATCTGCACGTGACAAGATCTAGCCTTTAGCATGCTTCGAGAATCCCTGTGGCCTAAAAAACATCAATTACAAATTTCTTATAATGGGGCTACAAAATCCATTAACATATTACACTCAGATGTGCAGGACATAAGTATATTTTTAAAATGTTGTCTGAATCTGATTAACCTTCCTCATGTGCCCCAGTGTGGTAGGAAATGAAAATGAAATGCAACAACTAGATCTTTTCCTCATCCAAGGCCATCATTTACCATTGCTTTTGGACAATGCTACTAACTTAGATTGAGAAGGAGAGGAAGAGGAGAGAGGTGCTGGAAGAATGTTTCCTCAGTATGTTGTGCTATTCCTAACTCAGAGACAATGAACACAACACACTCTTAAGTCTAAGTGGCATTATTAACATTTCTCTCATCATTTTCTTAATTCTGGACAATAAAAAAGAAATTCAAGCCCCGATGTGTAGCTTATGCCCATTTCCGTAGTGCAAATACTTTCACTGTGACTGATTTCAAGCTATGCATGTGACAGCACTGAACACAGAGATGCACAGCTGCTCCGTATTATGTAATATTTCTGCAAAACTGATCCCCATAAGTGACCACAGGATAACAGGAAACAGTAAAAATGTAGTAAAAGTAAAATAATGAGGATAAGTTTTAGGTACTTATTACCTTTGGTTTTTAAATATAATTTCTTTAATTGCAAGTTTGCATAATTGAATTTTTAATATTGGCTATGTTCGACAATTGACTTGCAAAATATCTGACAATTTAACACTTGGCTCTCACCAATCTAGGTCAGGCTAGCACCAGGGTAATTATAAATGATTTATTTTCATTATCCCTGTTCTGACTCTACCACAAGTGTGTATTTTGAATCCATCTCTTTCCTACCACCACCCCAGTTCTCATCCCCTCGCCCCTTTGCAGTAGGCTGCAACCTGCTCTCTCCTGTCTCCGTTCCCAGTGTGTTCACAGTCTATTCTCTATGCAGAAGCGAGGACTATCTATAAAATATTTATTATATTATATCACTTCCCATCATAAGCCCTTCAACATCCTCCTGTTGCCCTTACTTTAGCAGAAAACCCAAGCTCTTACCATGCCTAAGAGGGACCTACATCATGTGGTGCACGCTTCCCTCACCCTTCATCTTGCCTGCTGTCCCACTCAGTCACTCCACGGCACCATGCTGGCTTTTCTTTTCCTAAAACATACCTATGTTGTGACTACCTTAGGGCCTTTGCCAGGATTACTCTTCCTCGGAACACTCCACAGCTGATACCTTCCCATCCTTCAGGTGCCAGCTGGAAGATCATCTCCTAAGCGGTCTTCCCTGACTCCTTTACCAAATGGAACCCTATTGCGCCACTCTCTGTCACATTTCTTTACTTAGCCTCTTTGTTTTTTTGTTGTTTTGGTACCGGGAATTGAACTCGGGACCTTGTTTTTTCGAGGTAGGCTTGGTGCTGCTGAGCTAAATCCCCGGCCCTGCTTAGCCTCTTTATACCTTAGTTTTCTCATTAAATGGAAGTAACTATGACACTTTCCTCATAGGGTTAAGAGGATCCAATGAGTTAATATATGAAAAGTACTTTGCCTTGGGCTGGATCATATTAAGCACTGTGTAAGTTTAGCTGCTAATATTACCATCATCATTGTTCTAAAGTATTATTTTCATTATTTTTTATTTTAGTATTCAAAGTATTTGTCACTTTCTAAAAGTATTTTGTCTATTTGATTATTTTTCTGTCTCTTTTTCTGTCTCTGGAATATGAGCTCCTTGAGAGCAGTAACAATGAACTACTTATCCAATGCTAGAACAGTGCGGACCACATAGTAAGTACTCAAGATTTTTTGAATGAGTGTGTATAGGTGAATAAACAGAAGAGCTAGTAGTGACAGCATTCTGAGCCTTGGCTTATTTTTGGAAAATATATCAAAGAGGCTTGTGATTAGCATAGTTGTAAAGGCACAGCCTCCTATTTTTGGCTGGGGAGCTCCTGACTCTTGCCACAGGGCAGCAACGGTGTCCATGAATTCTGGGTACTGGTCCTTCTTGGGTCCTACTGCTCCATCAGGTGGCTGAAGCACAGTGGTCTCAATCATCAAAATGGTGTGGCTAAGCTGAGATCCACCAGTGAAGACTAAATCGTGGAAACTAGTAGCTTATGTCCCTAGTCTAGAGGAACCCACTGCAGAAGAAGTATGAGCTTAGGACTCACAGCAGCCTGAGCTCAGGGAGCCCAGGACCTCATGATGCCTCGTCTCCGTGATGATGAGTCTCAGCAATGGGTACCTTTGGTGGGAAAACTTGGAGTAGCCTCAGGGAGGCTTCCAATCTTTGCTCTTTTGGTGGTTATTTTTAGAGCAGAGTCACGACAAAACTTCATTTTAGCTAACATACCTTGAACCTGAGCATTCTAGAAGGTGCTATGAAAAGGCCCATTTTCCTGTTTTTTCATTTTTTGTTTATATTCCTGATATGTCAAACAGAATAGGGTTCGTGAAGATTTTATGCAACTTGCCCTGTGTTGATCTGGAAAAATCAGGCTGCTTCTTTGCTCTGCAGGGGAAGACAGGGAGGACAGGCTGTGTGTGTTCTTCACTACTGAACCCTGAGGATGTAGCATGGGCCAGCCACTGGAGGATAACCTACAGACGAAAGACAAGATTTCTGTATGTTTAGAACAATATCAAGTTAGATTGTGGCACCTGAAATCTTAGAAAGCAGTCCCTTGTGCAGCTCGGAGGAGCATGAACCAAGTCCTCCCTGCCTCCTCCACAGATGCACTGAGGAGAAAGAGGGCAAGCTTTGAGATCAGACAGACAGGGCTTCAGCTCTATCATTAGTTAAATGCCCTGAGGAATGGCTAAATTGCCTGGAAGAAGTTACTTAACCTCTCTGAGTTTTCTATTTTGTTAAATGGAAATAAAAATGGTACCCATGAAAATTAACTGAGAAAGAATATACAAACATTTTGGCTCAGAAACTGGTACTTAATATGTGTTCAATGACTGGGAGCTATTGGTGTGAACTTGGTGTTTTCTGCTTTCCTATGGTGAGCAAGCAGAATAAGGAGCTGAGTTATGGAAAGCAGAATAGAATGGGGTCCAGTATCTTAGAGCCACAGCAGATCCCAGGCCAGAACTGTGTTAGGAAGGAGTAGGGTTGGGGCCCAGATGTTGGGGCTCAGGGATGATGATGGTGTGTGGTGAGGAAGATGGGCCTGACTGAATAAGAACAAAGAAAACAATCCATAGAATCTAGGAGCAGATCAATTTTTATAGATGGGAAACTGCACTGGGACTGATCTCTGGGTCTCTACCACACTACCCAGAATCTCTATTCCGCACTGATTATCAACTTTTTGGAGAGAAAAGACACACCAAGACTATGTTCTACATTCGTCAGATTAGAGCAAGTTGGTGATTGGGTGATTTTAAATGTATGACTATTGTATTCATGGTATACAGAAAGGCCATTGGGTAATATGTGTGTTTTCTTATATTGGGTAGATCAAATAATAGAGATTTGACCATGAGTTGAATTGACTGGTCTAGATTGATCAGGGAGAGGTGCATTGGTAGCTGAAGGAATGAAAGTTAGAGAAGAGACAATTATAAACATGGAAGAGAAGGCTGCAGATGAAAGAACAGGAGCATGTCTCTCAACATAAAAGGGGTGTGTCTTGTTCTGTGCAGAGGAAAAAAAATAAAGAACAACACAGGGAAATAACCAAACTTTCACAAATATAAAAATGACCTGAGTTTTATCCTAAAATGGTTGTAACACATACATGAAGACCTCAAAAGGAACAACAACAACAAAAAGTAACATTTAAAAAAATGTCCCCTGGCACCTCAGTAATAGAATGATGACCCTTGAATGGTTTTGAAATATGCATGTAGGCGAGAGAAAAATTTGGCAGAAAGGGCAAAAGTTAATCTGACAGAGGAAAATTGAGGTTAGAAGAACATGAAGGTAAATTATTGATGATGAATGTGAAGGAAAGAGCAAGATTTAATAATGAACCAGGGAGTCAGAGCCAACATTAATCATCAACGAGTACACAAGAAAGCCCACCTGGCTAAATTTTTTGTGTACCACTACACTGACTACCACAGCCACCCATGAGGGGAGCCCTAGTGGTGGGCCCACTTGGCCGGTTAGGCCAAGGCTTGTCCATGGTGACAGCTTAGTGGCAAGAAGTGAGTTTTGAAGGTAGGGTCCCCAAGACAAGAGTCCTGTGCCTAACTATTCAGCCAAGGTGCCCAAGGGACAGAAAGAGAATGAAGAAAGACAGGAGGGAAAAGAACAAGAAACTTCAATGTTAAAGGATCCTGGGAGGGAAAGTTGGACATAGTAAAGAATAAAAAGATAAAGGAATAAGGAAATCAATAAGTATTGATCACCTGGTATGATTCAGACGCATGTACGCAATCTCCTTTAATCACAAGAACCCGGTGAAGTAGATATATTTCCGTTTACACAGATGAGGAGATAAGAGTTCAAAGAAGCCACGGTTAATCACAAACTTGTAAATACCAGAGCCAGGATTAGAACCACCGCCTGCAGCATTAGAAAGCCCACAGTATTTCCATTCGCACAGCTGCCTTGGGAAAGGAAGTGCTGGACTGGGTGTGAGAGAGCAGAAATGGCATCTCCTTCGAATGGTGGAGTCAAAATGCAAATAAAGCATGACTAGAAAGACAAAAAAGGGAAATGAGACTGGGAGGACCGCAGAATGATAATTAGGCCCACACCACCTGTTTTTCCTTTGGCCAAAGAGGCTCCTTGTCAAGGCTCTGAGTGAAAAACAAAGCAACCAACTGCCCCAGAAAGGCCAACAAAATCCCTTCCATTGGTCTCAACAGGGAATATTCCACGATGGTGAAACATGTGATTGGGAGAAACCCCCAATAGCAACAAGAAAGCTTGCAGACAATCGATGCACTGCTGACTGCAACAGAAGTTTCACAGAAAATGACAGTTTTTAAAAAGATACAATATGGAGATGCGCTCAGGTGGACACACTTTCTAAAGACGGTTGGCAGGAAGTATGGTTACTATGCAGGACTCCACCATCTCTGGGTATGAAAAACAACCCCGAGCAGCTTGTAGGGTGAATTTTATTATCACTACTTTGCATGTGAGGAACCTGTGTCCTGTAGAATTGGAGGACTTGCCTGCGTTCCCAAGTTTTAGAACCCAGGTGCCTGACTCTAAATCTTGTATGCTTCATACTGTTTCATCTTCATTTTAAATGAAAGACACTTCCAGTGGCAAACTTGGGGTATCTCATAATGGGGGACATATTTTTGAGCAGGGTTCCTTACTGTGTTTTTTATAGTTGGCTCTTTTAACAGTATCAGGGATCGAACTCAGGACCTTGAGCTTGCAAGGCAGGCATGGCACCAGTGAGCTAAATCCCCAGCCCCAAGAAGTAGCTCTTTTTAAGCAATTTTGTTTTTAATAACAACAGCTCTACTGTCTAGATGAAAATGCCATTCAGCTCCGTTTTGTTAGTGCTGTCTTGGGTGACTGGAGTGATTTCCAGAGGCAGATTCATACAGAACTTTAACTATGTACTGTCTAATAATTAACAAAAGTGCTTTCTGACTTCACCAAATGATTGCAGAGTTTTACTACAAGTTCTCTTGTTTGCAGCTGTCCAGGATATAATGATTGGCCGAAGGCAATTCTTTGATGGCCAACTCAGTATCATTCATAAAGTAAATTGACTGCTGGGAAATACATTCTCATTCCCAGTCTCTGGAATCTGTTTCACACTTAAATATTCTGAGTAAAGTAGAGTAAATTTGGCCCACTCTGAATCATCTTCATGCCCACAAAAATTCACATTGGATACAATCACTAGTATCAATGACACGCTGACACTCCTAAACTGTTCAGTGACTAATTTTGCTGATTCTTTTAAGAAAATCTGGGAGAATACCCCCACACATCCGATTTCTGTATTAGGATGAATAGAAGATACCAGAAATCATGGTCAAGGTGACTTTGATGTCACCATAGAATGTCTCTATGCTCTTCCTGGCCATATTATATAGCTCTGCTTCATTACACTAGGATAAGAAAAAAAATCCTAATTATTGATAAGATTTGAGTGGCTTAGTGGCAGCATGGCAGTTTCAAACCATGGAACAAAAATCAATGCCTTGATCAGTATCCAGGCTTTTTGTGTAGAAATCAGCTATTCCCTGAGTCCATATGGGCAACATGTTCCTTTTTCCTTTTTAAAAAAACATATTTTCTTCAGGATTTTAAGTAGCTTCTATCAGGAAAAAAAAAAAAACGTCACAAAGCCAGTTATCTACGTTCTCATCTGTGGTGAAGTCCTCTTTGACTTTTTTCTTTGTTTGATAGCTCAAATCCAAGGTGACTAGGAATGGAGATTAGGTTTTGTCTTAGGCATCAAACATGCTCATTCTAATATGTGATATCAAAAAACATATATAGGATATTAGTGTGCCTTGATGTGAGAGAAGCACCCTAGAATGTTAAATGTCAGTCCTATGCATCATTCAGCAATTCCTCACCCAGTGGATTATCTTTCTTGCCTCTCTTCCCTCCTACCCCCACTTCCTTCCCTTCCTTTCTTTTGAAAATGCTTCCATATTTGTAAGTCCCTCCTTCATTCTCCACCCCATGATTTGTCCATATAAGAGCCTACTCTGCCCAAGCTCTGTAAACAAACACATGGCCTCTGGCCAGACCTGCTGTTTCCTCGGACACCAGCCCAGTCATGACCCATGATCAGGAAGGTTCCACAGCTTAGTCCTGGGACCCTCAGGCTCAGAGGGATGGGGGTCCCTAACGCTCACATCCCAGGATCTGAAGGAAGTCAAACAAGACTACAGCATGTCTTTTTATAACCAGAAGAGGTAGATGGGTCCTAGCCAGGTGCTAAGGGAGGGCAGTGGCACAAACACAGCTGAGGGTTCTCAGCAGGCAGCACTTCCCTGACAGTTGACCACCATTTTGGGGGTCTAGGATGCTCTGGTTTGTCCACTGTATACCATGGCCCCTTTGGAGGCAGGTGTTGTCACTAGGCACTGTTGCAAGATTGGTGGGACACTGATCACTCTCTCTGGCCAGTAGAATCCATTGTGTTGTCAAGCCCAAAGCCCCAGGGGAAGATATCTGGGGTCAGGAGAGTGTCCATTTCAAGTGATCAGTGATGACAGACTTTCAGGAACCTTTGTTACATTGCCCTTAATAATGGCTCTTGAAGGTGCAGCAGCCATGTGACCAGGAAAGGTGACTCTGTCCCATGGTAGGAACCTGGTTCCACTCAGCCCTGTCCACACTGAATGGGGGACAGAGGTGTGGCTGGCTAGAAAGCACAGCCCCACCATGGGATGTGACAGAGGGCGATGGAGCCTGGAGGCCTCACACTGCTAGGTCATGCCCTGGGGTGGGAAGGAGTCTTCAAAGGCTAGAAGCCCCAAGGCTAACTCTGCCCAATGAACTTATGTAGTCCCTCAAGCAGGAGTTTCAGTAATACTGTAAAAACAATGGTTGTACAAATGGCTCAAAACTGAGACAGGGAGGGCAGAAGCCCTGGCAACATGCCTGGCTAAAGATCAGCCACCAGAGGAATATCAGGGGGCCCCCGAGTGTCCCATGCATTGTGTGTACTCAAATGAGGTCTGTGGAGCAGAGGGATTCTCAGCTGAGCCATCCTGAGGTCTTTCTGGGTGATGACAGCAGCTGTTTCAGGGTGGTGTATGTCTCCAGACGTAGGATCCATTCTGCACCCATTCACGAGGACAGTCATGATTACAAACACAGAAAGAGCTGATGTGTGGATCCCCAAATGTACTTTATCCTTGAACAGTTTTCTCTGGAGGATGGAATCCCAAATGGAGGTAGAATTTAAGAGGCAGATGCTGGCTGGATGAGGAAACAAACAAACAACCATCCCGAATGCACTTCTGAAAGGGTCTGGACCATGAAGGAGGTCAGTTGTGACATCTGTCCCTTGATGAGGGTTTGTAGATGATTTTGCAGATGGGGGTGAACCTCTTCCCTGCAGCACATCAACCACTGAGAGCAAGACTGGGAAACCGCAGCACAGAGGCCTGGGGTGCAGCAGGGGTGGGAAGCTGGACCTACATCTTTTCCTAATGGAACAGGCACTACAGTGATGGCCCAGGCTGTAGGGGATATGGGGTGTGGTGTTCCATCTTGAAAGAGAGAAGCTGATAGCATAGGACATGACTTGGACAATCCATGATGTTCAGTATCTGATCAAGAGAAAAAAAATAGAAAAATACTCCCAGGTACACACATGTACACTTATTTTATATCCCCCATTTACACCCCCACCCACCCACCACCCAGTGATCTTTTACTTTCAAATGAGCTTCCCTTTTTAAAGTCAATTTACATTTTTTTTTACAGGCCCAAGTAATCACTGCAGTCTTAACACACAAATAGCATTGGTGTGTTTGGTGGCAAGAGAAGTCTCTCTGCTATTCTACAGTCACTGTCAGAACAAACTCATCTGTACAGCAAGTCCTGCCAGTTACTTCGAGAAACTAGGCAAGCTGCAGCATTCGATCTAAACAACACAAACACAAAGTGGTTTATTTATTTCCTTGGTGAAATAGGGAGTGTGTGAGTTTGTCCTGTATAGGTAAAACTTATCTATGGTGGTTCCTGAATCACTTTTTTTCCTATTCAGAATTGCCATGACCATGGTCCCCCTTATTTATCACCTCTCCAGCTCCTCTCCTGGTCAAAGCCACGGTCACTTTTCAGCTTATTGCAAGGCCCACCTCTCCTCCTTAGCCTGTCCCTAGCACAGCAATCTGAGTGAGCACCTTAAATTCAAAGTTATATCCTGCCTCTCTTCTGCTTCGACCCTCACAGGGCTCGCTTTTCACTGACAGTAAAACCCGAAGTGTTGCCTGCTATCTACATAGCACTCCATGATAAGTCTCCACTCCTCTGTCCTCAGATCCGCCTTGTTTGTCTGCTCTCACCCAATTCCAGCCACCTGGCCTCACTGCTCTTCTTTGACCCCAGTGGATGACGTGGTGCTTGAGGGCCATGGCTCTAACTCTTCTCTGAAACTCTGGGCTCGCCCCAGCTCTCCCTCAAGCCCACTCGTCTTCATCCTGAGGGAGGCCTGCGCAGACCATTCTCATACTGCATCCTGACACACACCCTACAAACTTGTTCGCCCTTGATCTGCTCTAAGTTGTAATTTCTTTCTCATCACTTATCATTTCTTAACATACTTTGTGATTTACTTATTATATTTATCATGTGTCAGTAGCATCTCTCTAATTGACTATGAACTATACAATGTCAGGAATCTGTTTTGTTTCAGTGCCTAGAACAGTATCTGACACATAGTAGGCTCCCAGCTCCTATTGTTGGATGAATGAGTGAACAATGAATGTTTTTGATATGTATTCTGTTATGCACATTCATTGTGTGACATATCATTGGCTAGTACTTTCGGTCACTTCCTCAATTGTAGTTTGGGTACTACTATAGCATTTGCTCATCTATGTACATAATATCGAGAGTTCTTTTTTTGGCTTTGATTTGAAAAAAAAATCACTATATTCACCCATGCAGTTGTGCCTTTTACTTTTATAATTCATCCAGCTCAATGGGGCTTCGAGGACATCTCCCAAGCAGGTCTTGCTTTTAGGCCAGGAAGGTGCAAACTTACCAATGGGTTTTCTGTTATCATCCTGTGTCTAATATAGTGTTAGAGTCCTCCCGCTGTTAGACTTGTGGCTCTCTTGCTTTAATCCAAGCCCTGAGCTTCTTATTCATTCTTTCTAGACATGGATAACTAGTAACCAGATGCTTTGCCCTTCCAAATCCTTTGTGTAACTGAAAATAATAAAGCTAACCTTTAGCGTTTCTAGTCTAAGAATGACACTGCCCAAATATCATACATTTTTCCAGTAGATACAATTTTTTCGCAAAACATTTTTTAGCCAATAAATACCAAAGGGTGGCATAAATGTGTATCACGACCACTTAGTGAATGCAATAATTCACTAAACCTCAAATTTAAAGTGGTGAGCAATGATTGCTTTTATAATGAAATCACGATGGAATTTGGTTTAAAGTTTTGCTTGGTTAAAACAGCAAAATGTTCATCACAAAAGGAGAAATTGCATTAAGACAGAACTTCCAAATGACCTGAAAGCTTGAAAAGTTAGTATGTTGCCTGAAAAATGTATATACACCCAAATGAAGTTGACAAATTGGTAGGAGGATGTTTATCTAAAGAGGTTAGGAGAAGAGGATTATGTAGAATAAACATTGTATGCTTCAAGAAGTGCGTGTGTGTGTGTGTGTGTGTGTGTGTGTGTGTAGTATCTGCTAACCAAGGGAAAAAGAAAGCATGGGTCTTGGGACCTTGGAACTTTGCATGCAAATAAGGCCACAGCATTACAGCTTGAAGAAACTGAAATTAGTCTTGTCTTGAGAGACGGCAAGTTTAGACCTGAATGGACTAAAAGTTCAATGTGCAGTGGTGCTATAGTAAGAGTTTGCAAGGCTTGGTCCTCAGGGAGGTGGTACTGGGGGTGGAGCCTTGGAGAGGAGGGTCCTTGAGGAAGACCCTTGACAGGGGATGTGCCCCTGAAGAGGATTATGGGACCCCATATCCCTCCTCTTTCTCTCTCTTCTGCTCATAGCCATGCGGTGAGCAGTTTTGCTCTGTCACACAGTTCTGTCACGGTGTCTCATCACAGAACCAAAGCACTGGGGCCAACAAGTCAAGAGGTGGAATTGCCAAAACAAACCATTTTCTTTATAAGTTAATTTCTCAGGTATTTTAGTACAGTACTGGAAAGCTGGCTGAAACAGGCGTGGAGCAAGATATAGTATTATTCTTAAGAAGGCAGTCAATACCTTCTCTGTGATAAAGTGTAATTAATTGTTAAGATACTTTGAAAAGGGCCAGGGACTTAGCTCAGTGGTTCCGACGTCTACCTCAAAAGCACAAGGTCCCGAGTTTGATCCCTGGTACAAAAAAAAAGAAAAGGTACTTTGAAAAATCTCTGAAGCCATTAGAAATAGAATAAGTAAAATTGGGTGAATGGCTAGCATAAGAATAAGTGAGAAAAAGCTTTCCATTTATCTTAATTTATGCTACTATAATAGAATACTGGAGACCAGGTAATTTATAAAGAACATAAATCTATTTCTCCTAGTTCTGGGGACTGAGAAGTTGAAGATCAAGACTCAACATCTGGAGAGGGACTCCTTGCTGTAATTTCACATGGCAGGGGCAGAAAGGCAAGAAAAATGGGAAAGTAAGCTAGCTAGCTAAAATAATGCTGCAGGAAGCCTCTTAAAAGGGTCTCACTCCCATTAATGGTGGTGCAGGCTTCATGTCCTAATCACTTCTTAAAAGCCCACTCCTACTACTATCATATTGGCAATGCATGAAATTTGGAGGGGGCTAAGTTTCCTCATGAATTTTGGAGGGAACAAAAGCACTCATTTATAGTGAAAAGTTTGAAAATAAGTGGGAACCTCTGTTACCCAGAGGTTTATATTTCTTTAAATACAGATATATTTCATATATTTTACATTGATAAATCAATAGCACTGCACCTTACATCCAACATTACAGATATTATTGAGCACCAAGACCATCAGATGAACAAAAAAAGAGCTTGGTTCCAAAAAGGAGAGACATATTCAAATCATAGTGTGTGCCACTTAAATGTTTTAATAACAAGTTGTATTTTGAATGTATTTTTAGTTGTGCACATTAATATTACAAAACATTGGGTTTCGGTGAGATATTTTCCTGCATGTATATAATATATTTTGATCATATCCATCCCCTTATCACCCTTTCTTACACCCCCTACGAGTTGTATTTTTTTAAAAAGATTTAAAATATTTGTAAAGTCTCTTTATTTGAAAACTTTTAAATTATTTTTTGGGAAAAATTTTGAACTTCTCATTGGAATAACAGGGAGTGTGCTTTCTTCATACCTTAAAATTAAGAAATATTTAGAAAGCCCCTGGCAGATAATTTAAGCCACCTACAAATCTTGAATCTAAAATTCCTTTTATAGGGAGCTAGAGAATGGATTTCCTCTTTTTTTTGTTGTTTTGTTCTTTGTTTTTTTTTTGGTGCCGGGGATCAAACTCAGGACCTTTCGCTTGCACTTGAGAAGTAGGCGGCAGAACCACTGAGCTAAATCCCCAGCCCCCGGATTTCCTCTTTGTAAGGAATCCACTGCCCTCCTTGTTCTGACAGAAGTCTGGCCTTCACAATGACTAGTAAACCTGTCCCCTCCAGATTTTGAGACTAGAAACTGTAAAGCTGATATTTTAATACAGCATGTTCTAACCGCCGCTGCTTTGTTATATGTGTCCTAATTGAATATTTTCAATTTTGTACTTATGGCCTGAAGCAATTTAATCATCCAGGATACAGTTTAATAAATTGGAAAAAATGAGTGGGACTAATTGCCATCCTGCCTCACACAATGGCATGCAACCAGGAGATGCTTAATAAATATTAATTTATGATCCTGACAGCCCTAGAGGCAGGGAACAGGGAATTTCAAGTTAGTTTTCCTATTCTCTGAGTCACCATCCGTTCAGAGAAAAGACACTTTTATACCTTAATTTCACAATCTACAAAAGGAAATAGTTCTGGTTCATCATTATCAACCTAGGATACAGAAAGAAAATCAGATGGATTAACTTAATAATTGTCTTTGTGTTTGAAGGTGGCAGCTGGCCAGGTATTCTCAGGTTCAAATGAAGAATTTAGAATGAAATTTGTTTGACCGGGAAATGCTCAGGTTAGATGATGAAATCCTGGAGAGCCCTTCTGTGCAGCTTTTAACTAGGGCTTTTGTTCCTTCAGATGGTCTTAGCAGAGGGGGACCAGATGACCTCTCATACAGACTTGTCACTTTAAGTGGATTTTAATGAATACGGGTACTGGTCAAAGGTAAAGAACTGCAAGGGTAGTTCTTTTGCATATTCCCTTAGTCATTTGCGGTCTAGAGATCAAAACACTATTTAAAGGCCCAAACTCAGAAATTAACAACCAAGAACCATGGTTGGAGGAATCCATCAACATTCTCAACAAGGAACAGACTGGTTGTATATCAAGAGCACAGATGGCTCATTACCTTTCACTAGTCAATCTTCAGATTCCTAGACTCTGGAGCAGGGGCCAGGATGCTATAGGCCTCAGGCCCATTGCTTATTTTTGTACCTCTTGTATGCTAAGGATGGTTTTTACATTTTTAAATGGTGAAATAAAATGTAAAGCAGGTAACATTTCATGACAAATTGAAAACTAAATAAATTCAAATTTTACTGCACATACATAAAGTTTTATTGAATCTAGGTATGCCCATGCATTTATGTATTATTTGTGACTGCTTTTGTAATACAGCAGTAGAGTTGTTAATGGAGACAGAGATCTTATGGCCTCCAAAGCCAAAGATACTTACTAGCTGTCCCTTTACAGGAAAAGGTTGCTGACCCCTGATCTATCCATAAGAAGTGGCCCCCAAAATGTAGAATAAACAATATGGAGGAAGCTTATCACTGTGTGATCTATAATAGAAAAATTAGAAAAATATGAATGTTCCCCCAGGGATATAGATATTAAATGGAACTTCTCAAAACTTCTAAAATTGAAGGTGTTGAATATCTAATATTGAAAAGTTGAATGGCTGTGTTAATTAAGGTGGAAAAATTAAGAGCACAAACTTGAGTAACTATATGATTACAGCCTTTAGTTAGCCAACTCGTTCAGTTACCCAACAGTTATCCAGTTTCAATGGGAACTAGATTATTAAGGCACATAACTTATATGTGAGAGGAAATGACTAAGGAAAGTTCATAGTGAAATGTTCATAGTGATTGCATAACAGTGATCAGTTTTGTTAATATTTTTCCTTATCTCTCTATTTGTATTTTTTCCATGTAAAATGTTTATGTCACATATTTGGTACTGGGGATCGAACTCGGGTCCTTGCGCTTGCACAGCAGGTGGCAAAACCACTGAGCTAAATCCCCGGCCATTTATGTCACATATTAAAAGCCTTATTGAAAAGATTAGAAAAAGCATTAGTGGGTATGAAAGGGCGGTGAAAAGCTCTCTTCAAGACAGACTGATTGGCAGGGCTTAGCAGAGGGTCCCTGCCATCAGGGACACCAGCTTGTTCTGCCCCAGCAATTTCTGTCTTTATCTCCTTCTTCACTGTGAATCTCTTCAGAAAACAGAAGAGTGGGCTTCTCTTTAAAAATCTTCCCTGTTTCCTTTTCCTACCAACCCAGACAGCCAGCAGGTATGAAAGACTCCCTTCATTTAATAAATATAAACAAACTTATTTACCAATGGCTGTACCATCTGAGAAACAGCAGCTCTCTCTTAAAGAGACTGAAATGGCACTCTGTGTCCTTTGTGATAACATAAGAGCCCACATGGGAACAAGGTTCAGGTGGGATTGTTCTGAAGTAGAGTTGGCTTTAGAACCCAGATACTGAAGACTGCACCCTGCGCCCCCCACCCCCCCGCAAGTCGGGAAAATGCCAATTTTGTTATACTACATTGCAGTTTTTAAAATAAAAATGCCACTCATTAACATTGCTTTGAATGTTTCAAGATATATAAGAATGAAAAAAAAGGATATGTAAGAATGATATCAATAGCAAGGGCGTCATATTTGTAAGGCTAAATATGTGACTGGCATGAGACACTAAAAGGAAGGGCACTAAGAATTTATTATGCACATAATAAGGCTTCCATAGAAAGATGGAGAGGAGAAGTTTCAAAAATATTAGGATGATTCTCTTCCAACCCTCTTCCAACCCCCACACTGTCAAAGCAGTGATGACCCAATGAGGGTGGGAGGTGAACATGATTATTGCCCTTCATGAATGAAATAACACTGGCTTTAGAGACAGTCCTTTCTCTTTACTTTTGGCTGCAGTTCTTAGGCTGTCCAGAGACATCTATATGAGCACTGAAAAACTTAATTAAATCCAGTAAGTACGTATGGAGCACCAACAACACTGAGGTGAAGAAATAACTGCAGTCACCTGTGTCCTGGGCAGCAGGACAGGGTTGTGTAAAGGGCGTGAGGCATCGTGCTACCACGGCTGTGACTCAGATAACAAGACATGATGACAGTAGAAAAAAGGGGCAAGAGGAAGACATGAGACCTGTTTCAAAGGAAGAATGCTAGTGATTCAATGATTGGTTAGAGAGAGATTATAAAGAAATTTCCCTGAGGCTCAAGTTTGTGTTCCAGACATGCTGTGATGGCTAACACAGGACCTACCATGTCTGTAGCAAATGTGCTTTGAATTAAACTGACTTCAAGACGGTTGTCATCCTTGGAGAAAGGTGGTATCATTAACAAGACTAAAAGACAAAGAAAGCAACCTAGTTACTGTCTTTAAAGAAAAATTGTGGGCTTAGTTTCTTTTTTAGTAATTTAAGATAACAGTGGGCCATCTACCTTCCAATATTTATTTAGGTTGTTGATTGAAATTCTGGAGCAATGCTCGGAAAGCACTATATTCCTATATATTCAGCAATGTATTTCTATATTCAGCAAGCATTTCTTTAATTTGGAAATTCTCAAAGAATCAATTCTGCCTTCTACTAATAATTTTTTTTTTTTTGCTCTGTCTTTGCCATTCTCTTTCAAAAGCAGTTGGGAGGCTGTCAGCTAATATACAAATTAATGTTGTCAATGAAAATTGCCTGAATGTGGAGTAATGACAGTTATTCATAGTGGGGGATATGTTTTGAAATGTATTAATGAAATTTTTGCCTTTGTATTTTCCGTAAGTACACACTTGCCACAGGAGGATTTAAGAATGCGCTAAAAGAAATACAAAGGAC
This sequence comes from Heterocephalus glaber, assembly GCF_053883595.1. Taxonomy (NCBI): domain Eukaryota; kingdom Metazoa; phylum Chordata; class Mammalia; order Rodentia; family Bathyergidae; genus Heterocephalus; species Heterocephalus glaber. The sequence goes on along the minus strand of NW_028258297.1, from coordinate 12,907,021 downwards.
TAGGAAGGCTTAGTATTTAGCTTCTGATATCAAAGTAGGTTTTCCAAGAAGACAATAGGCATTTAAGTCATGTTTTGGCCAGAAAGAAAGAGTGATATAAATTTCTTAACATGAGCTTCTGAAGATTAAGTTGGGAATTCAAAACATAGATTTTCTTTCCTAGTGCATGGAGGGCAGCCCTTCCTCTTAAGACAGCTAAGCTATGGGAATGGGTGTAGGAGGAGGTTAGAGGGTATAACACAGGAAGGAGAAACACTGAAGCCTGCCCTTCTGACCCCAGGTGAGGAAGACAGAGTCTGAGGAGGTCACATTTCAGAGTTCTCACTCCTTTCTCCCATGTAGATTGGAAACATCAGTAAGTAGGTTTTAGAAATATCTAGATTGGTATGTACAAGCTGAAGGACATTTGGACTAATGTTTACTTTTCTGAGGGTATCTATCATAGGAGAGGCTGCAGCCCTTAGAAAATCTCCAGCTCCTAGAAAATCTGATGCAAATCCAAAATGGTGCAAGAAGACAGCACAGGGGTGGTAGCACAGTGTGGGTGGGTAGAGAGATGAGCACCTGCTGCCTCCTACTACATACTTGACCTTACAGGATCCCAGAAGTCCTCAAATGCTCATTGAGGGGCCCAGGGATGTAGAGAGACCTTGAAAATAAAAGCAACTTCCAAATGAGGGCTGTTAAGCCAAAAGCTGAGTCATCTGAAGAGACACTGCAAATGAATGGACAGGACTAACATTTGCAGATCAAACAAAATGTACACTCCCTAGACACCCCACACTTGGACAATTTCAACAATGTGGAGACTCATGAGGAAGTCTGAAAAATTCTAGTGAGAGAGAGAAGCTGCAGTTTTTGTACATCTGACTGTATACTATGTGAGTGAATAGTTGCTACTACAATACATAGTTAAAATTAGGAATTTAACGAGGATTGATGACAATAAATTATTCTCAGCTTCTCAGTGTAACTACAGATCTAAAATAAAGCGCAGCTGAGAAACTTGTCTTCAAATGTATGGCATTAATTCCAATTGCTCTAAGTAAGAACTGTCCTAAGCCATTAATAGACCATCTTCTTCCCATGACTTCAGAATAGGTGCTATTTTAAGTCTTCGTGTATTTACTGAGATCCAAACAAGTAGATTGATTAGCACTTTTGAAATCCTTTCAAAGTAACAAAGCACTATAAAATGTCTTTATAAACATCCTTGAATTGTATGCTTCACCTCTTGTTCTTTAATTATCTATTGTCATTACTTTAATTTTCCCCTGTGATCTATGATTTTCTAATTCTGAGAAGGCTAGAGAAAATTTGCTTCAATTCGGAATCTGACAGTTTGTGTTTGGGAATTAATTGAATATATATTTATTGAGAAAGTTCTTCTTCCAAGTTGGGCATCTTTTTGGCTATTTGTACTTTACCTTTTACTGTCCTCCCTATTGGTCAGACAGGGAAGATTAAGAGAGTAACAGCTTTGCCCTTTCAATAACAGAAATAATAATAAATGTAAGTGCTCCTTTTTATCAACCATTGTGCTATTTCAATTAAATAATAGAAATCATCACATTTCATCATCACAGTAACTCTACACATTGGTATTTTTTTTCTCTTTTTTTTACAGATGAAACAGATTTGAAGAGAAATCAAACAACTTGGTTAAAAGTCACACAGCTAGTAAGTGATAGAAATGAGATTCAAGCCCATTCAGCTTAGCTTACTAGCTCATTCTCTTATCAATGTCACTCATACTCTAATTTTGTTACCCTTCTCTATTAGGGATTCTCAGATCTTATTGTTCCTAAGTTGCTGTGGTCAATTTCTGGGCTTCATTCATTCATTCATTCATTCATTTATTCCACATTCATTTTTAACTTATTCTCCCGTTTCCTGAATTCTCTCTGTTCCATTTGAGGGCTATTCATTTTGATTCTCCTGTTTTGTACCATTGACTCTACTTACACATTCTATGATCTTTGGTTGCCTGTTCATACTTAGGCAAAGAGACAGGATATGACTGGCAGGCTTCCAGATGACCTCCAATTTGCAGAATTGGGGAAACCTTATTGCGTTTATTAACCCTATTGGGGAATGGCATGCATTGCCATTCTAGGAGTTGTAGTTTATTTCCTTACTTTCAGTAGGAGCATTGGACTAAGTGTTGAGAGGCACGTAAGGCTGTGTTCTTCATTTCCAAGTGGAGGTAGGGGTGACAGATGGGTGCAACTTTTCTCTAAACAGATCTTTAATGGAGCTCCCAGTTCTTAGATCCATTTCTGAACTCTGCCCTCTATAGCAACAGACACAGAGCTCAAAGTCTCCCTGGAGCTCCGTGGAACTATCTAGAGCTACTTCCTCAACAGGCACCCTTTTTTATCCAGTGTCCAGATATTTGTTGAAAAATTTCATATGCAAATGAGTTACCCTCTTTCTCTTTACTCTTAAGGGTTTATCCCTTTTTTCCCTTCCTTTTTAAATCTTTATAGCTTTTTCTGGAGGGTCTTAGTAAGGAAGATAGAAGATCTTATATCAGGAACCTGCAGTGTTTCTCTTGAAAAGCTATTTTAAGCACTGATGGGTAAACTGTATTCTGTCTTCAAATTTTATATTTCAATGAACTTAGAGACAAAATGCCAGTGCACTAAAATATATTGCCCTTATAATTCTTCTTATTTCTTTTTGTTATGTTGACTATGGCTCATTTATGTGGATGATTAAACTTAAAAGGTATCTTCAAGGATGAATAAAGAAATGATGATTTATTTAAAGAATCCCATAAATAGGTGGACATGGAAAAATTCATGATAACCATCTCAAAAACTGAAATGAAATATGTGATAATGAGATTTCTACATTTTTGTAGCGGAACATCCAAGGGCATAAAAGGCAGAGCTTCTATGGTTAAAAGGAAAGAATGCCTGGGGTTTCATGGGTCACCAAAAATAATCAATACATCTTGTTTACAACCTAGTAAAGACAAAAAAATAAATAAGCAAACTTCTTTGTGCTTGCTATGAGAAATGGCAGGCATTATTAGAAGGTTGAACTCATACTCTCAGGGCACTATGACTGACATTATACACCTGATCTCTCCACACCATCTTGATTAAATATTGGTTGTTCTCCAGGTTCTCCTTACATTACAGATACTCACCATATCTTCCTATTTTTTCTATAGATTATAAATAAAGTGTGCAATTTGATAAATTTTGGTATCCATCACTCTCCAAAATTTCGGTGTCACTTGGTAATCCCTCCTTCCTATCCATCATCTCCAGGAAACCTTCTTCTCCCCATCATCTCCAGGAAACCACTGATTTGCTTTCTGCCCTAATATAGTTTGCATTTTTTAGGATTTTATTGACAAAGAATTACCAGATGTATTTTTTCCTGATCTGACTTTTACTCTCAGAATAGTGATTTTGCCAGGAGTGGTAGTGCACACCTGTAATCTCAGTATTTGAGAGGCTATGACAGAAAGATCCCCAGTTTGAGGCTAGCCTGAACTACATAAGTCCCTGCCTCAAACAAATAAAGAGGATAATTATTTTGCAATTTAGCCTGTGACTCTTTCTACTTCAGGGTTATTACAACTAAGCTGTGATGAACATCCTTGTATGTTTACTTCAGCTTTCATAATCTTTTGGACTGGGTCATATGGTAGATGTGTGTTTAACATTTTTTTAAAACTCCCAAACTCTTTTCCAGAGTGGTTGTACTATTTTTCATTTCAGGTGTTCCTCTACATCCCCATTAACACTTGGAATTTCAGTGTTTTTAATTTTAGCTACACTAATACATTTGTAGTGATATTTTATTGTGGTTTTAATTTACATTTCCATAATGACTGATGGTATTACACATTATTCTAGGTGTTTGTCGTTTGTCTTCCTTTGTGAAGAGTCTTTCTAAGTTGTTTGTTTTCTTATTACTAGATTTGAGAGTTCATCCTGTACATATCTTGGGTACACATCCTTTATCAGTATGTGATTTGCAAATATTGTCTTCAAGTATGAGGCTTACCTTTTCAGTCTCTTATTATCTAGCAAATCTCATTGTGTGTGCTTTTCATGGAAATTTTATTTTTTAAACAATGATAATTTTTATTTTATAAGTAGCATATTTAGTAATTCAGTATCTTAGAGAGATATACAGAAAAGCTGAGGCGGACCCAAAATTTTAGCTTAATAAGCGTACATTTTAAAAGTCAGTTTACTTTAGCTAGTACATGAGTCTATAAAGGGAAATAAATTCTACATAAGTCACAGAGTTTATTTCTTAAAATTCTTTCAGATCCCTCTTTTCATTTGGGTATTTTCCCTTAATTATTCTAATGAAACAATTTATTCAGTCTCTCTGTATTTTATTCTTTCATAGAAGACTCATCACAAGCATTACATTGACTATTTGGTTATGTGACTCACATTCAGTAATAAATGAGAGACTATGAATGTTGTACTTAAACCTTTTACAAGGCTCTCTAAATGTTTAAGTGATATTAATGTTCTGCAAAATTTAACTCCAGAATTAAGACAAACTCTAAATAAAGATGTTCAAAAGCAATATATGTTAAAGCTAAACTCCTAGACTTGGTTAGGCCTCTTCCTAAGTGCATTGGAAAGCTGAGTACCACTGCACAACTCTACCCAGTAACTTCAGTATCAAAGATCTTCACCTTTATCTTTCCTATTCTTGTGTTCTCAAGTGACTGTGGCAAACAAAAGTAGTTATTCCTCCAAAATTAGTTGAAGTGTAGATATTCATTTGGAGTAGCTACTTTATTCTTTGGCATGGAAATACCATCTCCTAAGTTACTTGTGTCAGAAAGATACTTGGACACTCTTTTCTTTCGTTTCCAGTCTCACTGCCCTGTTCCAGGAGCCATCTTGTTTCTGCTGGATTATTACACCAGCCACCCTGCTGATGTCCCTGCCTCCATTTTTTCCTTCCCAATCAGTCCATTCACACTGTATCAGGTGATATTTCCACGACATCAATGCAAACACATTACTTTCTGGTCATATATTGCCGTAGATTTTCACCACCTTAAGAATAAAATCCACATTTCTCAGTGTGACTTTGTAAGGCTTTCCATGTGGGAATTCACTCTTTTTTTTTTTTTGTACAGGGGATCAAACTCGCAACCTTGCGCTTGCGAGGCAGGTGCTGGAACCACTGAGCTAAATCCCGGGCCTGGGAATTCACTCTTAAGATAATAAGAATATAAGAAGAAAGAGAAATAGAATTCTTTAAAGTTTGGAATATAAAACTAGAACAGTCCAATGACTGGAAGGATATAGTGTTTTAGTGAGCATCCAATAAGAAGATTTAAAGAAAATGACTGAGGCATAAAAAACATCTTTTCAATGTCTTTGTCATATTATTATTATTATTATTAATATTATTATTATTATTATTATTATCTGTCTCTTTGTGAATGAGTGATACTAGAATTTCACATTTAAGTGGCTATCTATTCCGGCCTAGATTCACACAGCCCTGAATGTGGGGTTGATTAGTACATAGCTCTGGCCACTCAGATAAACACTGGGCTATTGGGCACCTTTGTATCTCTAATCCTTTGAAGGGTTCAACCTTGACCAGCCATGTTGCCCAGTGGCTGTACAGTCAGGATCATCCAGGGCAGGGAATGTGAAGGTGATAATAGCCTCCCAGGGACATGACTTAGACCCACTTAGCAACAGCTGTAGCTTCCCCTCCCACAAAGGAGCTCCCTATTTCTTCCTCTTCTTCTTGGGATCATCTGTAAGGACTGACTGGGAACCTTAGGAGTCAGAAATCTGAGAGCAAAGGGCTCTAGTTACAGATGTTTTGAATGCAAAGACTAAAAATCCCAAAACTGTAAACTAGAAAATGAGGAACTGGAGTTAGATTTTCCACATCATAAGTGCCACCATTGTCTGTTTCTCACTCATCTGACCACATGCTCTGCTCTTCTGCTTCAGCCAGCTCTCTGCTTACTCATCTTGCAAAAGACTCAACATGGCACCATCCATTTCTATACATAATGCATGCACTATGAATACTCATCTCTGCCATCTACTGACAGCATTTCTAGTTGCTCATTTTTCTCAACTCCAGATTTTCTAACATGATTTATCCTAGTTGTCATTTGAACAAGAACCCAAATCTTAGCTCACTGGGTAGCCTAAGGATCAGATCTCCTGGATCAGGTACTAACAGGGTAACCAATTACCTGAGGCCACAATATATAAGGTCACATGCTTTGATCCTCACTTAGTAGGCACTAAGAGTGAGAATTCTTTCAGAAGGCAACGTGAATAGAACAACAATCAAAAGCAATTTCCATGCCTACTGTGTGAGAAGAAACAGAGTACAGTACTTAAAAGTGTAGACTCTGGAGCCAGACCTCTTGTGGTAACCATGAGCAACTGATCTAATTTCTTAGTGTGCTTTCCTATTTAACTTACTAATGTGCTTTAATAGAATGGAAAAATAATGGTGCACATCTCCTAGTCATTGTAAAGGGTGTGTGTGTGTATGTATGTGTGTGTGTGTGAAAATACTTGCATACTTAGTATAAGACATAGAAGGCCTAACAATCATAAAGATGGAAATGTAAAGTGTAGAATGTGGTAAATTAAGAAGGACTAAGGATGACTGGTTGAATAATCACTACCTAGATGAAAGGCAAAACCCAGCTTCAGTAGGGAGGAAAGCAAATAAATGACCATGCTATGAATGGGTTCTGAATTCTTCGGTTGAAATTCTGGGAAAAGACATATAGGATAGGGTGGGTTAGAGACAGAGGAAAGCAAAAAGGTGCAAAATGGGCCTAGCTCAGGTGGGGGCACACACTGTTACAGCAGGGCCTTGGAAGTTTGGATATGCCCTATGGCCTAGGCATCTCCCACCCGTGTTTCCAGCAAGCGTGGCCCTGTTCTGTCTTACCCTGTAAGAGCAACTGGTATGGGATTAAAAACCAGAAACCCCCCCCTAGGAGTTTAAAGACACTAGATTCTATAAATATTTGATATCAGTGTAGATATCTGAACAAGATTAAATCATTCACTCATTAGATATTTCTTTGGCTCTTGCTATGGAACCAGCTCTGTGGTAGGAAGGCAACAATAAACACATCCATCTATGATGAGACTTCAGAGACTGACAGGGTTTGGCCTGGGGAAGGGCGGTGCACAACGTCACAAAGAGGACAAATAATGACCTGAGACCTTCCACAGGAGAAGCTTTTGGTAAGGACTTGAAGAACAGAGCTGGTCTAAACTTTCGCAAGGGTGGTCAGGGTAGGATGTCTGGAGAAAATCACACATGCTAAGCAGACAGAGAGCAAAGTTTCCTGGGCGTGGGCAACAAGGTACTGTACTCAAGAGCCAAGCACTCCAAAGGGAGAATTGGGGGCCGTGGTAACATCAGGGTAGAGGAGGCTTCCAAAGCAAGGTGGATCTGCTTCAAGAGAAACCTCACCTTCTCCACGATTTTATTCAGGAGCCCCATATTCCCAGTTCAACACAACTCCCGCATGATAAATTTTCAGTTTCTTGTGTCCACACCTACCTACACAGCATCAGAAATACTGGTTTTATTGTGTGGCCTTGGTTCCAAATGCCTCCTAGGAAACCCTACAAAATGGTGCTAGCAGACCATATGGTAGCCATTAAAAACAAACAACAGAATGCCATGCCTCTTAGGGTCAGGCTACCTGGGAAGGAGGAAAGAGATGCAATGGAGTTGTGTATCACTCTAGCTTCTCTATGACACTCACATGTCTACATACAGGGCTGCAGAATTTCTCATGATATTCATCACTCAGGTTATTGAAGCCTTTTAACTGGATTTTTATTTAACCAAGCTTTTTGCCCCCAGTCCCATAGTAAATTACTTATTTAGGTTGCTGCCTTTTGTATGGAAAGGATACAATTGGTCCTGACCAGAGGCTACATGCTGGGTAGATCTCTGAAGGCACATAGAAGATGATCTCATGAGCCCTCTCAATTTCTCCAAAACCTGTGTTGGATTTGGAGAAGCCGCAGGATGAGGAGGGAATTGGGAAAAGTTGATGAATTTATGTTTCATCTTCCTTCTTCACTTCTCCTCCTGGAGGTGTGAACAAATAATGAAACTGCTAAAAAGAAAGGCAGCGTGAAAGAAGGAGGCTTCACAATTGGCCCTTGAAAATTCAAAATCTGGATCATTAGCCCTGAATCTGTGCTGGAGGTGCTGAATATTCATTCGCACGATCGTGTGCATCGTGGCGAGATTTCTTTTCTTGACACAATGAACAGAGTGTCCTGACACCTCTAGGCATTATGGTGCTTACAGAACCTCATCAGAGGCGACAGCAAGAGAAGGGACTTTCACTTCACCTCCCAGACTACCCCCAAAGTGCCACCATTATGCAAAATTACATACACAATCTCATGCTACAAAATGTAAAATAACCACTGCAAGTAAGAAGTGCTACTTCCCACCTGTCTGCTATACCTTCTGAGTAGATAGCATATTTTACCCCAATCTAAAATTTAAAGCTCACTGCTTAATAACTAACCACTTTAAGATAAAATATATATTCTGGGGTACAAGAAACATTATCTTAAAATTCACTTGAGGTCCTGAGACCAATGGGGAGAAAATTGGACACTTGAATTTTATATTCTTCAGAATAATACAGCATCTCCTACATAGCTAGAGACTCAATAAATGTTGAAGATACTAAATGCTGCTCCAAGCTAAAACATTTATCAAATGTTATTTGCATGAATAGAGCACACTAGAGGTAAATTTAAAAAGTGCAGAGTTATTCAGCAGAGTTTACTGTGCTGGAAGGAAAGAATTAAAAGTTTCCAAGAAGGAAACAACCCCTACTGTCTGCCAGTTTCCTCAGAAGTCTGCACCGGTCCACCTTCCAGAATCTTCTATACCTGGGCTGTGCCCTAGGGAAGCCATTGTTAGAGGACAAGAGGTTGGCTGAGAAGAAAGCAGATTGAATCACTTAAACAGCAGAGAATCTCAAGCAAGTTTTACATGCGTGCTGTGTGTTTAAAGGAGATCTATTTCCATTCCCATTCGGGTTGTATAAGAAACCATGATCTCTGTACTCTTTTTTCTCTTTTATCCAAAGAAGCTGTTTTGAGCAGAGTTACTCGGTACCAGTTGGGTAAATTTTCATTTGATTCACTTGTTTATGAGAATTCTGTGTTATCTTCTCTTTGCAGACGTGATAGCAAAAAACAAAAAAGTTATTTTTTACTGTTGTAAAAAAGGAGATTATTATTTAGGACCAGACTCAATAACTCTGTTAAAGGAAAATCAGTCAACAACAGTAGCTCTATTATGTGGTTTTATTTTTAAGAATATGTAATATTATAGTTGTTTTCTCAATAGTGGCTTTAAAAGGGAGTATAGTGAGAATATATTTGAAGACCTTGATTCTCTTGGAGCTACAAGTAAGCCTTCAAAATCAGGTAGGCAATGTTATCTAAAAGCGTATGGTTGTGAAAACAGAGACAGTAATTATAAATCAAAGTTTAGTAACCTTTTGTGCTTTGTAGGATGATCTGAGCCAAATTTGTCCAGTGAGATAATCACCTTTGTCCAGGACAGAAACCTGCAAACTAAACCAATGCGGTGCTGTGTTCTACTGGAGCACGTAGGACAAAGGACAACACAGTGCAACTTGGAAGTAGAAAATCAAGGGCTGACTGTTAAAGCACCAGATCTTAGACATAGAAATACATGTTGTCCCTTTCAAAGTAGTTGCCTTGGAAGGCATTTCACTTAAGCACCATTTCTGTCTCTCTAATTAGTTTTATTTTTTGTGAAAATTGCTTCTAAACCTAGTGTGACACATTATTTGTCATATTCTATATGGAAGCGAATAGTGTTCTTTTTTTTTTTTTTTAGTACCAGGGATTGAACTCAGGACCTTGTGCTTGTGAGGCAGGCACGGTGCCCCTGAACTAAATCCCCTGCCCACTAATAGTATTCTTGACAGATGGATTCAACACTGGGAGCAGCAGTAGGTTGTCTGGGGATGAGACAAGCTGGTGGCAGAAGAGGAGAGATGGAGATGCTAACCTGGAGTTGAGGCCAGCATGGTCATCTATAGTAGTGGGATCTTGGGCAAGGTGACTGAGATAAGCTTGTCTGAAGCAGATTCATTCATTCATTCATTCATTCATTCATCCAGTGAATAGACACTTTACTGAGCATGTACATGAATGTGGGTACCAGGAGTTGAAGGGTGAATTCATTACCTCTGATTCTACATTTCTGTCCTTGATTGATGATCAATCTTAAAAAAACAAACAAAAAAACAGGTTCAGCATGCACTAGAATTGGTTAATGAGGATGATTATGTTGGTGGTTCTTAAATTAGCTTTGATGAAAGTTCCCAAAACAATATTCCAAAGGTTTGTGAGAAACTATAATTTCAGTAAGTAAAGTTTTAACTTCATTAAATTAATCGAGATGAAGAAGCAGACTCATTTCAGATGGATTAGTTTGGTACCTGGATTAATTGATTTTCTTTTATTCTTCCCACCTCTTTCCTTCCTTTTTTCCTTCTTTCCTTTCTCCTCTTCTTTCTTTGTTTTTTAATTTGGGCCAATGGCTTGCAGTCCCAGCCACAAATCAGAATCATCAATAGGGCTTTGACCTTACCACACTGTCTGTCAGCCCCCTTCCTAATTAGAATCTCCAGAGAGAGGTCTTGCCCATAGGCATTTAAAGAGCCTCATGGGTGATTGCTGTGGGTGACACATAGCCAGGGATAAGAAACATGAGCTTATTATAACTTCTTGTACCTTTGAAAATTTTGACTTTTATCTAACATATTATGCCTATTTCTTAACATAAAACTTTCTTTTAAAAATAAATATCTTACAGATACAAGCACCCAATGATAAATTTAAATATATTGTATACCTAAAATGTACCAATAAAAGAATTTAAGCAAAAAAAAAGATGCTAAAACATCTTACAATAATTGAAACTAAATCCAGTTAATAAATACAGTCAGATCCAGAGAGAATTTCTCAGTCTACCAATAGTATTATCTTTATCGTTGAGCATTTGTTCTGTGCCTAACTCTGTTGTGTAGGCCACTATAAAAGAAATTCAAGACTCAGTTGCTACCCTTACTGACCAATGTTAGAAATAGGGGAGGATATTAATAGAATTATGAAAAGGACATTCACAATACCCAGAGCCATAGGAAACCACAGCTATCTTTTCTCGTGGTCTCCAGAGGGTTGTATATGTAGGGAAGGCTGCAAGTATCTAGGTGGACTTTGATCCCAAACACCATTGTGGATTGCAGTATGATTCTCAGCTGGATCATAAACCCTAAGCCAGACATCCATACTGATCTGCATCACAACTCCTAATCATCATCCCAAATCATACCGCACTTTGGATGGCCACAAGGAAATGAGGAAACTGGAAAAAAAGAAGCTGTCAGCAAATAAGTACATTAGCACCCAGGGTCTTCTAAGGAAGCGGCCCCTGACTCAGCCTACTATCTTTCTTTATGAGTCAAAACTTGGGTAGAGGAGCCAGCAAACATGCCCGTCTTCCAAGCACTGTACCAGTGGCCTATGGGAGTCTGACGACCCAGGGAAACTTCTTAGGGATGATGGTCAGAGTGTGCAGCCCAAAGTGGGAAATTTACTGCTCCAAAGGCTGCAGAAGAGGCACTGGAGAGGCAAAGAGCGAGGCCCACATTTTCTAAGTACTGTGTATATTTATAAGTTGCAGTTAGGTCTTCATTTTATTCTAAGACCCTATTTTCTGCTATTCATCCTACTCATTCCCCTTGTAGCTAACCACAATTCCTAACACACAGTAAGTAACAAAGAATGCCTTATAAGTAAATGAAGACTGTCGTATAAAAGATAGAATGTTAGACTATATAAATAATAATGTGTAATACATAAATTCTATAGGAGTTTAAGAAAGAAATTGTTCAACGGCCTGGAGAGTTAGGAAGCTCTTCATGGAGAAGGAAGGCTTGGGGTAGAACCTTTCCCTTCCTGATAAAACCTCTGTGTTGACACAAAAGGTACTTGACCTCTGACTGGAACTGCAACCTCTTGGGATACAAGCAACAAGTCACAAATCAGTTGTCACTCTGAAAGTTAGCAAAAATTGGAAATCTGTTCAAAAACTGTCCATAGTCATTGAGTGGCATAATTAATTTCTCTTTTTGATGGACATTCACAGTGGCAAGACCATTAGAGAAGAGTCAACAAATGGAAGTATTTTATCTCATGGAGAGGAAGGGAGCAGAAAAACAACCTCTAGAAAAAGTGAAGTGAATTTCTTTCGAAAACTAAGGATAGTTTTGTTCTACTCTGTTTTTATGTCATATAGTAAAATGCTCATGAGAGGATAGCAAGGACATAGGAAGGAGAGAAAAATTCATATAAACATAGTGTGTATGTATGAATATGAATCTAGGAGTGGCAGATATATATTTGAAATTTATATTCACATATATTAAATATATGAAAATATTTACAAATAATATATAATGAAATGTAATTAATATGTAGTATAATAATACATCATATTTGATATATGAATATAGCATGTGCAATGTATATCATATATATTTGAAATATATATATATATATATATTTTTCAGCCACTCTTCCATTCACAGTACCTAGTCCTGGTCTTACTATGCCCTTAGGGCCTTGGGGCAGTGGAAGAAAGAAGCCCAACTAGAAGCACCTCCAAGGCCTAGGTCAACGGAAGGCCCAGTGGCTGAGTGAGAAGGTGAGGTCAGGTGAGCTAATGTCCTCACTGTGCCCCTAGTCCGACCTCACACATTCCAGTCACCTCTGAGACAAACAGCCACAAGATGTGAACAGCCGCACTGCTGTGCCAAGTCCATGGGTCACCAGGCTCCCGCACACATCCAGTTCTAGCCCGTGGCCCGAGACTTTGGCACTCTGCTGCAAAGTACTTTTGCCCTTTGTGCCTTACTGTACTTTACACACAGGTACCTGACCTAACACGTGACACACTTTATGCCACTCCTAGGATCAGGAGTCCTCTCTCCATTTGAATGGGAGCTCTAGAGAGGCAGGGATCCATGCTAATGGGTTGTGTGGTAGTATCAGACACTCAGTCAATGTGTATTGAATGCACTAAAGGAACAATATTGTGCAAGCAGCCCACCGCTGAAAAGTAAAACCAAAAGTAACAGACTTGAGAGAAAGAATGTGCCCTTTTGTTTTAAGGAGCTTAGCTTGGGGTGTGACCTGCAGGGCTTTAGTAGGGCTTAATCAGCAAACTGCATCCCAAACATGCACATGCCCACCCCACACTCAGAACAAGCAAATCAGGCATGCAGAAAACTGCTTTATGAGTGCTACAGGTGCTTCTGGCCTGCATCCCTGGCTAAAGACTAGTGCATACAACTATCTGTTAGCATGTAACTTTTTAATTTAGGCTAACGAAAGAAATAAAAGCCCCAGGTATAATGAGCTAGTTGAGCATGATACCTTATTGGTAAAAATGCACCTCAGTGGAAAGTGGTGCAGATTATTAAGTAGCACCTGGCATTCCCCCATATGCCACACTGCAGAAGCATTGTAAATAGACACCTTATAAAATATTTATCTCGTCCTAGGCTGTCTTTGTATCTTTCCACACAATTTGACCAAAAAAAAAAAATCTGTTATTTTAATATGCCAGTCTCTTTGGAAATGAACTCACCACTCATTTTTCACTTCCACACATTTTCTTTAGCTACTGCAGGTCTGTTATCACAGAAATGAGGGCGCTCATGGTGGTGATGCTGAGATTTGCCTGGGTGAGAGCCCAGGTCCAAGTACATTCAGTTTCAGGAGATAGAAATAGCTCTCTTAAGCAAAGGGATATCTACTGGCTTAATTATTTAACCATCCAACACGTACTGATTGAGCATCTCCTGTATACCAGCTATGGTGATGCAGCAGTGAACATGACAGTCTCCTGCCTGGGGTGTTCAAAAGGGAGCTGGAATAGCGGTTTTCTGATGCTTATATGTCATCAAATCTCTCTGAGTGCCTCCCTCCCTGCACCATCTTTTTTGCTCTTTTAGCTTCTGTTTTTCTTTGTACATTGGTCTTATTCTCTCCTGTCATCCAAAGACTCCCTTTACATTGTGGGACAGCAATCCCAACACTGCCAGCTGCCTTCCAACAGAAAGACAGAACGCATCCATCCCTGCAGCACCATTACCTCGTTTGACCAGAGGATTCTGATGTGCTGTGGTTTGACTTAGCCTTTCCATGTGCCCAGCCCATAAACAAAAGGTAGGGAGAAGGGATATCAGTGATTTGGGAATTGTCAAGCCAAGGCCACTCTTACAGTCATGGGGCAGACATGGGGTGGGAAGCAGTTCCACAAAACCATATTGGGGTGGATAAGGAGTCATTTCTCTATCTAAATAGACATTTTTAAGCCTCAAAAATGTCCCATACATGATGTGGAATATTTTAGGGGTAAAACATGTGAGAAATGTGGACTTTTCCTGCCAGGACTTGCTTGACCTAAGCTTACCGTTAGATTATCAAAACATTGTTTTTAAAGTATCGACAACTCAGTTACCTCTGTGAAATAATTTGAAATCAATTGTGACTTTCCTATTTATCTGATGGAAGTTTTACCAGGTACACAGCAGAAAATTAGAAATAAAACAGCAGTGCTTTTATGATCTGCTGGGTGGGTGACTCACAGCCTTTGAGTATGGCCACTTTTCCGCAACAGTGGGTGGGGACAGAGGTGGGTCAGGGGAGCATTTTAAAGAAACAGAAAACTGGGCCTGGGATTTAGCTCAGTGGTTCCGGCACCTGCCTTACAAATGCAAGGTCCCGAGTTTGATCCCCAGTACCAAAAGAAAAAGAAGAAGAAGAGGAGGAGGAGGAGGAGGAGGAGGAGCAGGAGGAGGAAGAAGAAGAAACAGAAAACTCTATAGATTAAGGGGGTGAACTGATTTCAACTAGGAGTCATTCTCAAAAACTCTCAGGGTACAAGAGAAGAAAAAGAAAATTATATTGTGAAGAAAAGCACTAATTGCATTGTTGAAAGTCCGGAGATTATCAAGCAGTGAGGATTCCACTAGGAAAGATTCCACTCCTCTGCAGAGTGTTAGAGGAGAGATAACCAGGACAAGTTTGCCAAAGGGAAATTGCAGACAAAGACAGTACATGGGAAGAGAGAAGCAAATAAGAAAAAGAAGCAAGTCTATGATAATAGCTATTATCGATTACTTGCTTATAACTGATCAATTATAAGCAAGAAGCAATTGATAGCAGGAAGTGTTTTCTGTGTTTTCATCATCTATTGTATTTATGCTCCATAGCAAACTTCTGAGGTGAGGACTTTTAATATTCATGTTGTACAGAGAAGAGACCAAGACTTAGGGGGAGGTTAAGGAATCTGCAGTCACACGGTTGGTAGCAATTAGAGCAGAGATTGGTAGTCTGAGACCACATTAGTATTCATAGCTGCATAGAAATGAGCGAACTCATAGAAAAATATTAGGATAAAAAGCACAAGACCTACAAGGGTTTTTTCTTCAGGCCAAAGATGACTTTAAAGGTGGTGATGAGTAGATATGAAATCAGATGCAAGGGTCTAAGGTCATAGAAGCATGGCTATTATAAAAATGACCAAAGATGTCAGTGTGGCGTGGAGGCCCAGGATGACTCAGCTGTTCACCAAGGAGGAGGATTAGTGGTCAAAACGAACATCCTAGAGTTTTCATAGAACACATAGGATGTTTAAAATGACTCTGTGGTGTTTTGAATGTTATTACTTAGCAAGTATGATTATTATTCATCCAAAGTGTCTTGGTGGGGTTATTCCTAAAGATGATTTTCAAAACAAAAATAAAAATGGGCAAATAAAATATGCAATTGAAGGATTTTAAAGACATTTTTCCCACCTCAAGCAGCCTGTCTGATCAGTTGTCAGCTATGCCTGGAACTTTTACCACCTTCTTCCTCAGCACACAAACATACTTAACTGTTTGTCCATATGAAAACCTAACCAGAACATCAGCTTCAAGGAGGGAAGGTCTGTTCTGGTGGAAGGCTTCAGTGCATGGTCACTTGGCCCTGCTGCCTTAGGCCTGGGGCAGCACAGCATAGTGTGGAGAGAATGTGATGGAAGAGCTTCCCCTCCCAGCAGCTGGAAGTGAAGAGAGAGGAGGGCTAGGTCCCAAAATCTCATTCCTGTGTGTGCCCTTAATGACCTTTCACTAGGCAGCACCTGCTAGAGTCCACTCTCCCAATTAGTGCTGTGGCTTATGACCAAGTCTTCACCACAGGAGCCTTTGAGGGGAGGTTTAAGATCTAGAAAAGAGGTAAACATTACCATGGCTTTACATTATTCACATAGCCACAATTTCTTTGTTTCCTTCCCTTCAGAGATGAGCATGTCCATGCATTTCTTTACATGTGTTCTCCTTTTTTCATCTCCTACTCATCCTTAAACCTGTTGAAATTTTGATACTGCTTCAAGGAATTGTGCTGGCAAAGGTAACCGATGACTCTCTTGTTACTGTAGGTTTTGGACTCTTATTTTATTTGACTTTTCTATGGAGTTCAGGGACAGAATGAGTTTGAGGTTCTTTTAGGTTTTTAAATGGGGATGGGGATAGGTACTTGCATTTGCAGATCTAGAGCTAAGGAGAGTCTGGGCTTCGAAGGGGTTTGGGAGTCTTCAGTGAAGCCATAGGATACACAGAAGGAGGACAAAGAAGAGAATTATAAGGAATATAGTATCAGTATTCAAGAGATCAGCAAAGGCGGTTCAATTCATGCAGACACTCGAGCAATCTGAAAATAAAACTTTGATACTCCTTGATTCTGTTAGAACTTTTCCTTTTTCCAGCACTGGGTATTGAACCTGGAGCCTTCACACTGAGCTATACCCACATGTTCCAATCCCTCCCCCCTCCCCCCCCATGCCTTTCTTTAAATTTTGAGACATGGTCTCACTGAATTTATGATCCTCCTACCTCAGCCTCCCAGAGTGGTGGTAGGATTCCCTTCAAAATCTAGATCTTAATTCTTTTCTCATTGATTTTGAGCTAGAATTAATCTTAGTGAATTATTACTAAAGATTAGAATTTGGTTCAAGCATTGCCAAATGACTCCTGAGGCTACATCAAGCAAAAGATGACTTTTAATCTCAGTCTTTGAATCTCTACTTCCACTGAAGCCAGCCACTATGCTGGAGGATGGATAGGTACAGCTTGCCAGCCAGGTGAGTGAGCCACCTTGAAAACAGAGCCTCCTGCCCCAGTGAAGACTTCAGTCAATTCCAGGCTTCCAGGTAACAGAAGGAAACAAACTGTCCCTGCCGTGCCCTGTTTGAATATTTGACCCACAGAAACCATGAAACGATAAATAATAATAATTATTATTATTTCGAATTACCAAGTTTTTCTTTTCTTAAGTTCTTTTATTGGTACATTTTAGGTAAACAATATGTTTACATTTATCATTGGGTGCTTGTACCTGTCCATGATGTATCTTGGTTCTTATTTTTTTCCTATTACCTGTGCACCCTTCACCCCCTCCACCCTTCCCTATTTACATACTTTGTTTCCATTTTTTTCTTTTTTCATAATTTTTCCTTTCCCTTCTTTCCTTTCCCCTTTCCCTCCCACCACCCCTACCCCTTTGGACCTTTATTTCCTATTTCAAATTATCAATTACTCATTTTAAACATTTTAATCCTTATTTATATTTTCAGTTTCTCGCACTAGAGAAATGATTCGGTATTTACACATGTGTGTCCTATTTATTTCACTTAAGAGTATGGCTTCAATATGCATCCATTTAGCTATAAATGTCTCTAGTTTCTTGTTCTTTATGGCTGAGTAGTACTCCATTGTATAAAAGAACCACATCTTCTTTATCCAGTTTCCACTTGATGGACACTTGGGCTGTTTCCAAGTTTTAGCTCTTACAAACTGTGCTGCTATAAATATGGGTGCACATATATCACTGTGGTATGATTCTTTTAATTCTTTGGGGAAGATACCCAGCAGGGGAATAGCTGGGTCAAATAGGACCTCTAGCCCTAGTTCTTTGAGGTATCTCCACACTGATTTCCACAGTGGTTGCACCAGTCTGCATTCCTACCAACAATGGAGAAGGGTTCCTTTCTCCCCACACCCCACCAGCATTTGTTATTGGTTGAGTTCTTGATAGTAGCCATTCTTTCCGGGGTGAGGTGGAATCCCAGTGTTGTTTTCATTTGCATCTCTTGAATGACCGGTGATGTTGAACATTTTTTATACATTTATCAAATTACCAAGTTTTATGGTAGCTTATTAAGCAGCAATACATAATTAATACAGGTCACACAGGGAAAAGAGAAATTGGGAGAGTCTGGTATGATATAAATTTACAAAAACAAAAACAAAACACTCTAAAATCCTACTTGTTATGTTGTTAATTACTGGCAGATATCCAGTGATTCCCTGCATTTTTCTTTTTATTACATTTTTAAAAACTGAGATGTCATTACCTATTATAATATGCACAGAGCTTAAGTGTTCAATTAGTTTTGACAACTGTTTACACCCATGTGTAATGGAAGTGGACTTACTTCCATTGCCTAGACAGTCCCTTCTGGAACTTCCTGGTGAATTCTTTCATCCCATTTCCACAATCACATTTTTAGTGACTACTTTTGACTTAAAAAAAAATTTGTATGTCAATGGAATTTATGCCGTATTTACATGTAGTTTCTTTCACCTTAACACACAGTGAGATTCATCCAAGTCATTGTTTGATGACTAATAGTTCATTCTTTTTCTATTGGGAATAGTATTTGACTATAAAATATAGTATAATTTATTTATCTAGTCTCCTGGTATTTCTTAATTAAAATAAATTTAGTTATTTCTACTTCATCAAATGGAGTGGAAATATCAAAATTACATGTTAAAAATTTTCATAAAAATACAAAGTATTTTTTTGTAAGTAGGTAAAATGTATAATAAAACAATTTGCTAGTTATAATCTTTATAGAGTTTGTGTAGAATGAAAAAGTCACAAGCCCTCTGTTGACCATTAGGAGAACATTACTTATATGATGTAATTCAAAACTACAAACTGCCATGCAAAAGTTATAAATGGGTTAATTCTTTTGAGAAAAAAATCAGGGCAAAAGACACATTTGAAATTAATGACATAGAAATAAAATGGAAAAGTTAAAAAGTTTTTCTATACACACCAATACACATGCACACACACACACACACACACACACACACACACACACACACGCAGATCAGCAATATCCCTGGAGTCATTTTAGGTAAGGAGGCTCCTTAGCCAATTGGGGACAACAGTGCTCCTTAGGACAAATAAGGTCCTAGTTGTTTTCTGCAGAGTATTTGATACTCCTTTATAGCAAATCTAATGGAATGTTTTTGAGATATGTAATTACATATTACAAGACTTGATGTAAACCTTGGAATTGTAATAATTTCTCTGTCAAATCTTTTTTTGTTCTTGGCTAATCTAAGACTGTTTTCTGAAGTATATTGGTGTAGAGATTATTTCTAGTTGGGTTTCCTGAAGACATTTTGTCAATGATTGTACTTTGAAAAAGTTATCATTTTCCCTGTTCTGAACCTCTGAAACATAAATACTTCAAAATAATGCTAAGTTTCAGATAGACTGTAAAGATAGAGACACTAAGCTTGATTTTGTTTTTTCCCCAGAGGATCTAAATAATCACAAAACATATATTAACTACTCTCCTCCAATTTCTAATTTACAATCTCTGTCAGTTTTGAGTTACAAGAGCATCCAAGAGCATCTGAAAACACTTTGTTTCTACTTTGCTTTTCTTTCTGATAATATAAATATCTGAAGTTACTGCTGAAACTATAAAATAGTGGCATCATAATTTATGAATACTAAAAACATCCTTGTTGGTTTCTGCTAAACTTGTTCACTTCTGCTAAAATGGTGATATTTTTGTCAGTGGAAAAAGACACGTTAAAGGAAAAATTTTCTTACTGTGTTTTTGGTGACAATATAATCTCACTTCAGCCTTGATTGCATTCACTAAGTATTTGACAACTTTTCTCTCTTTCTTCTTTGTTTCAACTTTCCTGTGTCATTTAAGTGAAAATACCATCCTTATCACTATGATCTCCTGATTTTGTCAAAGACCAGGCCCTCTCACACACAGATGCACCAGTGCTGTTAGAAATATAATCAGGTGTGAGGTTCCCTACACTACTACCTGCTTTACTGGAAGCCAAAAATCGAACTAGGCGGTTGTAATCAGACTAGCAGGATCACAATTTATCTGGGGTGTTGTTCACTGCTACTGGTTGCATTTGTAACTGTTCTTTAGCTGGGCAATTAAAAGTAAGCCTTTATTAATAAAATATGCAGTTGTTCCCCCAATCTGTAATTTTGCTTTTCTGACAACATGAAATAGAAAATTCCAGAAATAAACAATTCATAAGTTTAAGTAACTGTTATTACAGTATATCATTATATTTGCTCTATTTTATCATTAATTGTTGTTGACTTCATACTGTGCTTAATTTATAAATTAAACTTTATCACAGTAATGCATATGAAAAAATGTAGTGTATTTGGGTCTGGGTATCCACAGGGTCTTGGAAGCTATTGTCATCGGTAACAGGCACAGTATGTGTTAATTGTAACCACACTAGTTCTGAAACTTGAAAGACAAATCTAATCTGCAAGTACATTAATCAGCTTTCCTATTGCTAGGATAAATTACCTGATTCTCCAAACTTAAAGGAGGAAAAGTTTCTTTGGCTCATGGTTTCAGAGGATTTATACCCTGGTCAGCTGGCTCCAAGGCAAAAACATCCTGGCAGAAGGGTGTAGCAGAGTAAAATCCCTTAGTTCTTGGCAGGCACGAGGCAGAGTGGGGAAAGAGTACCCCAGAGGAAGGGGCCAAGAACTGTACACAGCACCCAAAGCCACACCTCCTTGACCCACCCAGACCCCATTGTGCTTTCCTTCTCCCCTGGGCAGCTCTCAAGCCAATCAAGTTGAACTTGCCATCCTCCTGCCTCAGCCTCCCAGTTAGGTAGGATTACAGGCATAAGCCACCACACCCGGCTGTATTGTACTTTCTAAATTACCGTGTCCATGGGCTATATTTTTCTCTCTTGTCCAGAAGGAAAGTATCAGGAGAGTACTAAAATTATGAAATACGTAAGGTGAAGAATATATTGTCTTCAAAGGTACCTTTGTGAGGACTTGGCAAGTTATAAGGAGAGCTGATGATGATTAGCCTATAATTCTGAGGAATCAGTGGAAAATTAGACTTTCTTTAAGTACACTGATGCAAACAACCTACAAGTTTGCTTAATTTACCCTCGCACTTTGGCAACCTCATTTATTTTTCAATATAGTTTTCTCAATGGTAAAATGACCATATCAAAGGAGGTTTAAATACCTCAGTCTGACAGGATCATCTCCTAATGGTTTCACTGAAATTTACTCTAAGTAATACTGAATAGAGCTGTGTAAGAATAACCATGACCGGCTTAGCTGATCTGCTTCGTGACTTTGGGTGAGGAACAGGTTTGTCTCTATCTTGAGTACCCTTCCAGCACATTGTAGATGTCTTAAAAATAAGTCCCTGGGTAAAAACGTCCATAATGACAACCCCCTAAACACTCAAGGGACACACTGGCTGGAGAAACCATATATATTACTGGGGGGGGGGAGGATTAAAAGCGCTTTCAAAAACAAATACATGTGAAAGAGCTCACCAGCACCTCTATAAACTTACTTTAAAAGCAAACATCTCAATGGGAGAAATGCCTTATTTGTCATTGGGCTTGCAGAACTTGGAAGAGTCTATGCCTCCGCTGGAAAATTAGAACAATTTAACTTCTGGAAATGACTTCACAGCATGGAGCCTGGCAAATCCTATTTGGGATTAAAAATTGTCTGTTAATTAAACTCACATGGTTTAAACATTCATCACCTTGCATTGCACCTCCCAGAAAACAACAACAACAACAACATTCTGGGGTTTTAAGAGAGGGGTTTAATAGACACCAGGTGCGCACACGCACACACGCCCGTGCAGAGCGCTCGTGCTTTGGGGGCCCGGGACCCGCGGTGGGGAACCGGCGGGCGCTGCGTCCCCGCGTGTTGGCAGTTGGCGACCCCCCTGGCATCCCCCTCCGCCGCGGACTCCTGTGGCCTCGGAAGCCGGCAGTCAACTCCCAATGTTTTCCATATTTGTTCAGCCTCCGTAATCCGAATACCAGGGCAGGCTCAGCCCGCCCAGCGCCGCGCTCCAGGGCCCAGGGAGCCGCGCAGAGCCCGCCGGCCACCCCGCCGCCCGGCCACCATGGGCGACGACAAGCAGCCCCGCGGCCCGCAGAGGCAGGGGGGGCCGCCGGCCGCGGACGCCGCCGGGCCCGACGACGCGGGGCCGAAGAAGGGCAAAGGGGCCCTCAAGGCGTGCGGGGAGGAGGAGGCCCGGACGTGCTGCGGCTGCCGGTTCCCGCTGCTGCTCGCCCTACTGCAGCTGGCCCTGGGCATCGCCGTGACCGTGGTGGGCTTCCTCATGGCCAGCGTCAGCTCCTCCCTGCTAGTCAGAGACACTCCATTTTGGGCTGGGATCATTGTAAGCATCAAGTCTGTTTTGCCTAAGTGCGCTTGCCAAACGGGAATGCAAAGCCGCCGCATGGTCCAGTTGAGACTAACCCACATGCATGCGCCCTTCCAGCTCCACGCCTCTAACTCGCTCTGCTCGTGACCGTGGGGGCACACTGGGTCCCCGGGGGGCGGGGGAGGGCGAGGCTGCACGCGGCAGGACTGTGCCCTTCGGCCTTCTGCTCCTGGGCCTCCAGCGGCCCTGACTAAAGCGCTGGAGCCAGGGAGGGATCTCGGCTCTCAAAGGCTGCTCGAGGTGGTCACACTGAACAGCCTCAGTGACAACTGCAGGTTCACTTGGGCTTGTTCTGATCCCTTTCTCCTGGCTCCATCCTTGCCCCTAAATGAGCGAAACCCTAAGTAAGTTCATATATTAAAAGCAGGTTGGACAACAGCCTGTACTTGGAGTTGACACATTTAGGTAGTATTAGTTTTATGAAATTGAGGGTCCATTAGTAGGTTCTGTGAAGTAATGTTCTAAGGCCGGAAATGTGAATGCAGCAAGGTAGCTTTAACCCACCAGGGTCTAAAATGGGATACACCCAGGACGCTGGCCATGGCAGAGGCCTGTTTGGGACTCTTCTAATGGATGTACTGTTCCGAGCAGAAACAGTGGTCAGCTGTTGTGAGAATGAGTGTTGGAACACTAGCACACTTGGCTTCATCAGATGAATTCTTTAATGTAAAATGGGTGCCATTTCTTGAGCACCTACTGTGTGCCTGCTTTACTGGAGGCTGTCCAGATGTTATTTGTAATCCCCATATCATCCTTGTGGGGTACTTATTCTCATTTCTCAAATGTGAGAACTCTAGTAGGACTCATCCAGGTCCAGGAGAGTGACAAAGGGCACAGTCAGCTTCATCTGCAATTTCCTGCTTGGGACTGCCACCCCCTACATTTGGTTTACAATTTTAAGACCATGTTGTAGTGCCTTTGCTTACTAAACTCTGAAGTGCCTTGTTTCATTTGATCCATGAAACAATGCTTTTACCTAAGGAAAGAAGCTAAAAGAAGGTACATGCCATTCTCAGATCCAGAGAGAGAAAGTGGCAGAGTTGGGAAAGACTAAATTGACACCTCTGATTGCTGGTCTCATGTGGCATCAGTACTGCCCTTACTGACCACAGGAATTATAACTTGTAAAACAACCCTCAAAATTTGAATCAGGGCAGATATTAAAGACACCTGATAAATATGCATCAATGCAGGTATTTTCTAATTAAGATTATTTCAATTCACAAATGCTGGCAGAGTAATTTAAAACTTTTAATTTGTATACTAAGAAGTCCCATGAAATTATCATGATTGGAGTTTTCTAAATCAAGTAATTTTAAAAATAGCTTTTCACTAAGATATACTGAGTATGTTAGTCACCTCAATGACTGTCAATGTACTCAAGGGAAAAATATCTGTGTTTAAAGGCTAGGCAAATTAGAAGGAAAAAAAAAGGAATGAAACTCTTTGATTCAGTGTTTTCTAGCATCATTTTTTAATGTGTCTCCTATCTTTTATTTCAACTTCAAAAAGCCCAGTACCAAAGAAACAAATTAAATGGGGAGGCGGGGACGACTCATTTTAATGTTTAAGACGTAACATACAAATTGTGAACTTTCATGAACTAAATCTCCGGTGGGATATGATGTTCCTAATTGCCCGGGGTGTGGTACAAGGAACATTATATCCAGCCAGGTCTCTGTTCTTTCTGGTTTTCTTTTTATAATCTAGGCTCCATTTGAAGTTTGCTCACACTGTGTTGCCCGGGTGATATCTATAATCTTGAATTGTCTTTCAACAGAGAATCTATATAGAGCAGGGCAGCCAGCAGAGATGACCTGAAACTAGCGAGGGGGTCTCTGAGAAGCCAGGCCGGGAGCACTGTCCTCCCAGTGTGTCACTGCCTCACACGGACACCACAAGTGCCCTCGCCATGCTCTCTGTGGTTGGTCACAGGCGCTCTTCCAAGTGTTCAGGAATGAGAAGAGATAAGGAGATGGTGAAATGGGGATGTGTAATCATTGCACTTGGTGTTGAACTCCAGCTCGGACATTATTTGCTGAATAACTTTGGGAAGGTTACTTAACTTCTCTAGGTTTCCATTTCTTTATTAATGAGATCAGAATGATTGGGGTTATTCTGAGGTTTAAGTAAATAAATACATGGAAAGCTCATAGAATAGTGCCAGCTGATGGTGAGCGTGCAAGGAGTTAGCTCTTTTTATTAGCTATTACTAGTGAAGCAATCATGGATAATGGCGTTCTTCAAAGCTAGAAGAAATAGTTCCACTTCAAAAGTAGTTTTGCAGAACAGTCATTTTGGATTCATTGCATTTCCCAAGACCAGTGTGAACCTAGAAGAAGATATCAATTTGGCCATCTCACCTTTCTCTGTTCTCAGCCAAGTTATTATTTAGCAATCTCAATGGTATTAGATTATTCCAGTACTGTACTTTCTGAATCTCTCTGGAGGTCTATAAAAATAAACTTGGAGAAGAGGGGCCTGCTGAGGGTCATTTTCCCTTTTGGGTGTAGGGTGACTGTGGTTTCATATATCCTGCGGGCAGTACTGAAAAGTTTGTCCTGTGCAGGTCTAGACCCGCTAGACCAAAGCAGTACAAGTCATTCCATGGGGGCGGAGGCAGAGCCACACCCACTTCTGGAATGTGGGCAGACTGATCAACCCACACCAGCTGCAACTTCATGTCCTTTGCTCTTCTACTTACCTTTAGTCTGGTTGCTTCTTACCATATGTAATCTGTTCAATTTTCCAATGCTGCTATCCCATTAATTTGGGATTTGGGGTTTACATTCCCATAATACAACCTAGGTGTCTGAATAAATCCCTTCCCTTCCATAGGAAATGTCTTTCTGGTTGACCAAGGCTTGGGTGACCTGATAAATGTTCAGTGACCTTCTGCTTATAAACTGAAAGAGGCCCTTGGTGATTTGTGATCAAAGACTTAAGTCCAGTGAAATTTTAGGAAAACAACTAGATTATTTTTTTAACCTGTCCTCCATGTTTAACTCTGCATTCACCCTCAATCAGAGAGAGGACTGAGGTCTTTTTACTTCAGTTACAAAAGATTGCTCTAAAGCAAAAGGGGAAAAAATGAACTGCTATGGAGACCACGTAACTGTTCTTCTCTCAAAATTCTTTATAGATGGTTGGAGGGTTAAGTCACACCACAGTGATAATACAAAGTCAAACAGCATCTTTGAGGATGAATTTGGCTAGGGACAAGGGATCTCAGGAAGTAGAAGCTCAATCTGCATTTTTTTTTCCTATGGCTTGAATTGCTTGGTCAGATAGGCATTCAAGCTTGGTCATCATTCCAGAATTCTTATTGATAAAAAATATGTATAGATTAAAAGACTCTAAGAACTTTTGGGATTTGATTTCCTTTCTACTTGAATACAGTTCTGGTTTGTGTAGAGCACTACATGTTTAAACTTGGCTTATTTTTCTTCATTCAGTATCATTTGTCAAGGGTGTCCACTGCACTCACCATTGGTTTAAAAATATTGAGTCATGTACCTGGAGGAAATCTCCAGTTCCTGATGGACATGTGCCCTTATCATATCTGGCAGTAATGAATACTACTCACTAGAAAATTTAAACTACACAAATATTTTTAAAGCCCATTTACCTTTCAAAGTATTTCACTTGCAGTGATTTATTTGCCTTGGCATGGCTGCACTGAAGTCAATTTAAGAGCAAACTCTTGCTTCTCCTTTCCAGTGGGGGTTTAGTGTTTGTTGGTGTCTTGGCCCTTGGAGACAATATTCTCATGGAAAGTGGGAATTATTTGCCTTATTGTGCTCTTAGTTTTTCTTTCTTCTCCCTCTGTTGTTCCTATAACCTTTCCATTGGAATATAAACTCTGAGATACATAACCATATTAATCATTCTATAAAATTTAAGGTAAGGGATTAAACAAAGGGGAAATGTAATGATTAAAAGTCTTGTCAAGAATTTCAATAATACATGTTAATTTACTCTAAGAAAGTCAGAATGCAGGTGTATTCAAATTTTTAAAAGCTATTTTAAGTTTTGACTTAATACAAGGAAAAATTGAGTAATTATTTTCAAATAGAATATACTATAAAATTTGCAAGTAGACCTATGACATACAGTGAAATCAGCTATTGTTATTATCCATAATTTATAAAAAATGGAAAGCACAATACATGATGATTTAGCAAAATGATTTGATCATAGTTCTGGAGAGGAACTGGAAGGGAGAAATGTTCATCATTGAAGTTCTAATAGACCCTTTGACAAATCAAGAAGCTAAGAGTGGTGTCAATATTCTATATACAGATTTTGACATTTGAAAAATTAAATTTAGAATTATATCTTAGGAACACACTGCCTAGTAATTTTCTATTTTTCATATTGAGACTATTGAGACTTTAATATGTTTCCAAACCTAATGCAACATCCCATCATGTACCACTGGGAAATAATTTTTCTTACAGCAAGTAAAACAAGTTTGTTAAGAAGTAAGGAATTATAATCACATGGCCTGACTCAATCTCCACTGGATATGAATAATAGATAATGGCAAGAAAATTATCTTATAGGCATATGAAGTTCTCATAGTAAGTATAAAAACAGAATGTAGTTGGCTTAATTGGTAAAAATTAATTTTGATGAGTATATGAAAATAAAATGGAATATGCAAGAATTTGGTGAAAGTTTCCCAAAAGAATTTCAGGAATAGAATAAAGAATAAGGAATATTAAGATTGGACAAAATACTCAAAATGATAGTCAAAATCATTGAGCAAAACATGCTTTTACCTCTTCAATGTCAGATACACAAAGGCCAAAGGAGTGCTTATATAATGAAAAAGTTGTCCTTAAATAGTATTTCTTTTTTTAAAAAACAAAGAGGAGATGGGGGCAAATCCTGATATGTTTAAATCCTATATTGCAGATGTATTCAGCTCAGAAAGTTAACTTAGAAAGTTGATCTCTGGAAACTTCTGACATGTCAATCATCATTTTTGTTTTAATTTTTTTATAAACTTGAAAATGAATAATATATTCTTTTAGTTTAAGTATATCATATATCCTCAGAGTCACTAAGTATCCCCTGACACACAATGGAAACCCAGTGTGTGGTATTGAAATCCATTTATTTTATACCTCCTATTATCAGAGCTTATTTGAACTTGCATGTGCCCATTTGTCTTCATCACTTTTCTCATTGCTGAGACAAACTACTCAGCATGCAAAGTTAAAGGAGAAAAGGTTTATTTTGTCTCACAGTTTTTAGAGGTTTCAGTCTATAATCAGCTGCCTGCAAGGTAGGGTGGCATGGTAGAGAGGCATCACAGAGGAGAAACAGTTCATGGCAGGCAGAAGGCAGCAAAGGCAGCAAGCAGCAAACAATCACAGTAGCCCTCTTTCTGTCCATTTTATTCTATCCAGGCTACCCACCCTCAGAGTGGATAGCACTCACACCCAAGGAGGGCCTTCCATTATCCATTCCCAGAACTATGCCAAACCAATCAATGGACTGAATTAGTGATCACACACCCTTGATCCCAGCATCACACACTTAATACCAGCATTGCACACTCTAGATCCAGTCACCTCTGAAAAGCCACCTATGATCACATGAGGCTTTAGGGGAACATCTAGACACAAGCCATAACACCATTTAAACTATAGAGTTGTATACTAAAATACAAAGAAATTTAAGTTGACTTATAACATTTAAGAATACTCTGAAGCAATAATAAAGAGTGTGTTATTACTATAGAGTGGACCCTTGACTTACAAACTCAATTCGTCCATGAGGGCTGGTTGTAACTCGAGTTAGTCAATTGAAGGCTCAGGTACTTCTACACAGCATTCAAAGTCTCTCTCCTGTATACAGGCAGATCTCAGTGTCCTTAGAGAGATACTGGCCCAGAATTTCTCAATTAACCCCACACAGGAAAGGATATTGTAATGTTCCTTCCAGAATTCTTTAAGGGTTAAGTCTGTATCTGAGAACATCTGGAAGTACAAGCAGATGGCATTCAGGTTGTAACTCAAGACTTTGGTCATAATTTAAAACTAAAATTCTGGTCCTAACCCAAGTTGTTCATATGTCAGGCCAGTCATAACTCAAGGGTCCACTGTATTTTGACTTTGGGTCCCAGAACACTTCAACACACCACTATGAAGATGTTTTATTTCATGTTATAAAATGACTACAGCATTAGAAGAGAGAGAGAGGTCATTTGACTTAGTTTGCATTTCCCTAACTAGAATCAATTAGGACATGTTAGGATTGATGTAGTTGAATACTAGGTGTCAATATTACCAATCTTATCTTCTATGAAGGAACCAATGGCTTAAATTTCCCTAATATTTGATCCAATAATTCATTTTTAATATGGCATACACTTTCAATTTGTTCTGAGGAAATGAATATTTTCTAGACTTTTTCTTGCCTTTAGCTCTGTCCCTGGCATTTCTGTTAAGGGTGCTCTTTAACTGGACCCACTTGCTCATGCTGTTCTCTCAAGGGTCAGCATCAAGATTAAAATGTTACCAGTACATACAAGAGCATACTGAAGAGTCCAACATGCATGTTTCTATGTTACTGGAGGACAGGAATAGAATCTAGTCATTAAACTTGAATTAGGTATCATTTCACTGAAGAATGCAGTTCAGTTTTAGGGCCTAGAACCTGGCAAACTACTAAAGTATGATCAAAAAGCCCATCAAAGTTGAGAACTGGATGGGATCTCATGATGTCATCTTTAACCTTCTATTTATTATCTGCTGTGAATGTTTAAGTCCAGTTTATTGCAGTGAGTTCATAGGCCGATAGTGAACTTCTTTAAAATAATAGATGCTGAGCACAGGGTTTATAGCATAAACTATATAAATACCTGTTTCAGACGCACACTCTCAGATGATTTAGAAGCAGCCTTAATCTCCATGCATTGAGATAAAACTTGGCAGGAATAACTGTCAGATGCCTGAGCAAGGCAGCTCACTCGATCATCCCCTAGTTAATTTTAAAATTCATGTGTACATCTACACATGCGGCATTAACTAAAATATGGTTTTCTTTCTGTCTTCATCTGCTTCAGCTGCCATGACAAAATGCCACACATAGGCTGGCTTAAGCAGTTCTGGAAGTTGGAAGTCTGAGATCAGTGTGCCAGTGTGGTCGGGGTCTGGTGAGAGCTCTCTTCCTGGTACACAGACAGCAGCCTTATTGCTGCATGCTCAGCATGGTCCCTTCTTGATTCATGTACTTGGAGAGAGGGGGATTTCTTTCTCATCTTGTAAAGCCACCAATCCTTTCAGTTGGAACCCCACCCTTAGAACTTTATTTAACATTACCTCCTAAAAGCCCTATCACCAAATACAATCATGTTAGGAATTCACTTTTTAAGATGCATTTTAGGAGGACACAATTCAATCCATAGCACTTTTGGTGAGACTGTACATTGGTACAACTAACTCAGTGGTTCTTAAGCTTATTTTTCACCTTATTAATGAAAGCTCTATGGCTTTCTTGGAACAGCTAGAAGTCTGCATGTTTCTGATGGCAATTCTGAGCCAGCAAACTGCCAAGTGGCAGTGCAATGGTTGGTGTGGCTCAGTGCTCCTGCCAACTGAGTGAAACATTTGGAGGGGGTGGCTTTTATTGCATTTACAGATTACTTTTTTTGTCAAATTTCTGTAAAAAAATAAAATCGAGTAGATCTAGCTAGTGAAAGCGATTTGAAGAGTAGCTTAGGAATTTCATTGACTGTATTAGCTCTCTAAGGCTTAGGGACCACCCACCATGTTGTGAGAGGTAGCTAAATGGCACCTAGGCAAGGTGTGCTTAGCTGAGTGGTACCTTGGGGGTGCTTATATTTTTGACAATGAGATCAGCCTACTGTCCTATAAAGGGTCATGATTCCTATTTGGAACTCAGGAGAAGCTATCTCTCAGCTCTTCTTCATAACATGCAGCCATCTGCCATCTCCAGTTTTGGTGATGACACTGAAAATCAGATCAAAGATTTTGTTCTGTGACATGTGTCAGAATAAAACTCTTGGGTTGTCCCCTCCCTGGCCTTTGTTCTATGCCAGCCTCTTGTCCCAGCTGTGCCTTCTTGGCAGATCCCCACTTAGTCATTCAAGGGCTTCTCCTGGGATTTTGCTCCTGAAGCTTAGAAGTCCCAAACTGGGATCTTCTTTTCCTTTACCAAGTAGTGCACAAAGCTACACCATTGAGGAGGAAATGGCAAAAAAGGCTGCTGAAAACTGTCACAGATGCAACCTTTCAGAAAAAGGAGCCCCATTTCAGTTCCAGAGTGAGTGGCCAAAGGAAGACCTGGCCACTACTGAGGTTCCAGAGTGATGGCTGTAGTGTAACCAGTTTAACTTTTGCATGTCAAGTTGATGCTTTCTGACATACCATTGCTATACCCCAGCCCCTTCCTAACACAGCACTGTGTTTCCTGGGGGTGGCAAAGGGCCAGCACGTGGCTGGACATTTGAAAGCAAAGAGATTGTAATTGAGCATTCTTGGGTTCTGCTGAAGCTTTTCTGGGCCTGCGCCTGTCATTGCAGAGCTGAGCAACTCTCCCTGGCCTGGCCCGGTGCTGGGACAGGTGGGGAGAAGTCCCAAGGAAAATGTTTTAGTGACAGACCACTCAATTGTTGCTTTTAAAGTGTTTGATTCAGCATTCACTATAATGAGCCACTAAAACACCCCTTTCAGAGAAGTTATTATCAAGGTATCTCTTGTATAGAGTATAATGACAGGAGACAAGAAAAGAGGGGGAATTGCTAATGTGTTAACTAGACCTTGAGTAGAGATAATTTTAGCTGTATAACTAGGGGAAAAAATAACACCTTCAGGCCATCTAAAGTATCAGGTGTGGGACACACATCAGGCCATCAGGCCCAGGCTGAGTGAGCCTTATCTCTTGTTTAGCTGTGCAGAAAAGCTGTGAAGGAAACCTGTTTCAGGAGAAAGGCAGCCTTTCATTTCATTGTGACTTCTGGTGTATGGGTGGGGGGTCCTTTAGAATGACCCTGTGACCGCCAGGACACTGGGTTCCTGAAGCTGTTAGAAGGACAAGCTAGGACTCCAAGGTAAAAAAAAAAAATTGCACAAAAGGAAAAATAACTTCCTCATAAATGCACACAAATGAAACGCTTGATGCCATCATTCCAGTGCACAAGCGACCTCAGTGAGTCTACGCGCTTCTCTATGCCCTCTCTCCACTAGTTTGATTCTGAAACAGAAGGTCCAAACCCACCCAGGTTGACCTGGGCTCATAACCTATTCCATAGCAAGTAGTCTTGGATGCTTATTAAAGGGCTTAGGTCTGTGTTCAGGCCTCTGAGACCAACTATAATGTTTTAAAAATGAACATAGAGTGACCAAAACCATTGTGTCATAGAAGCCTCAATAAATAATTCTCATTCAGTCACCGAATCTAGTGCGTCACCAATTTTTCCACCTGGATACCTCCCTGAAGCCTCCCTGCCTTTCTCCCTATCCTCACACACACCTTACAAAAACCTCAGTGTCTGGCTAACCCTGTTGCCATGGCAGGCACGCAGGATGGGATGCAGGTTGCTTGGGGACACAGACCTCTTGCCAAAAGAACAGAGCGATGTTCAGATGAGAAGTGATATTGCTATGGATTGCTAATATTCGCTTCTATTTTATTTCTTTAAAGTGCTCTCAGTTACAAAAGCCACTCAGTCATATCTTTTAAAGGTTGAACAAAGTAGTTCTCTTATTTGCGCTAGTGTTACAATGTTATATAATTGAATTTATATTGATTTATCATAGTTTCTATTTAATAGATTTCTGTCTATTGTACTCTTTCACGTATACGCCGAGGGGCATGAGTGCAGAATTATCTCTGCACTAATTTTTAAAATAGGGCTTAATTTGAGAAGCTGCTTAATTATGCCAGAGTAATGAAATCCAGTTTACAACTATACTATTGGAGTGGGCTAAATCCACTTTAACAAGGTTCCTTACCCACTTCTGAGGGCTTGAAAACTCCTAAAGTGAAACAAATGAACTATAAGTTGTTTATTTTTTCCCCACAAATATGTGACAATGTTGCTCCTCCTATTGATTCATGAGAAATGGCTGGAACACAATGTTTTTCTTTTCTTTTCTTTTTAAACCTTCTTCAGGCAAGGGATTGTTTTGCAAAAGTAGGTACATAATCATTGGTGATTAGTTTCTCCTAAGCCAAACGAGTGAATTAGGTGGTTGATAAGCAACAGAACAGAAACCTATAAAAGAAAGAATACTTACCAGTACATCAGAACTTCTGCCATCCTGGCCACCCTCCCCGTATATTTCCATGTGCTGGGTACAGTGCCCTTGCCCAGGTCCTTAACTTCGGTACAGGAGACATGAACAGCTCCTTACAGGACAATTCAGATACCCAAGTGCCAGGTGGCATTTGGAACTGTGTATAGTGTGATGCCAGGGAGGTCATAAGTGAAGGTCATAAGTGACAAAGGCAGGGACCCAGAGCCCAAACTGTAGGAGGGGCTCCAGCTTTGGAGTAAGACAAGTGTGGGGAAGAGCCTGGCTCTGCTGATTTCTAACCATTTTCCAAAACGTGGTTGGAAATTAATTATTATTTTCCTTCCTGTGCAAGTTTAAATGAGTATGGGCAATTCTATGATTTTTTTAATTATAAAAATTTCAATTCTAAAGTGACATATAGAATAAAACCACTTATCCATCCCTAGCTTCATCAAATTTTAATATATTTTCATAATTTTATATTTTTTTAAAGAAAGAAAACATTATGGTACATTGATGTCCTTCCTCTGTCTTTCACTCCTTAATCACATTTTCTTACCATTCCTTCCTTCTCCAGGGCTATCTACTATCCTTAATTTGGTATTCATCATGCCTATACCTATTTTCTCACTTTTCCAATATGTATGTATCTATAACCAATTATTATTTTGCTTTAAGTTTCATATAAATAAGATTGTATAATTTTTGCCCATTGTTATTTGAGATTTATTTATAACAATACATGGATATTACTCATTCACTTTTGCTATACTGTACTTTACTGTAGGAATATGTAATAATAATTTGTTCATGTGCCTATTGAAGAACATTTAGATAGCTTCCAAAAATGAATTTTTTTTGTAATTACAGTGTTGCAATGGACACTCTGGTCCCTGGCTCTCTGTGCATGTATATCAGCTTCTTTAAGGCATATTTCTAGAAGCTGAATTATTGGGTAGTAAGATAGACATCTTCAACTTATTATTCAAGTCACTATATAAATCCAAAATTGTACTCATTTATACCTCCATCAATGGTAAATCAGAATATTTTTTTTCTCTCTTATTTGTGTGGAGTGGTATATTTAATTTGTCTTTTTTTCCTGATTCCTGCTAGAGTTGAACATATTTTATGTTGATTGGACATTTTGATTTTTTCTTATCATTTATTTATTAAAATATTTGCTATAGGTTGTTTCTCACTCCTTGGGTTTTAGGATCTATTTGTTATTTAATCTTTATGCTTTTAAGTACTGAGAATATCTTTTTTTGAGCTGATATCATGTCTTTTGTTATGGTGATTTTCTTATGAAAAGATTTAAGCTTAATATTTTTATAATTATCAATCCTTTTATGGTGTGTGCTTTGCTGTATTTTAAAGAAATTTCTCCATATTCCAATGTCAGAAAGAGATTTTTCTGTACCATTTTCTAAAAAGGTCAAAGTTTTGCTTTTTGTGTTTATGCCTTTAGTTTAAGGGCGTGAACTTTTTGCATATTTTCTCACATAGATTGTTAATTTCTTAGTACCAATTAATAAATAGGCCTTTCTATATGGATTGGACATATCTATTTATCAACTGTCATGTTTCCATATGAAATTTCATTTGTGATTCTCTTCAGTTCCATTATTTTGTCTATCACTACATCAGTATCATACTGTCCTCTTGAAAATAGCACTATCATGCCTCTGATTATGAAGATAATAGGATAAACAGTGCACCTTTCCCCCATTTTCTTCTTCAAAATTGTCTTCATAAATTTTTGCCATTTTCTCTTCCTTCTTTACTCAAAAAGCAACCTTTCAAAACCAAAACAAAACAAAAACCAACCCTTTAAATTCCAAGAAAAATACTTTGGGTATTTTTATAGAATTCATACTTTTTTTCCAGTATTAGGAATTGAAGGCCTTTATATTGATCTACATCTCCAGCCTTTTCTTCCTTTCTTTATGTTATTATTTTCTTTCTTTTTTTTTTGGAACCAGAGTCTCAGAAGGGATTAAGTTATCCAGGGGTGGACTAGAACTTGTGATCCTCCTGCTTCAGCTTCCCAGGGTGCTGGGATTACAGTTTTATACCACATGCCCAATGGAATTTGTACTTTCTACACATGAGCATAGAAGAGATCTTCATTTAGTTGAGTCTTGTCTAAGGTCTTTTTGTTTGTCTTTTGATAATTGATTTCAATTAAATTGCTTTGTGTTCGCTTCATGTACTTTCCTTAATACCAATTCTTTGATATTCAATGAGATTTTGTGGCTGATTTTTATGAACATTCTATGCATGTATGGAAATAATGTTGATTGTCTCACTTGGGATTTAAGGTTCTATATTCAGTTATAAAATCAAGCTTGTTATCATGTTTAATTTTCTATATCATTACTATTTTTTTCTTCTTGATCTAAAGTTTGCTGAGAAATCTATGTTAAATTTCCCAAAATTATGTCGATTTTTAAAATTTCTTGTAATTCGGCCCTTTTACACTCAATCTTTGTAGGCTATTTAGTAGCCACATTAAGTTAACAATTATAATGAATTCCTCCAGTCCTTGGCTGATGGCACTTTTTTCTCAGTCTTTTCAAAATCTCAGTTCCATCTCTGGATCTCAGCTGTTGCTGGTGAGTGTACTAAGCATCTAATGTTTCAGCATAAATAACACACCCATCTCAGAGACTGCTTTTCAGAATTTGCTCTTTGTTCTTGATGTTGTGCAATTTACCTACCATGTGTCTAAATGCAGTATCCGGGGATTGGTAATGTTTCCTGAATTAAAGATTTTTGTGTTTTTCATTAATTCTAAAAAAAAAAAGCTATCAGCCATCCCACCAGTTTGCCCCTTCTTGAATCCTTGTCTCTGAAATTGCTGTGAGATGTGGATTTAGAGCTTTCCTGTTCTGGCCTTCCTATTCCTTAACCTATCATATCTCAAGGCTTATCACTCTGTGTGGTATTTAGGGTTATTTCCTCAGATCTTCTAGTTCACTATTCCCCTCCTCTCTTAGGTTTTGAGTGTGTTGTGGGGTTTTTTGGTACCGGGAATCGGACTCGGGACCTTGCTCTTGCGAAGCAGGCGCCGGAACCACTGGGCTAAATCCCCGGCCCAAAACGTTGCTGACACTGAGTCCTTAATGGCCAGTTTTGCACTTTTTTTCTTTTTTTTTTTTTTTTTGGTACCGGGGATCGAACTTGGGGCCTTGGACTTGGGAGGCTGGCGGCGGAACCACTGAGCTAAATCCCTGGCCCATCCTCTCTTAGGTTTTAATCTGCCTTTTACCCATCTATTAAGTTTCTAACTATCAATTTTCTTTTTTCTTTCTAGAACTTCTATTTTGTTATTAGTGGAATTTTGTATTTCAAATATTCCCGGTGTTTTTAAAAAGTGCTCTGTTCTTTATTCATGGTTTCAATTCCTTCATTCCTGTCTTTAATTATTTTGAATATCCTTTTTTGTGTGTGTGGTCCTGGGGATTGAACTCAGGACCTTGCATTTGCCAGGCAGGCGTGGCACCACTGAGCTACATCCCCAGCCACTTGAATATACTTTTAATAGATTCAGTGTGTTAATGCCATTATTTGGAATTCTCACAGCTTTAGTCCTCAGAATGTGTGTGTGTGTGTGTGTGTGTGTGTGTGTGTGTGTGTGTGTACTCATATATGCAAACTGGCCTTCACTAAAAAGTTAATTCTTCATGTTCTGGCTAGTTTTGGCTTATGAGCTCATCTTTCAGGAGGCTTTACGTATGCTAATTTAAGGTACCTTATCTGAGGGTAAAGCCCTTCCAAATAATTTTGTCTTGCCATGGTCTTAATAGTGTCATAAGTCTAGAACCATTTTTTCTTAGACTATTTATTATGGAAAATTTCAAGCATATACAAAGGAGATAAAAAGCATAAAATGAACCTCAGTGATAGTTCTACCATCCAGTCCCCATAATTCTCAAGGCATGATCAGTCTTATTTATCTGTGTGTTACTATCCTTCCTCCACACCCGCACATCACACGTTAGGTTATTTTGAAGTAAATCCTTGACTCTGTATCATTTCACCCTTAAATATTTTTACTATGTAAAGCAAATGACAGAGACTATAAGTAACCAGAATACCAATATCACACCTAACAAGCTAATTTCTTAATAGAATCCAATTAGTGTGCAAATATCCATGATTAACTCATGAATATTTCTTCACAATTTGTTCAAAATAGAGATCCCAATAAGATCTACACACTGCAATTGATACATATATTTTTATATCTCTTTTACTCAAATATTTGTCCTTTCTTCTTTCTATTCTCTCTCTCCCTATCCCTCTTAACACTTCATTTGTTTAAATAACCAAGTTTTTATTCAGGATCACTTTCATATTACTTTCTCTGAATTATAATTTTGTATAAAATAGGGCATTTTTTTTACTTATTGCATGTTTTGGGTAATAAATGAGCTAATATATACAAAGTAAGTGACATACACTATGTACTCTTTTGGGTAGAGAATATATTTGAGCAGAGTTTAAAGAATGAATACAACTGAATTTAAAATAGTTGAAGTCGGAGTACTATTACACCAGGTAGATAAGGAAGAAAAAGGACATTTTGAGTCAAAGACACAATTCATGTCCTATTATTATTTTATTCCAGTTTTTATTCAAAACCAATTTTATTGCCTAACAATGTTGTTGTTTATGTTTATTCAATATTTTGAAGATGTAATTGCCAAAATTCCAAGAAATTCCTATGAAATAAGAATCTTAATCTACATATACAAATCTGTGTTAAAATACTGAAATGAAAGCCCAGGTGAATGTATTCTACTTAAAGGATCCTTGATAACATGGACACTGGGATTTCTTTTCTCAGTTTTCAGAGTTGATGAAACATGCAGTCATAAGATTTAATGGCGTTGGCCGGCGTGGTGGTGCACTCCTGTGATCCCAGCACTCCAGAGGCTGAGGCAGGAGGATTGCTGTGAGTTTGAGGCCAGTCAGGGCTACATAGTGAGTTCGAGGCCAGCCTGGACTGCATAGCAAGACCCCGTCTCAAAAAACAAAACAAAACAACCACCACCACAACAAAGATTCAATGGTGTAAAATGTCAAGTAATTTGCAATTACT
Source organism: Heterocephalus glaber (assembly GCF_053883595.1). NCBI lineage: Eukaryota > Metazoa > Chordata > Mammalia > Rodentia > Bathyergidae > Heterocephalus > Heterocephalus glaber. The sequence goes on along the minus strand of NW_028258297.1, from coordinate 12,868,930 downwards.
TTCAAGCAGGGTTTGGAATTTAAAACTTTTAGTGACTGAGTGCTGGCACACTTCATGTACTTCCTCTTAGCTTTCAAGCAGAAAGTTTAGTTTGGCAGAAACATCAAGGGAAGCACACTGTATCCATAGGACTTAGGGGATTCACCAGTCCTCTGATCTAGCTGCCATTCACAAGTTCCAACTCATTTGTATCAGTTCCATCAGTGTACTGTTCTAATATCACATAAAGCAATAAATGAGATAGGCGTGAACATCTACACATCACAATGAGTGCTGAGAAGTAGCAAAGTCACTCCACAAGCACATTTCTCTTTCCAATCTTTCTGTGTTTCTACAGCCAATCTGGCTATGATACACAGCAATGCAAGTTTAAAGGCAAAACTATTGGAAAAAAATATTAAGAAGAAATAAGTATAGAATTAAATGCCAATGCCAATACAACATATTGGAATCTATGGGACACAATGAAGGCAGCCTTATGAGGGAAATTCATACTAGTGAATACTGATGTTAGGAAAACAGAGTGAGCTCAATTAATCCACCTGATGCTGAACCTCAAGCTTCTAGATAAGAAAGAGCAGGACAAACCCAAAGCTCATACTAGGGAGGAAATTATGAGGTTCAAAGCAGAAATCAATGCCATGGAGACTAAGAGAACTATCCAACAAATCAATGAAGCCAAGAGTTGGTTCTTCGAAAGAATAAATGAAATTGAGAAGCCCTTAGCCAACCTTATCAGAAAAAGGAAAGAAAAGGCCCAAATCCATGCAATTAGGAATGAAAAGGGTGAAATTACAACAGACCCAGCAGAAATCCAGAGGATCATCGATACCTACTTCCAGAACCTATACGCCAATAAGATGGAAAACACAGAAGAAATGGACAGATTCCTAGATACATATGAATTACCAAAGTTGAACGAAGAAGACCTAAAAATCCTAAACAACCCAATATCAATCAATGAAATTGAAAACATAATTAAAAATTTATCAACTAAGAAAAGCTCGGGTCCTGATGGCTTCACTGCTGAATTCTGCAAGACATTTAGAGAGGAACTGCTGCCACTACTGTTTAAACTCTTCAATGAAATTGAAAGGGAGGCAGTACTCTCAAATTCCTTTCTGGAAGTAAGCATCACCTTGATCCCCAAAGCAGAGAAAGACCCAACTGAAAAAGAGAACCATAGGCCAATCTCACTAATGAACATAGATGCAAAAATCCTTAATAATATAGTGGCAAATAGAATGCAGGAGATCAGCAAGAAGATTATACACAAGACCAAGTGGGATGGATGCACCTTGAGGCGATACTCTTAAGTGAAATAAATAGGACACACATGTGTCAATACTGAATAGTTTCTCTAGTGTGAGAAACTGAAAGTGTAAATAAGGACTGAAACGTATAATAGATAATGTGAAATAGGAAGCAAAGTGGCAAAGGGAAAGGGGAAGTGGGAGGGGTAGGGGAAAGGAAAGAAGGGAATGGAATTAATATGAGAAAACGAAAAAATGGAAACAAAGTCTCTGTAAATAGGGAGGGCAGGGGAAGCGGGAAAAATAAGAACCAAGATAGAATATGTAAAGCTGCAAGTCTAGAATGATGAATGCCATTATATTGTATACCTAAAATGTATCAACAAAATTAATAAAAAATATAAGTTAATGTACAAACAATAAGTATAATTCTGGTTATTGACTACTTAACTCATAATAAAAACTCACCACTTTGAATTGGAAAGGAAATGTCTGCTCATACAGAGGACTTCAGCCTGGTGTGCGATTACTTCTTTCCCCATCAATCAAAGCTTCGATCACACAGATCAGGCGAATTCATTCTTGTGGCTGGCAGTAATTTACTTAAGAATCACCACACAAGATCTTAGAAATTTTATTTTTAGAGTTTATTTTGCAGAGATCTAGAGTGAAGGAATTCGTAGGTGAGAATAGGCCCGCTTTTTTTTTTTTTTTTGGTACCAGGGATCAAACTCTTGGGACGTTGCGCTTGCAAGGCAGGCGGTGGGACCACTGAGCTAAATCCCGGCCCTAGGCCCACTTTTGTAATTTGCACAGAAGTAACTTTGGTTCAATTTCAAATGTCTTTGTGTGCTCACTTATGAACAGTGCATGCATTTACAGTAATTCCAACATACACCTGTCAGATATCAACTCCTCAAGCAAAAAGACAATTTTAATACAAAAGAGGGAGGAGAAAGATCGAATGGTTACTGCAGAGGGGCTGAATCTAGGAGTGGTTGAAGGAGTGTCATTTCTTTTTCCACCCTAAAAGGAAATCATTTTCTGTGATAGAATTTATCATGTAGAACTGCCTTCTCTCTGGGAAATTTTGACCTAGGGCTCTAATATTTGCTTTTAAACAATAATCTCTTGGATCATCTTTGCTAAGTAAATATTACAAATTTGCAATCCCCAGTTTCGCAGAAAGATATGGAAATATATAGATGAGGCTGTAGGTCAAAATCCAAACTCTTTGTGGATAGGCAGAATTTAGTTCTTTGATAAAGAGAAGATTTCTGTGCTAGCGTTTTCCAACAACTTCTACTCTAATAATAAAAGACTTGAGTCATGAAGCTCTGAAGTTGTGGATTCCTAATTTAAAAGAACTAGTAATTGAATATCTTCCTGGTATATCATAGGCCACTCCTTAGTAAAAGTTCCAAGCTATAAAAAGTTATTGCTAAACCTGGTGTGGTAGCCCATGCCTGTAATCCCAGCAGTCTGGGTAGCTGAGGCAGGAGATCACAAATTGGAGCTCAGCCTGGGCCAGACCCTGTTTAAAAATAAAAATACAAAAACTGAGTTGGGGATGTAGCTCAGTGCAAATGCCCTGGGTTCAATCTCCAATCCTGAAAAAAAAAAGGAAAAAAGAGAAGAAGAAAATTTAAAAAGGCAAAAAATTATAGCGAGCTATCATTTTATTCACATTAGAAAAGAAGCTACTATTTTGAGGCTAGTTTAATAAAACCAAGGAAAACCCTTCAAGTTTATGATTAGATCCCTGAGTTTTAATATCTGTACATTCACACTCACCATTTCGAGACAGATTATTACCATGTTTGCCTGCATCTTGATGCTCAATTTTGTCAAAAACCCTTGGGTTAGTTTTCAATCTTTATATTCGTACCCCCATCACTTCTATAATTTGTCACGAATGTCTTGTGCACCAAGCTTAGCTGAGACCACTGTGTTTTTAAAAAAGTAATATTAATTTTGGATGTTATGTCCAGAACATATATTTCACTGAACAGCATTTTTTTCAGAAATTAAATGCTCAACTCTGTAAAACCACAGTGGTATCATCAGAGAAACATACATAGCTCAGCATGGTCACTGAGTTTGGCATTTCCTGGGTAGTAGATAATAAACAAATTTGTAGTAGAAATTAAAAAAAGAAGCAGAAGTTTTATTCCTCTCAGATATTTGCAAACTATTTACGTCAACATTACTGGAAAGATGTTTGATAAATGGATCCTGGCTGCGAACGCAAAAGTAACCCAAGTCACTAAATGAATGGATTTATTTCTTTATTTGACAAATATTTATTGACTGTCTTTTATGTACCAGTTATGATACTAACCCTTTACATATGCTGTCTCTTTTAATCTTTCACCAACTTATGAAGTGCACATTGTTGATATTATCCTAGTCATGATGAAACTAAGGCTCTAACAGTTATCTTGTTCTATGCCCATTAGCTAAAAAGCAGTGGAGGTGGGTTTTGAACTCATGTCAGTCAAATCCAGATCAACCATGTCTGTACTTTTAGCTGTGTGATCCATTTTGCTATAAATCTTATCTAGTTGCCCTCTGTTGTCGCCTGTCCAGGTCCTGGCATGTTGTATGTGGAGTTGTAAGACCTTAGATTACATGTAGTAGATACATGTTGTTGAAATCACAGAGCCAGCAAGGGTCTCCTAAGAAACAACAGCAAGTTCACCATGTGCTTTCATTGTTTTTCATTTTTAAAGATGATCTGGACATTACCAATGCGTTTTTTCCAGTGGATTTATTGTTTGTATTTTGTTAATCAGTCTATGTCGTGTTTGTTGGGGGGGGGTAGTTATGGTGATCAGTGCTCTATTCTCCAGAACTCTTCTCAACAGCTGACATGCTAGAGATATACTTACGTAGTTGTTTACAGACTGCTTCTCCACTTTAAAGCTTAAGGCCTACTGAGGCAGGGATTTTTGTCTTCTCTCTTCATTGTGGATTGGCAAGGTTCAAAGAGTACATGACACATGGCAGGTACACAATGAGCGTTTGTTAAAAGAACAGAATGAGATTATTTCTAAGAAATGATAGAGTGCTTATATTTGCATATATTATTCATTTTCAGCTCAGATTTCAGAGTAAGTTACACTGGCACTATTTGAGGTCATAAGAGATGGGAGAAAAATATATACTATGATTCCAGGCACATTACTTAAGATCTTTAAAAACAAATTCTAAAGTAAGTATTGTTTTCTCCACTTCGTACATGATAAGACCAGGTCTCAATGATTGATTTGCAATCCCCTAGGTTGGGTTGTGAGATTTACTGTTCACACTAGGCCTCAGTGATGCTTCAGCTACACAGGAGAAAAGCAGCTTCCGGAATGCTCTCCAGACCTCTGCAGTTCTTGCTTATAGTGCTCTCGGTTTTCCTCCAAGGAGGTGGCTGTGTCATGTGGTGGCCAAAAGGCAGGCTCTGTACTCTGATGGGTACAGTTTTCAACTCTGTGCTATGGATGGTGCCCTTTCAGCATAAAATCTTTCTGAGCTTCTATTTCTTCATCTATAAAATGGGACTCATAATAGTGACCACCTCATAGGATTTTTGTGAAGATGAAATGATATAATTTACATAAAGTGCTTAGTAAGGTGCCAGGCATATAAAACTGTTCAATATTAACATCAAAATGTCAAATCATCTATACTTAATGACTTTTCTTTATATAAAGATCATGCCAAGTGCTGACTCATGCTGACATTAAATCAACTACATGATATTTATAAACAAGACAATGTCAATTCTAAACATGGTTATGTTGCTAGTACATGAAAAGCCTTTCAATATATTCTAAACTCAGTCTATTCTAATAAGTGTATGAATGACTCTACTTGCAATAATAATGTTGGTAGTGATCATTACCAGCAATTCGCTAGCTATAACATAGTCATTATCATAGGTACCCTGTTTATATTATCATTAATCCTCAGATTAACCATCACATGAAAGCAGTATTGTCTTCATTTATAGACAAGGAAACTGAGGCTAAAAAGAATTAAATAATTGCTCAAAATCATTTAACCAATAAATAAATATATTCAAGATTCAAATTCTAAAGCTCATATCTTTTCCATTATGTAGCATTGTCTCCTTAATTATACTCATAATTTTATACTTATTTTTAACAAACCAAATAGAGTTATTGTTTGTTGAATGAAGTTTAATTTGATGCTTCTTACTTTTTGTATTTTCTTCTCTTTGCCTTTTATTTTGCTTTTACCTAAAAAATACTATACTATACTAAACTATACTATACTATACTAATAAATGTAGGGAGGAGCTACCCCTCATAATTATATTGTATATAAGTCCTATTTTATAAACACCTAAAACTTTGTCTTTAAAAACAATATACAGTAGAAAAAAACCCAGCTGATAACATGACTCACATTGTAAAAAGGATAAAGAATCTTGGTAGGTTATCAGTAAGGGAGAAATATGAGCTGTTACTGGCTACTCTTTCACGCTAATGGCATTGCCCAATGTCACACCAATGACATGATAATCAATTTTCCTGCACCTCAGTTGTTCTTTTGCAAGTGAGGACTAAACTGTAAATTCTGAAAGGCAAAGACTATATCTTCCTTATATTCCTAGTTCCTAGCACAGTAAGGTTTGTTGAGCTAAGCTTAGTTGGAGACTGATACCCAAATGGGAGTGCCCACTGATAGCAAGATCTCACAGATGATATTATAACCATTTTTACTTAATCCTACACATCAGTGAATGAGTACAATAATGACCCTAATCCCCAATTTTGTCTTCTGCAGTTTCAACTATCTGTGACCAACAGCAACCTGAAAATATTAAATGGAAAATTCCAAAATTAAAATAGTCTTAAATTTTAAACTGCATGATGTTCAGATTATCTTGTGTCCTCCTGCTCCATTCTACCCAGGATGTGAATCATCCCTTTGTCCAGTGTATCCATGATGTATATGCTACCCGTCCTTTACTCAGAGTTGTTGTCTAGGTTCAGGAAAACTGTCACTATATTACAGTGTTTAAGTAACTCTATCTTACTTAACATGGCCCCAAACTGCAAGAGTAATGATGCTGGCAATTTTATTATAGTATATTGCTATAATTCTATTTTATTGTTATTTTTTATTGTAAATCTCTTTCAATGCCTAATATAACATTACTCCAATGAATATGTACATACAGGAAAAAACATAGTGTATATAGGGTTCAATACTATCTGAGGTTTCAGGCATTTGTTGGGGGTCATAGGAGATATCTCATAGGGATGGGGGGGCTATTTACTAGGATTTCTTCTTGGCTGTCTTTATTGCTGCTTTAGGCTGATTACAGGGATCTCAAACAAATACTAAAGACTAATGTGCCAAATATAGTACAAACCAATCCAAGTTGGTAACCAAATGATTCTGTCCAAGAAGAGACTCAAGAGGAGGCTGAAAATGTGGAAGAGGAGCAAGAGTAAGCTAGAGATTGTCTGATAGTCAGCCATGGTTGTTGTTGTTACGCCATAGAAATTAGCAATTGCTAGGAAGAGCTCTTCCTCAACCAGTTGTTAAACATTTGCTGACACAACACTATAGATGTGATACAATTTTGGAAGGGATGGATGTGCTTTGGATTGGAAGGGATAATGTCTATCTACAGAAGCAAATCCTATTTCACACTGATAATTTAGAGATGTTCCCCAAACCATCAACCACAAGCACGGAGACCACAAACTCTGGAAGGAAGTTGTATTTAAGTAGTGATGAAGACAAGAGAGATGGAGTTGCCTCCAATTTAGGGACTCTTACATTAGAAAAGATGACATTTCTTTTTTTTTTTTTTGGTACTGGGGATTGAACTTGGGACCTTGCGCTTTCGAGGTAGGCGCTGGAACCACTGAGCTGAATCCCCAGCCCGAGATGACATTTCTTTATGGGGAAGAATTAGAATCAATACTTTTATTGTTATCCTGTATATATTATTAATATAAAAATTTAGGGTGCAATGAATGTGTACCTAACTTTTTACATTTCTGAAGCCTTAGTTTTCTCTCCCTTGTAGCATGCATTCTTGAGATAATTAGGTACACAAATATATATCTATATATCTATACCTATATATCTGTCTAGATATCTGTATCTATATATAGAGAGATATGTATATATTCAGTACTAAGTTTACTATTTTGTAAGTAGATATTATTATTATTTTGTTTTTGCTTATAATTAACAGCTCTCCATAAGATTCCCCACTAGATAGTGTGCCACTCTAGATCCCTAAACATTCTGATAAACTCCACACCAGCCATCAGCACTTAGAAGACCCTGTTTATAGTTTAGACCTGTGATTCTCAACAACATCAGTATTTTCTAGGTATTTGTTAACAATGCAGCATCTCAGTCCATACCTGGGACCTATTGAATCAGAAATTTGGTACCTTTCTACCAAGCCTTTCAAGTGATTCTGAACCATTCTCTTAGATTTTGTCTTCCCATAACAAAAAGACAATAAGAATCCAGTAAAATGCTTAAGTCATGCAAAAATATTCATTCCAATCCTGAACTTTTGATTCAATAAACAAACTTGAATAGATTTTCTTGGAATGTTCTGTTTCCTATTACTTAATTGTCTAGTACATTATGTGTTAACAATTCTCCCAAGCCTACATTCATTTGACACACTGTAATATGTTCATCATTTGTTAAAAATGATTTCTAATATTTTACTTTCAATTATGTTAAATAAATGAAATTTATATAAGTTGTCTTCAGAAATAGGCAGAGAAACCTTTACAGCTCTGCTACTTCCCTGATTGATCAATTCACTGTGCAAACAGAAGCAAATTCATCTTGTCACTATATTGATTAAATTAAAGCACTTTAAATACAAAGGTGGGAGTTGATTAACTTACAGAAATAGTCACATTTCAGGCTCATGACTGAGGAGTGGGGACTGAGGGAGAAGAGGAACACGCAAAGGCCTTTGACAGGGGAAGGCTGTATTCCCCAGACAGCCCTGTCAAGCGGCTCCGTTGACAACCAAAAGAAGAAAACAAATAAATTGGAGGTTGTGTGAATGTCACAAGACCAGAATATAAATACGTATGATGTGGAGAGAAGTAAATACCAATAATTCTTATTTTCACAAAATGTTTAGGGTGATACTTTCTAGCTATGACAAAATGAAAAGGGGCAAAATGTAGGTAAATCTTCCAGGACATTGTCCCCTGAATCCACTTTTTTTCACAATTCCATCACTTAAAAGACACCATTGCAGGTACAATAGGCCAAATAAATAACAAAGCCAATATGTGACAAGACTCAGGACTCCTGTATCTAGAAATGGACTTAACATTCAGAGAACATTTCAGCCCTGTTTAAATCTCTAACTCATAAGAGACTGCAGACCTCACCCAGTAAAGTCAAAAAATATCTGTAGACAGAATGCGAAATTTAGGACTTAAGTTTTCTCCTTACACTAAAACATATTTTAAAATGAGTTAAAATGATGATTGTTATGTTTTCTATTAAAAACAAACTTCAAGCTTTTCTTATCAATGTAATTATCCACTCACACACAGGCTTTTACCAAGCTCTTAAATGGTGCTTGCCCTACTGCCTTCTCAGAGCTGGTTTTCAGCGCCACCCCTTTCTCTATTGGCTTTGTGCTTTGTGACACCACCTGTCCACCTCAGGCCTGGGTGTCTGGTCCCACAAAGGCCTCCTTGAAAAATCTCACGTAATTGCTTGTTTCCTGTTCTGTGGGCCTCACCTCGCCATATCTAATGGGAGTGCTGGCCTGGATTCCAGGAATGTTGTGCCAGAAAGGTCTGGCCGGTCTCATTGCTCATTAATATGAGCTCCCCCTTCCTTGCCTGGGAAGCCAGAACACCATGTCTTCCTGTCATGCCCATGTCCTGCCAGGTCAGGAAGTAAGACCCTCAGTCTGGCAGGAGAGATTTGCTTTCTTTCACGTGGCCATAAAGCCTTCAGTTTTAAGTCCAGTAAATACTGTGCTTCTAGAACATGCTTATGCTCAATACCGATAAACTCTCTGATTTTAAAAAAGCTGTGTGGTAACATCCAAAGCTGTGGGTAAGGAAAAACTGTTGAGAATTTATCAAGTCCTATGTGATGGCTAAGACATGAAAATCTGAATTTAAGCTTTTTAGCAAGGGGACACAAGGACCTAGAAGTGAAGCTTTCAAAATTCTCAAAGTATCACCAGTTTAATAAATTTTAGATATGACATGATATGCAACCAAAATTATAAGAAGTATATTTAAGGTGCTTTCTGTTCAGAGGATTCAGAGACTCTTCATTATTGAGTAACTTCCTGGCCCCCTTTCTATTTTCACTAGATGCTCTTTGGATGGACCAATGCTTCCTATGGTTTCAATAGCTTCACATATGCTGATGACTAACAAATCCTCATCTCCAGCCCAGACCTCATTCCTGAGCTCTAGGTCCAGATGGCTGAGCTTTGAGACCATGTGTGATCATTAGTCCCCATTCCTGTTCTGCTGCTCCCTTTACATCTCGTCAACACCATATACCTGCACGTGCAGGTCATGTAGGCCACTGAGTGCCTTCCTGAGCCTCCCTCTCCTTCAGCCTTACAGCTACTCAGTCTTTAGAACACATGGATTCAGCTGCCTAGCTGCCACTCAAACACCCGACTCTCCATCTTCACCTCCATCTGAGCTTTTACTTCTCCATAGGACAAGAATTGTGTCTTGGCTGTTTTTCCCTTCCCAGATCTTTCCTCAATTCATTGCATTCTCCATAGCCAGATAGACTGTTCTAAAAAGCATCTTTGGTCCTGCTCTATAATATTCACTTTGTGTTTCTCCATGTCTTTGCACTATCACTACTCATTCTGCCCAAAATATCTTTCCTCATACCCTCCTTCTAGCTAATGTCTGCATAGCCTTCAAAATCCATCTTCCTCTATCAACTCTTCTCCAAGTTAGCAATCCCTTTGGTGTATTCTTACAGTAGATGTGCTTTTACTACCTACATTTTATTGTAACTTCACTGTCTTTTCTCTTTCCCCACTGGAATAAGAGACCCTGGTGGCTGGATAGTCCTTGGTGTAATTGACTATATTTTTCATCTCTTGATTCCCAGAGTCATACAATAGCACAGGATCTGGCTATTGTATATCCTCAATAAAGTTCTGCTGACTGAATAAATGAAATCCTCTAGAATGAGGTCATGCATTTCTATGCAACATCTCACTGGAAACCAGGATAAATGAAGGCTACAAAGAAATAGCTACTGCAAAAAGAAGAAATTTTGTTCAAGCAGAGGCACTGAATCAGATTTTTTAAAATGCTGGTCAGTTAAGCCTGATTATTTGAATGTGTCTCTCAAAAAGGCAAGGGGAAAAGTCTTGGCAGTTGTCTAAATCAGCACAGTAGTCTCTAGGAGACAAAGAATTACATAGCAGAGACTCTGACCCTGTGCACCCACAGACAGAAAGCAACGAAGAAGCACAGGCATATGTTTGGGAATATGCTGACCCTACAGAAGCAGGTTTAGAACCCTGACCTGGTTTGCTACTAATAAACAAAAAGGAGGTCTTTCTTCTATTGTTTCAGCTTTCTGAATCTTCAATGTGAGAATACACAGTAAATTCTAACAGACCTTATCAAGCTTGTAGCTTGATTTGGTATTTTTAAAAATGTGCTTCTAAAAAGAACTTCATCCCAGACTTGGAAATGTCAGCCACCTATGAACCACACAAATAATGATACTTCAGTATCATTTGCTTTGCACCTGCCAGCCCTGCACTGAAAATCTGCCTCCTGGGGTCTGATCTGCTTTGTTTTCCATCACACCTCTTCAACCCGTGCCATGCTCACTTAGTTTAGTGCTGTGTCTCTCCACTGGAAATGTTATCTGCTGCTATTAAACCATGTAGCCAGTCCTAATAATGGAAAACCTTGGAAAGAGCCAGGACTAAAAGGAAATTTTGCCTTTGGCTTCATGGTCCAGTAGAAAAATGAACAATGCTCTACTTGGGAAGAGATGCAGTTACAGGCATTGTATTGAATATATAACTGAGGAGAGAATAGAAGTATTATCTTAAAAGTTATGTCACCTTTTAAGTTACCAGCTCTACCACCCTAACTAGGACTGTCTATAGCTTGAAGCAGGAGCTAGTGATGGGAATTATAAATATTATTGTTGTAGTTTGTGTCTAGATGTCCCACCAAAGACTCATGCAGTCATAGATGGGGTTTTTCAGAGGTGGCTAGATCTAGAATATGCAATGCTGTGATTAAGGGTGTGTGATTACTAAATTAGTCTATGGATTGGTTTGGCATAGTTCTGAGTGTGAATAATGGGTGTGAGTGCTACCCACGCTGACAGAATGTAGCCTGGATATAATATAAGGGACAGAAAGAGGGCTGCTGTTGTCACTGTGGCTGCTTGCTGCATGCTACTTTTGTGCTTTGCTGCATTTCTGCCTCCTGCCTGCCATGAACTGTTTCTCCTCTGTGATGCCCCTCTGCCATAGCACCCTGCCTTGGAGCCAGCCAACTGTGAACTGAAACCTCTACAAAATGTGGGCTATAATACACCTGTCCTCCTTTAACACTGGTGTCAGGTATTTTGTCTCAGCAATGAGAAAAATAACTAAGACAATTACCAAACCAGTTGTTTGATGATTTGCTAGGTGATTCTCAGCTATCCTTCCAACATCCATCTCTAGGAAAACTGTGCTTATCAGAAAACACAACTGTGTTGCTTATCTTTTCTAGCTTAAAGGATAAAACTTTTTTGACATTTTATACTTTCCAAAATTGAATGTGAATAGATATGCTTTGATTAGAAACTCTAAATCAGTTTTTAAATCTCCACTTCATGCAAAAGAAAATACAGTTTGACTAACAGACCAAGTACATTTCCTTCTATTCCTTTTGGCAGCTGCTGTCAGTGAGGCACAGCCACCATCTTGCTATCACTGACCTTCAAAAATGTGGTTGTTGATTTCTATTTCTCCCTTTCTAGTGTCTTCCCAAAAGTCAGGCCATAGCCATGGTATATACCCTCTGCTTCTGCTACACCTTTCTTCTCCACCTTTCTCTGAATTTGCCTGCCACCCTCCGAGCTCTGGCCCCTTCACATGTTAATATTGCTCAGATTAATAAAATAACATCCTGATCTCCTCATTGCCAGCCCATCCAACCCCACCACTCATTTCCCAAAAATGTGTCAAATCATGTCACCTCCCTGATCAGAAGCTTTTGCAGTTGCTCTGCCACTTACTAAATCACTCCTACACGCTCAGATCTTCATCTTGCCTTTTATGGGTGTTTTTTTTTTTTTTTTTTTTGGTACTGGGGATCAAACTCGGGACCTTACGCTTGCGAAGCACTGAGCTAAATCCCCGGCCCTTACCTTTTATGTTTGACACTTAGTTCATTCAGTTATGGGTATGTGTTTGCTCTTCCCTCAACATGCTTTGTGTGGCCTCACCTCTGCTGTTGCTCATACAACTGCTTTTCACCCAAGCTCCCTGGTTCCATTGTTTATGTCTTTTGTATCTTTGCTTCCTCATTTGCAGTATGAGGATCATTATAGCACTTACTTTCTAAGGTTTGGTGCCAATTACATGAAGAAAGACATCCAAATCCTTTGGAAATGCTCCAGCATATAGTACGTATTTAGTAAACATTAGGGATCATTATTATTATGACTTTCAAGACTACTTCAAATCCACATCTTGAGTGAAACCTTTTACATTGCCTGACTCAATTTAATTTCTTCCTTTTTTTATACTTCTCTGAATTACACTTGACTATAATGCCCTGCCTTAAAATGGTGTACGTACTTCTTTTAGCCTGCACTGAACTAAAACCTGATGAAAGTTAAGAAAATTGTATTCTTCATTGTGTATACCCTGAAGTGCCTTGCGTAGTACCTGGCACACAAATAAATACTAGCTAAATTGAAATGAATTGACTTTACAGTTTTAAAGCTGTGTTCTACAAGTGAGTACAAAACACAGCACATAAAGATAAGTAAAATGAAATGAACAGTTTGATACCATGGATGTCACTGATGAAAGACACTGAGATGGATGCCATTAGAATCAGGACTCACCCTGATAACATCCATTATCTTGTGTTCTCCTTGCAGGTCTGTTTAGTGGCCTATCTTGGTTTGTTTATGCTTTGTGTCTCGTATCAAGTTGATGAACGGACATGTATCCAGTTTTTTATGAAAGTAAGTAATTTTTTTATCATCTCATGGCAAGAAACATAAGAACAAAAATAAAACAGTGCTTTTTAAGGGGCTGCATATCTGATGAATCTAGAAATTGCATTTTCAGGCATGCCAAAAAATGTTTTAAGAGGGCATCGATCCAGACCCAAAGGTAATGCTAGTCTTTTCTTAAGTCTTAATTTCCATGAACTGGGTTGGCATCAAGCGTATGAAGTGTGTCCTTTAGCGCCCTTAAAAGGAATATTGAACATTTAGCTCAACAAAACACTTGGCTAGAGAAAGGTGTCTCCACTGGCACCCACTTCCATATCTTGGGGGTTATTTGGAATATTTTAATAATGAAGCAATCTAAGTGTATTTCCTCTTGTAGGTGGGATCACTGAGACAGAAAAAGTACATTGGGTGCAACCAGATGATCTGAGCCAAGAGTCTCAGGGCAATGTTTGAGCTGTGCATGGCTTGGCAAGAGTGTGTCTTTCCTTTATATGTGAATTTTCTCTCTGTTAGGAACAGTGTAGTTGGTTGGAGTCTTGCCAAGTGAACAGCATTTTCGCTACACAGTAGAATCTCTAAGGGGAAACATAGATACCCTCTTTCAGAATTTAAGGACATAAAGCACTGATCCGAGAAATCAGAGCTAGTAGATATCAAATTCCACACTTTCTTTCAACTATTATTAGCAGAGAATAAAAAGCTTTCTGCAATTTTTTTGTCCATTCATACTGTTTACTTTTCTTCTATAGAAAAACATTCTTTTGTTTGTTACAATAACAAAGTGAGGTATAACAGTAAGTCAACAATATTAATCGGAAATTACTAAGAGAAAATAAGATGTTTTAGAACATTGAGTACAATCGAAGCTGTTGACATTAGCAACGTGTTGATACTTTTAAAAATCATGCTGTAAAAATAAATTAGTGGAATAAAAAGGTCACATATTAATTAATAAATTACTGGTTACACAAAATGTATGATATGATTCCACAGAAGAAAGGTAATCTTTTTGGTGTATAGAAAAAGTAGGTTATCTGCGAGTGCTGAAATTTTAGCAACATTTTGCAGTTTTTATCTAATTTTGAAATGTTCTCCAATAGTGACATATAACTTTTTAAATTAAAAAATAGATGATTTTCAAATTGTTATGACTTAGAACTTTGGTGTATCAACCTACATTTGGAAATTTTACTTTTTCCTTCTGAGAATTTTCCTTCAAAGAGAAAGGCTGGAGAGAGCAGGCATCTGTTCATGTTTACTTTTTTGGCTGAAGTCTTACTAAACAACAAAACTTGGTGAAAAAGCAAAGAAAAGAAAGAATGAAAGAAAGCCTAGTAAGAAATGATCTGTTAGATTTTAGGAACTTTCAATCAGTAGGTGAAAAACACCCTAAAGTAGGTGTTCATCAGTTTGCATGAAATGCTCTCATTCCTCCATCCCATGATCCCAGAAAACAAGAGAAGCACAAACCTCTCTTTCAGAGAGGCCCCAAAAGGATCACATCATCTGTACCTTGGTTAACATCAGGAGCTAGGGGAACAAAGAAAAAAGTCGCTGCCGATGTCAGGCAGGCTGAGAACTCCCTACGAGGAAGATCTCTCTCATTAGCTACCTGTTTTTTCGCCTGTCATAGACGATGACAAATATGGAGGCAAGTTTCTCTTTCTTAGTGATACTTGTTGCCAGAATCACGGAAGGTGCTCTTAACAGCAGCTTCCGGTCCAAAGTGAGCTTCACCAGGCTCCAGTTTTCTGGTGGTCCACCAGGGACAGCTGACTCCCTGGGGTCATCTCATACTATTTTAGGAGGGGGACAGGAATAAAACACATCTTTTAGCTTCCCACCTGCCTAGCTGCATTTTAGAGCCCCCATACGGGTACACTGGCCCAAGATTTGAGTATTTATTTCCTCCTGCTGAACGCTCAGATAGCCAGGGAGAGCAGTCAGGGCATGATGTAGTCTCTCTCTCTGGCTTGTGACAGGCCCTGGATGTCACCAGTGCTTTTCCTTTTTTCTCCCTGCCCTCTGCCCCTGGCAGGCCACTTAGCTGCTGGTCATGCCTCCTGCCTCTCCCGGTGGCCCAGCTTTCTAGGGCTCACCTGGCTTTTCAAAAACGTGTCTCGTTCACGTGCTTTCGGAAACATTCCGGGGCACTGTGCCTACTGTCACATCCAAGAGGTCCTGGACTGCTGCGGCAGCCTCCTCCTGCGTAGCGTGCTGCAGCGGGGGCCTTAGCATTCAGGCCACCGAGGAAGGTAATTAAATTGAAGCAGAACCAGCCTCCTCCCTCCCGAAATCACCGAACGTGCAAACCGCAGCCGGGTACCAATTAGGGAGAGGCAGGGAGCGAGCGGACTGAGACGCGCGGCTGCTGTTGCATAAGCGCTGCCACCGCGCCTCTGCCGGCTGCGACCCGAGACACAGATGCCTCCCGCGCCTGCTGTTATCAAGATATATTTGCTCGGATTCCCAAGGTCATCGTACACGCTTTCATTGATAGTTTATTCGTGCCGTGTAGGTAAAACAAGCCACTTGATTTTAGATTATGGATTCTAACCCAGGAGCTCGTTGCTGTCAGATAACTTAAAAAGCCCTGAAGGAAAAAAAAAAAAAAAAAAAGCTCCCGCATTGCAGATGTAGCCCGCAGGCTTGGGGGGGGGGGGGGGAGAGTCAAGTACAATTTATGACCTAAAATAGATAAGAAACTTGATTCTGTGACTTCCTCCTGTTCTCTGATGCTTTCCTGAGTGGGAAAAACCAAGTCTGAATGTGTGAGATATACACACATATAAATCGGCTTCCGTTGCAAGGAGCTAAGGGAGATGGTTTTACCTTGGGTCCTTGCTGGCTTCTAGCATATTTAAAAGAGGCCCAATTAAAGTTGAGCAATCACTTTTTGTGTAAATGTTTACATCCTTCCTACAAGCCAAGGATGCGTTGTTAATCCCACAACAGAGAAGACAAAGACCGAAGAGTTGATATGCTGAGAAACCTGAGGACTGGAATGCCCAGTCCTTCCCTGCTAATCTGTTTATTTCACAAGTACCTCAGGAATGCTACTAGATTCCATGCACAGCCCTGTGCAGATATCAGCTCTTTAGATCTTTATAATAGTCCTGTGAAGTCATTGCTATCCTGATCATCATTCCAAGTCCACAGATGAAGAAATATAGGTGCACGCACAATGATTAATTTACCCAAGGATCATAGCTACTGAGAGGAAGACCGAGTTCTAACTCAGGCTTCCTGGCTCATGCTTTTAAACATCATGCAGTACTGCTACACACTTGTTAAATGATCTTGGGCAAATCTTTTAATTTGTGTGCCAGAAACTATTCTTTTAACAATAGACACATTTCTATTTTCAGCAAATTGACTTTTGTCTCAGTGAATGTTATAGGAAATCTGAGACTCTGTTTCCCCCCCACATGTATGTTTGTAGGTATGTGTTGAGGTTACAAGACCTCCAGGTTCATCCATTGACGATAATGAAATATATAGAGAAAACTCTCTTTGGAGCCATTCCGCTAAGCAGATAACTGCCAGGTAGGAAGTTTTCACTTTAGCTTGAGACTTCCCTCCTGATACTCAGGATGTACAGATGCTCCCAGAGCCCATAGTTCCCAGCTCTCTGGCGGGCACCTGGGCGACACAGCTGCCATGGGTGCACATATGTAACGTGGCCGGCACAGTTCGACTGTTGGCATGAAGTTTAAATCAATCATCAAGCTGGCCATGGTGGTGCACACCTGTAGTCCCAGCACTCAGGAGGCAGGAGTAGGAGGATCGCTTCGATATTATAGCCAGCCTGGGCTACATAGTGAGTTCAGGGCCAGCCTGAACTACATAGTGGGACACTGTCTCAATAAATAAATAGTCAATCATCAAGTCTGAATGTTTCAGAACTACACAGAAAATAGCTCCATATTGTTAAGCCCATACATTCCATTTTTGAACAAATATAGTCACTGCATATGATGGAGATAGGATCAAAGTACAGATTTCACTTAATTAATATCACAAATTAAATAATTCCTTTTTAAATTCCATAATGCCGCCACTTTGTATTTATCTGGCTTCCTTTCTCCAGAGAACACTAAACATGTTGACTCTAAACTATCCTTGTTATGTTCCTGAGATATACCATGTTTCTATAAACTGTGTCACAGATGAAGATATTTGGGTTGCCTCTGACAACCTCAGAATAATTTGAAAACATATCTTTCCTGAGAAGATTCAAAGAATACACGTACTCCTTAGTTAAGACATATTAAGATATATTAAACAAAGGTGGCATTAACCAATTCCATTCTCTTCCAGACCTCAAAGTACATTCAAACTATATACAATCTCTGTTGGATTTCTTTCCAGGCAAACCAGACACACATTTAGGGCACTAGCAAACACACACATGCACATACACACCAAGAAAAATAAATTTAAAATTCAACTATTCCAAATTTAAGACTTGAAAACACTTGAAATTTTCACTGTGGAAAATCACTCATTTAGCAGATTTTCATACACATATTTATATTTTAAAATATTGTTTAAATTATATATAATTGGGAGTAGGAGGAGGGCATAATCTTTTCTGAGCTCCTTTAATCTGAACATGGAAATGGCTGGAACTAATTTTACTTTGGGAACTTCTCAGGCACTAGAACTGCTCTTTGCAAAGGGCAACTTTTGACTGTGGAATCACAAATCTTTCCCTGTGAACTGCGGTCACTTCCCAAGTCTGAGGAGTGTGAGTCCTTATCTAGCCTCTCAAAAGGTGGACCATCAAGAGAAATGTTTCCCGTCAGGGAGTCCAATCCCAAGAACTTTCGTTGTTCTGTACAACAGAGTTTATTGTGACCATCTCAACGAGGACCTGCAGTGTCTGGTCAGTGTATTTCAGATGTAAGTCAGCTAAATGGCTTTTGCAGCGATTCCATTCTTTTTTCACAGCAGAATTAGAACTTCAGCCAGACATTTCCAGTCCTGAGACTAACGTGGACTACTACAGTGCTCAGAGCCTTGTTGCCCAGGGCACCATTTAGAGTTTATTTTATGCTCAGGGACTTCGTGGTTATAGTTGAACTTGGAATAAGACTAATGATGAAGCTGACATCAAGTAACTTGCCTTCCAGAGCCATAATTTTCTTCTCCTAGCACCTTTTGCCGGAGTTCCTGGCATTATGGATTCAGCTTGGCAACTATTACATCAAGTACAGTCTTTTTCATTAACCTGTATTGTTAGTTGATCAGTTACTGATAATTTTGGCCAAAGCAGTGTTTATGTTACAGAAACATACTGTTTTTTTCTAGTCTTAGTTATCAATTTCTGATTTCAAAATAGGCACAGTGTATCATCCAGGGAAGGCTATCTTGTTTGGGATTCATTTAGACTGCATGTTACCTCTAGACATAAACATCCCACAATCAAGCTAATACAGTTGGTCCAATTCATGAAAGGGGCCCAACATCTGTATGGCAAATGGAAATGGGATCAGGATTTAATAATTGCTCCCTAATAAATAAACATGAAGCTATTTAGGTGCTTAGGTTTCTTCCTGAGAGAGAAGAAAAAGAACAGTGTTCATTAATTAGCTTTGCAAAGAGTCATCCAATGGTCTTTGTAACCAGCAAGGTTTCCTTCTGCTTTCTTGCAGCTGCTGTACTTTCTGCTGAGTGCCCTGGGCCTGACAGTGTGTGTGCTGGCCGTGGCGTTCGCTGCCCACCACTATTTGCAACTCACACAGTTTACCTGTGAGCCCGCACTTGACTCCTGCCAGTGCAAACTGCCCTCCTCCGAGCCACTCAGCAGGACCTTTGTTTACCGGGATGTGACTGACTGTGCCAGCGTCACTGGCACTTTCAAACTCTTCTTACTCACCCAGATGGTCCTTAACCTGGTCTGTGGCCTTGTGTGCTTGCTGGCCTGCTTTGTGATGTGGAAACACAGGTACCAGGTCTTTTATGCGGGTGTGAGGATGTGCTCCCTCACAGCTTCCGAAGGCCAGCAGCAAAAGGCCTAACTGATTCACTCTGAGGTGAGAGAGAAAACAGCACACTGAGGAGCTGAGGAGAAAAAAAATTTTTTTGAAGAAGAGAAAACTTGTGACAATAAATACTGTTCACTGGTCTAAATGAATATTTTTATATTTTTCACAAAACAAAGAGCATTTCTTCAGGTTTCTATTGTATTTTTAAAAATTCTTGGTGGGGGGAACAAGATCCAAATTGATTTGTTGGATATTAAAAATTGAAAGAGGGCCGGCGATTTAGGTCAGGTCCCAAGTTCGATCCCCAGGAACCAAAAAAAAATTTTTTTTTTTAAAGAATGCTGAACGGGGAACGAATGACACAGATCTATCTTTAGAGTGTGGGGTTTATTCCTCACACTCATTTTATCCATGACTCATATGACCTTCTTTCCTGTTGGTCCAGTTCAATGAAGTGAACTGGCAATTCAAGCCCACTTGCTAGATTTTATAGTTTTCTTCCGGTCTTTCACGCCTCTCACCATTTTCTTCACGGGGGTGTCTTGGTGAGAGGCAGCAGTGAGGGAAGAGCTAAATGTCCAGGCTGAATGTTTTTATTTTCCCTGGTAGACATGTCTGCGGGACATGATAGCTTTACAAAGCAGAGGAGAAAAGGAATAGACTTTGCAATGGGCTAAGTAATCATAAAGAGCTGGGCTGGGATGCGGAATTCGGGCTCCTTTAGTTGGTTTCTGTTAAGTGAATCACTTGCTAAATGCTTGGGGATGATTGTCTACTTCTCAATAATTGGAAGGTAGTGGTAGCTGTACTCTTAATGATGTAGAAGGTTTAAAAATAATTACATTGTGCTTCTATTCTATCATCTAAAACAAATCATTAAAACTAATTTCTAGCTAATTGTTAATTATAATTATGCTCAGAAGTCTATTTAATGAGCTCTGGCTGTACTCACGCAGTGCTGTTGGTGTTAAGAGAAATTACTCTCACAAGAGAACATGCTTAAAGATCCACCCCAAGCCAAGAATTATAAAAAGAAAATTTTGTTCCTAATGCTCAGGTTAAAAACACTCGTTTAAACAAAAACAAAAGCATTTGTCATAGGAAATGTTTATACAAATAGCACATTTGTGATATGTTAAAAAGTATCTCTCTTGGCAACCATGTACCTTTCAGGAAAATTGGGTAACGGCCATGAGTTTTATTCATAAAATTGCATTTGATACATAACCTGTGCCTGTAGTCAACCTATAGACTCAAAATAACGTTTTGGTGTCCTTTTTGGGGTAATATGTCCATGGTCTTGGGGCAGTAGTTTTATTTTTAATTAAGACTTAAAGCACATGTACCTTATCATGGTACCATTGTTATTAAATCCTGAAGAATTTCAGTGTTTTAATGAAGGAGCCAAAAATGAAAATTCAGGCAACATAAGTGTTATCAAGAATTTCTCTATTAGTACTCTATGCTCCCTATTGATACACTTTTCTGATCATTAAATTCTACCCTAAAAGGAAAACATGTTCTTGTTTGCTTTTGAGGATATAGGAATAATTACATTGATTGTGATAATGGTGTCAATTTTTGCACAATAAAAATACTCAAATAAAAAGGAAAATGTTAAGACAGTAACCTAGAGGACTGTAAATATCTCTTACGTCCTCCAGATAAAACACCTGATTAACAAATGCGAAAACCTTTTTGTGTTTTAACTCACTTTAAAAATGGCCTTGCTCTGCCTGAGCTCAGGGCAAGAAAGTACATTGGCCAACTCAATGGATAAAACTTTAGGGCAGAATTGATCACACACAAAAAATATCATCCACGGAGTACCAAATCTCTTGGAGATGACCTGAAAAGTCCTTGGGGCCCTGTTAAGAAAAATCCCCCAAACTGATTCTGCTTTGGGTTTTGATAAAGTTTCCTACATAGAGAAGAAAATGATCTGGAATGTTGTAGGCTTTTAAAGAGTAAGAAAGTCGTGCTTTTAAAGAGTAAGAAAGTCGTACTTTAATGTTATCTACTATGAATCGGGCATCACTGGAAGCCCATCCTGAATACCTTTAGCAACTTTTTTTATAGTGAACTCTACAAGATTTTATATTAGAAAATTAATATTCTCCACATCATGAAGGTGCTCTATGCTTTACAGATGATTCACAGGTTGTTTTAAATAGATTAACTTAAGCTTGTAAGCTTCCTTTTTCTACACAATGAAACCAAGAAGAGCTGAGATAGTAATAGAGCTTGATAACAATACCTATAGTAGTCAGGACACACATACACATATGCATACATGACAGGGATTTTACTATTGTGTAATCAGCATTCTTAAATTCCCAAAGAAAGAAAGGAACAGAAAAGAAAGGAAGAAGAGATTAGCTGCAAGCTCACTGTGTATTGATATGTGTAAGAATTGTGTTGCATGAATAACAAACTGCTTTGGGCTGGATTTGAAGTATTTTGATGTTATGTTTTGCAAATATTGAAGTTACAATAAGGGCAACAGAAAAAGAACAGATACACAGCTTTACACTTAGCAAAATGTTACATCTAAAACCTGACAGGAAGCCAAGACGGGGACTGTCTCTTCTAAGCCATAAGAGAGTAAGATTTGAGCAATCCTCCTCCTCTCCCACCTCCTTCAGGAGATTTAAACGAATCAAGACTTTGGAAAGAAGGGAAACAGCCGGGACTTGGCAGGACTTGAAATAGGAGGAATACAGCAGCCGAAATGTACAGACTCTGTAACCGAGCCCACTCAGTCGGCCTGTGCCTTCACGTGACCACCATCTGTGCCTCCCCCGCTCCATCCAAATTTGTGTAGGCAGCGTCTTGGAACTGTGCCTAAGAGTATAGCTACACCAGGGCCCTGGAAACTGTAGTCAAGTAACCGGCCTAACTTTTTTTTTCCTCTTCGAATTAAAAATGCAGATGATCTTTTTTGAGGGGTTTCCAGCTGTAGACATCAAGTGTTTTGTCCTGACAGGAAGAATGTATTATGGATCTATTTTCTGTTCCTGTCCAAGACGTTAGGCTCTTTTCATATTCTTGCATTTCCCTTCTTTCATGCAGTGTATCTGGAACATGTTTATTAAATTTTAGTAAAGGCGGGGACAATGGGTATCCGAGGGAGATTCCAAAGGACAGCTGTGGAATGGTTACTTAACCATAATCAGAGACGAAAAAACTGCCCTGCAGATCCAATCATTTGCAAACATGAAACACATCTTTGTATTTTCCAGTGATTGTTTCTGAACTCCTGTTATGTGGCCATATATTTTTGTAAATCCACTGGCTATCAGTTTTTAATATAATAAAACAGCTATCGTGTTTTTAGCTGTACATTGTGTATGGAGCTATGTGATGGCCAAAGACATTGACTCACAGTGGAAACATTCGTTTAGATGAAGATTTAGCGGTTGCGCCTTTGAAATGAATACCTTGATTTGTTTCTTCTGATTTTCTAGTACTTTATTATTGCAAATGATTATTATTATCCCCTTCAAAAATATTGGTCTGTATTTTGGTGTTGCGGTTTCATTCTTCTGGCCTTGCTCAAATAGTGAGTAGAAAATGAAATGTTTCTCCATGTTTGAGGTGGTTGTTTTTAAAGAGGATGTGTATACTACAGATTTTCTTAATAAAATTTTCAGTCTCTGAAAACACTGTGTTCAGATGTGCTTTTAAGTGACTGTATGATACACATGAACTGGTGCACATAGACTCTCACATGTTAATATTTAATTCAAAAAAACTTCAAAAGTGGGGCTCGGGAATAGACCCAAAAATTGTTACTATTTTGACTTCTTTGTCTTTGGGACTCTGTATCCATTGCAGAAATCAAGTCTGTAATTGCCCCCCAGGTAGAGTCTGAGCTGGAAAAAAAAATCTTTGGAAGGGTACCTGGGATGCTGATTATTAATTTGTATCAGTTAATGTCAAATAAAATTTTCCAAAAGAATGGGGTACATGTTGAGTACCAGACATCCAGGCATAGTCAACATTTTCAGTTACATAGAAAAACAGATGGTCTTCCCCACTCCAAATCTCAATTCAAGGACATCCCCTTCCAGCTCTGAGGCAATTTAAAGCATTAATTACAGTGTAAAATGCAGTGATTCTTTTCATTTAGGTAGACAAACTTGTAGGATGCAAAAAGAAAGGAATAACAATTTAGGACACATATTCAAAGCTGGATTCGTTAGGGTTAGTGCTAGGGTGGTAGGTCCCATGTTTGGCACTCTGGCTGCTATTTATTGGTTGTGTGACTTTGGACAAGCTATTTGGTTTTTATCTTCTTCTCACGTAAAGCAGAGAAAAATCTAACTGCCTCACAGTACCATGGGGAAGGTTGAATGACATTGCATTTAGCAAACAGGCTGGCTCGTGGAGAGAAACCAATATATATGTGGTTTCTTTGTTCTTTAGCTTAATCTACATGGCCTGTGACACGTGTCCTGTATCACAGGACAGCAACATAGAAAAGAAGCTCTATTTTGCTGTTCTCTTCAGTGACATACTTTTTATAAACCAGAAATATTGTCAAATGGACCTTAGAAAAATTCTACTTTTAAAAAATGATAGTAGTCCGGGCGTGGTGGCACACGTCTGTAATCCTAGCAGTCAGTAGGGTGAGACAGGAGGATCACCACAAGCTGGAGACCAGCCTGGGCTACACAGTGATCTTAAGGATAGCCTGAACTGCAGAGCAAGACCCTGTCTCAAAAAATAAATAAATAAAATGAGATAAAATATGATAGTGCCAAATTTTATTGTTAGTCACAGAAGTCACAGAATTAGGATCTGTTTGGATCCCTATTTACTGGTTTCCCCATGTGGTTATTTTTTAATGTGTTCATCTTCTCTCAGGCAGAAGTAAAGGCTGTGGCATTTTTCTTGTTTTTCGTCTCATTTGTAACTTAAAGTAAGAGAAGCATGTTTAACCCCAGCTCTTTAAAACAAATCTTTATTGAGCTTTTCTTTTGTTTTTGTTTTGTGTGTGTTTGTGATAAATAGTAATTGCATTCACCTTAGGCAATTGGAACATATACATGTTGCATCGTAATCATTTTTACTTCCCCTTCCCCTCTCTCTCCCTCACCCTCAGATCCTCTTTCCATCTCCACAAAGTCTATCTCCCTATTTTTACCGTATCTGTTATTTTGTTCTTTAAATTACTTACATTTTGAGTATCTTGTATAAGAAAACCATGCAATATTTAACCTCCTGTGTCTGATTTATTTCTCAAGTTGTGTCTATTTTCCTGATGACTCAAATTTATCCTTCTTTCAGTTAAGTAGTACTCCATTATGTACATTATAGTACTCCATTATGTACATACACCACGTTTTCTTTATCCATTCATCTGTTGACCATCCTATAGGCTGCTTTCAACAGTTAGCTATTACGAGTTGTACTGCTATAAACATGGGTATGCATGTATCATTGTAATATGATCCTTTAACTCTTTTGGGATGATATCCAGAACAAGTACAGCTGGGTCAAATGGCATTTCTAGTTTTAGTTTTTTGAGGAATCTCCATACTGATTTCCATTTCAATAGTGGCTGTACTAATTTACATTCCCTCCAACAATGTTGTTCCTTTCCCCCCACAACCTTGCCAGCATTTGTTGTTTTTTTGAGTTCTTGATGATAGCCATTCTTTCTGGAGTAAGAAGGAATCTCAATGATGTTTTGAGTTGTACTTCTTCTGAGAAGTGTTAGTGTTATTCATTTCAGTTGCCCATTTTTTGATTGAGTCTTATTTGGGGGGTCTACTCTTCTGAGCTCTTTGTATATTCTAAATATTAGATTTATTGATTTAATTCACTGAGCTTTTATACATTATCATTCTTCTGTACATTATCGTACATTCCCTCATTTATTTAAAAGCTAGTATCAAACATCTCTGATATGCTTATCTCTGAGTCATTGATTCTCATTCAAGAATCATAAAAGGTTTACTTTTGAGCACCATCAGAAAATACCAAATGGAGCATCATTCTCTAAGCTGGATATAAACACATTAACATGAATATTTAAATTTTTCACCAATTTAATTGTCAAAATTACACAGCCAGTAGCCTACTTTTTCCTTGATAGAGCCTATTCATCATGATAAATTTTTTTAACTGATATATCCATGTCATTTGTAAATTAGTCTTTATAAAGTAATGACTAATATCAGATATTGTGTTGCAGTTTCAAAAATTCCAATGGTAAGTGAAAATAAAACATATATAGGAGGATGACAGCTCTAATACAATAATTCATTTTTCTTTTTATTTTTGGTACCAGGGATCAAACTCAGGACCTTCCGCTTGCGAGGCAGGTGCCGGAACCACTGAGCTACATCCCTGGCCCAATAATTCATTTTTAATTTTTTTCTAACCAATATTTATATCTGCTTATTAATTCTTTCCAAAGCATAGGTACAGAGATACCATCTTTTTTGTTTTGGAAGGTCATTAGAAAGATCCTGTAATCAATAGGATTTGGGACATGTATTCATCTATTATTCTTGGAAAAAGCAGGTGCTACAGTAATAATCCAAATGCCAAGATTTTAGCAACATGAAGTCTTTTGTTTAACCCAGCCTCTCTGACCATGGCTGAGGATGGGAGGCCTGGATCCTGATTTGTGGGGTGCAAGTTGATTCTTGCTCTTTTACAAGGGAGGCAGGGGGCCCTGAGATGGGGCAGAGACCCACCCAAAGCTTTCAGAACTTGAGTGAGACCCAAAGGGAGGACTGAACCACAGGAGGTCGGTGGGCACTTGGAGCCCTGAACCTGGAGGCTTTGGACTACATCACTCTGGCCAGGGTACCCCATTTGATGTGTTCCACTTCCCACCCAGACCCCTCTCACTATGTTGAATCTGCCCACCAGATGTGATTCTAGAGAGCAAGAAGATGACTCAAGGACAGCAGGGGACAGGGGCACCACGAGCGGAGAAGATGATTGTAATCTTATAAAACCCACCCCAACTCATCTCCTACACCTTCCTAGATATGTGGCTATCAGACCACTGAGGTCCCAGAAAGGCCTGACAGTGATGTGTCAGCTGGACTGAATTGTTAGAGAAACCAAAGTGGAAAAGCGTGTGAATAAAACCATCACTAACCTCAGTGGATTATTTTAAATTTCTTTCACTTGGTATAGAATTCATGCACTCCTACTGAATAGAAAGTGTTCTCTCAAATTGCTTTAATCTTTCATTAATTTTTACCTATATTGACAAAAAGTGACAGAAATGTGGTATACAGTTTCCAAAGGAGAGAAGGCTTACTTTATTTTAACACTGAACACTTAAGACTTGAGACACTGACTTGGCTGTTTAACCAATGGCTGGGAACATGCATGCAGGCAAATGTAGAGAAGAGTGACATCATGAGCATATTTGGTGGCCGGATGAGGTGACCACAAGAAAAAACCTGGATTCCATTTGGCCTGACTTGGGTTAGAGTAAGAGTAACCATCTTGGTACAAACCTCACACCCACCTACCACCTGATTTTAAAGTTACTCCAGACAGCTCTGGGAAAAATTATCAAGACAGCTATTGGGTTTATATCTTTTTCCTCTCTTGGGCTCTCTCTACTCTTCTGAAGAAGAGACCCTCCCAACCCCACCCATTCCACAGCAAATCTGCCCTTCATCCCCCATCCCATTTCCATGTGACTAAGACATTGTTAACACAACTGCTAGTGATTAGTACCATGAACATTGGTATGACTTTAACATTGGCATAACTTTAACTCTGCAGATCCAGAGAAAGGAGGCATGATGCCAAGGAGTGGAGGCCCACCCAGCCATCCTTCAAGCACAACTATGTAGGAAGCCACCTACTCTGTCTGACCAGGGTGAGCACAGAGCTTCCGAGCTGGTGGGACTAGGAGAACATTTCCCATCAGCCCCAGCTCTGCTGTGTGTCGGCACCCAATCAGGCTGCTGGTTACTTGTGAGCAAACCTTGGGTCAGACTGGTTGAAGCGAGGCATCCAGAAAGTTGGAGGGAAGGGATTTTTCCTCTCCCAGTTTCATAGGGCATTTACTGTAGGGCAGAAGGAGCAGAGGCGAGGAATTCATGCACAACCTCTTTGCCCCAAGTGCCTGGCTCCCCGAGCCTTACTTGTGACAACTCACCAAGGTTGACTAACTCTGCTCACACCCCAAGGCTTCTCTATTCATCCACACAGAACACCCTCAGACACTGGCCTGGCTTCACACTGCTGCCTAGAGCAGGATGTGTTGGCCACTAAGCAGGAAAAATGCTCGTTTCTGATTGAAAATGTCCCAAACTGTAACTTAACAGGGTGATTTTTTTTTTTTTTTAATTTCCAAAATGTGTTTTTCCCCTGAGTCCTTGAGCACAGACCTGCGGTTTTGTCTCTCCTGGTTTTATAGTCTATCTGCCTCAAGCCAAGAGTCTTGGCTCCACTTCCCCCTGAGTCAGAGTCTCGGCTGGTAGGTGAACCCAGGAAGCCCTGGCCCCATGTCTCTCCCTGGAACCACCAGACCACACAGCCTCCTGTGCTCAACCCTTTGGCTGGGTGTCCTGCCTCTTCTTTGTTTGGAAAGAGACATCTTACATAACTCCACAACCTACTAAATGCTCCATTGTCTTCCACTTGGGAGAGCTCAAAATAACCCATTAGTGACCTATGACTTATCACAAAGATAGATTCTATTATGACCCACAGCCTCTACGGAGGTGGAGATGAGCTGGTCTCACCTAACTTACAAGGATCAACAGTGAGACTTAATGCTTGTGGTCTTTGGGGAATTATAAGTTCACTACAAGATTCGGGGAACACGAAGGCTACTTCATCTATAGGTCACCACAGTACTTTGCTCAAATAGCACATGAGAGTCATTTGTAATTGAAGATGGAGGCAGGCGCAAACATTTTTGATCTAATTACCCTTTAATAATCTGATTTTGATAAACAGCTGCTGAAAGTGGTGTGTGGTCATCAGAGGAGAGATACCTGCGGAGTGAAATCAGTTTCTCTTATCTCACTGGGCTGGGATTTATTTCAAGGCATCTATTAATAGACTGCAATGCCAAGAACTGTGATCTTTGCCCTGGATGGCAAGAGACTTCTGAGCAGAATGACAGAGACCCATGGGGTAAGATCTTCTCTCTTTATTTTCTATGAATCTCTGATTAGCCCTTTTGGGAATTCTAGTAATTACTTTAAGCTGGCACCTCTAGAAAGAAAAATATACCTCTTAGGATTCAATTAAAAATGAAAAGAACCTTTGCATGTTGTTACCAGGGAGCTTTCACAGTGTAAGACAGGAGTGTAGACGAAGGCGAATAAAACACCCTTCGTTAGGTGACATTTCCATCTGGTTCTGCTGCCAGAGCAGCCTTGGGGAGGGAAGCTTGCTAGAGGAGGGGCCAGCCTGCTCCCGCTTCCCCATAGACCTCATGGTCTTTCAAAGATCCCTCAGGCCCCTACTTGCTTCTTTCAGCTGTAGACATTTTCTCATCTGGGACCAGCTAGGTGTCTAGGTTCAGGCAGAGGCACATTTCTTTCCTTGTTCGGTGACATTGAGTCCTTAGCAGAGCTTGCGAAAAGATGCCCTGAGCTGGGTGTGATACAGCCCTTCCAGCTGCCTCCTGGTGCCTCCTTACGTGGGCAGCCTGGAGAGAAGAGGTCACAGACTGTTTCCCTTGACAGAGCTGTCCCTCCTGCTTCCCTTGATGCCTGCATGTCACGGATCAGTTCGCCAGGCCTATGCAAGCATCTTTGGACAGCAGCTACCAAACTGAGATGGGTGAGCTATTTTCCTGTGCTGAGCTTTGGTTGCAAATGTGCCTCAGGTCTCAGCAGTTCACTGAGTTTCGAATCGCTGAGCCTAACAGGGGCTTTCCATTCCAGCTTTTAAAGAGAGATTTCCCCAAAGATCTTTGAAGACTCCTTCGAGTCTTAGGTCTAAGCTTCTTGCAGGAACTACTTGCCTACATCACAGGACAAAATGTTAGGTTGTATAATTTAAAAACTACACCAAATTCAAAATAATTCAGGGCCAGGGATTTAGCTCAGTGGTTCCGCCGCCTGCCTCACAAGTGCGAGGTCCTGAGTTTGATCCCCGGTACCAAAAAAACCCAAAAATGCAAACAACCCTATTTCTTTAGATTTCTTATTTCCAGGAGATGATGTAAAGTTCAAGTGCACTTAAAATGATCAAATTAAATTGCTTCCATTTTATTTATCTCAAAATGGAGAGGGGCTATTCATCATGTAAAATAACTCAAAGCGAGTTATGGATTCATCTTTGCAAATCCATTTTTTTCTCACTGCTCTGACTATGAAAGAAGGATTTAAAGTAGACATTGGGGAGAACTTTCTTACTATGAATGGGTAAGATATGGGAAAAATTACTAAGGGATCTTGTGGAATCCCTATTTCTGCAGAATATTAAATAATCTCTGAAGATTATTGGTAAAATGGTATACAACTCCTTTTCTACAATGGTTTTATTAAAATACTACCCAAAATATATAAGAGGAAATCTTCCAGCTAGAAATCATGAGAATTTACCAAACCAAGAGAGACTTCTAGTAATGTCACTGTCTATCTGATTTATCCCCTGGGGTTTCATCTCTAAACAACACTTCTAGTTTTGGGAATTTTGGAAACAGGGTCAGACATAGAGAAGAGACTATAAGAATAAATAGGATTGAAATGTCAATAAATTATCACTTCAAGGTAACTTTAAAAATAAAACTTAAATAAGCCCCTTAATAATCTACATATTTTAATACACAAAAATGACGTGCAAAGCAATGATCCTTTTTAACTAGACTAGAGAAATCTCAGAATGATATTTTAAGGAGGACTTGAATTCAGTGTCTATCTGTATTTGACAGGCCACAAACTATAGTCATGAAAAATATAATTCTGAACCAACTGCCTGGATTTGAATTTCAATGTGGCCTTTGGCAGGTAAGCCAACTAATTTCTTTGTTCCTTCCTGCCTCAGTTGCCTGATGTGAAGGATGATAGAGTTTTTGTAAAGAATGAATACATTATTATTTGTTATAGATTTAGATTAGGGTCTATGGTCAATACTATATAAGGGTATTATGATGAGAATTTTGATGATAAACTATCAACACATAGAAATTCATGGGCACATCAGGAAACTAGAAAAATAATATAGCAACTAAAATTTTTATAGCAAAGTACTTTGTAGAAATCCTCAAGTTTATAATTTCTATGCCCTAAAGGACATAGAAAGGACAAACCAATCCCTCAGCCTCTCGAAAATATTAGAAAGTGTGGGAAAACTAGGTCAGAGCTTCCAAATCCTGACATCTTTAAATCTGAAGGTATGGACCAGAGTTGCAAAAGGCAATTTTGTTATGTTTGACCAGGTGCTCAGAACAATCCAGTTAAGTCCTGCTGTGCTGATGAGGAATCTTTTCTCATCTGCCTAGACTAGGCTTACACCATCAAAGCATAAATGCTTGCAGTTCATATTCAAAATAGCATCTTGAGGCCATGGTATCTCAGAGGATCTGTGGGAGACTTCAGACTTTTAAATTAAGTCTAGTTTCAGGCTAATTTAACAAACCCTCTCTGAAACTGGTATGCTCTGAGTTTTTTCCTTGTGGAGCCATGGGGAATGATAGTCCTACCAACTCCACATCTTCTGCCACTGGGTTGGGTTTTAGATTTGCTCTAAATGCTTCCATTTCCAAGAAGCATTGCATATTCTCGATTGGTCACCTGCCCGTGCCTTTGGCGATGTGCATTGAAAAGCTGGGCTGGCCCTCTGGAGCAGAGCATGCCGGCTGTTACTTCTGAAAAGCTCTGGGATATCTGAGCTCTTCCACACTGCATAGAAAAGACTGATGG
This sequence comes from Heterocephalus glaber, assembly GCF_053883595.1. NCBI lineage: Eukaryota > Metazoa > Chordata > Mammalia > Rodentia > Bathyergidae > Heterocephalus > Heterocephalus glaber. The sequence goes on along the minus strand of NW_028258297.1, from coordinate 12,837,586 downwards.
GCAAGTTGTAACACGTTTCTTTTCCATCAAGTCCTCATGCCTTCCAGGGCTGTACTCTTTTTGCCTTTACTGGGGCTACAGTTGACATCTCAGGAGGTATCACGTGATGAGTAGCACACAGGAAAAAGTAGAAAGGAGATCCAAAGACAATTTCCAGTGACAGTGAATTGGCCTGACCCAGTACATTCTGAGGGCCATTTTCCCTGGGAAGAAAACAGTGGCCTATGAGTCCTTGGTCATGGAAATGGATTTATGCTACAAGACCACCTTGCATTATTTCTGATTTTTAAAAAAATCTGTGTCTTTCCCATAAGGACCAGTGCAAACACACCGCAGCCATAATGAATGCAGAACTTGGCCAGTTGTATAAAATTCTTCCAAAGCAATCAGACCTCACCCCCTGCCCCATATTTGAGGGAGACACCAAACATGTAATTTAAAGCTAAAAAGCATTGAACTTTGGAGCCAGTAGGTAGAACAGAAAAAAGTAGCATCTTTGGTCATTCAGCCAGACCAGTTAGAAAACATTGTTCACCTGCTCAACTTCATAAAAGGACTGGGCTGGCTCCAGCTTATCTTAATAAGTGATAATGTGACCAATGTAAATGCAGCCAGGGGGCCCACCACGGCCTCGGCCTCAGAATTTCCCTTGCACTCCACCCCAGGCAGCACTTCTGGCAATAAGACAGAAGGCCACAGGATCTGGGAGAGGCTGGACCCATGGATAAGGAAAGAATGGCATGAAATATGATGCAGCTGCTGAGCTTTCTTTTCATTACCTTTAAATTATATCAATTTCTAGACTTCAGGTATGATACCTCCTGAAAGACGGGGGGAAAATGACTAAAGAAGACAATCTGTCTGCTTTTAACCTAACTCAGATTGAGCAATAATAGGAGTATTCAGCCAGGGGTCAAGACAGGACCCTTACTGTCACTGCTCCCTGCCTCCCAGTTCTGCTTAGCTGGGAGTTTCTACTTAATCTCTCTACCTCCGAGGCACAAAAAGCACAGACCCCGAGGGAGACTGTCCCCACCACTGTCACCATCTCCTCTGGCCCTGTCTTACCCCTTACCTGAAGTGACTCACCAAAGCAACCCTTCCCAGAGTGTGAGCAAGGGGAGAATCTTCGCAAAATGCCATAGGAATGTGCACATGTGGCTTGCTTAATCATGCTGGGCCTGAAGTACTTCTGTCAGAAGTGGGTGGTAACCTCGGTACCATTTCATTATTCACGTATTTCATAGTCCAGATGTGTGTCGGGGGAAGAGACGATCAGAGAGATGTTTCTTTGCTAGGCCAGGTCAGCTGGGATTGGGATGTGTGAGTAGGGAAGTGGTAGGCAGAAGGGTAGAGTGAGCTCATTCCCAAATTCCCAAGAACCCAATGAGGTACTAGCACTCCAAGCCTTTCCCCAACCTTCTGTCATGGGCACCTTTTATTATAACCAGATTCATGGGTCTTTGATTGTTCTGAGCTTCTCCAGAACACCCCTACCTCTTAATCATAGGATAAAAGATCAATGCTTTTGGAGATTCGATACTTCAGTGACGTTTACTGAGTAGTTACTTTGTGTTACTCTAGCAGCTGCCTGTGTAGAGATCAGCGAAGCAGACAAGCTTGAATTATGTGGGGGAGAAAGACAATGAAAAGACAAGAAAGCAAATGGAAGATTTTGAATAGTGGGTAAATATGAAGAACACCATTTCTGGGCCGCACATGATGGTGCACGCTTGTAATCCTAGCTACTTGGGAGACTAAGGCAAGAGGTTGGCAAGTTCAAGGCCAGCCAGCCTGGGCAACTTAGTAAGACCCTGTCTCAAAATTAAAAATGAAAAGGAATGGGGATGTAGCTCAATGGTAGAATGCTTGCCTAACATGCATGAGGCCATGGGTTGGATCCAAGTAAAGAAAAGGAATCATAACGCTGGGCACAGTGGCACCCTCTCCCCGACATAGTACTAGCTACTCCAGAGACTGAGGCAGGAGGCTCATGAGTGCAAGACCAGCCTGAGCAGCATAGCAAGAACTTCTCTCAAAAACATTTTTTTCTTATGGTGGGGAGAGTGAAGGAAAGGGCAGCTCTGTGAAGGATGGCAAAGGAAGGTCTCTTGCTGACCATGCCATTTAAGCTGGAGCCCCAAAAATTGAACAGAGCCAGGAAATGGTGTGGGACAAAGCATCCCAGGCAGAAAGAACAGATACAAATGCCAGAGTGTGAGCTTAGGCAATAGAAGAAGCAAAGAGATGGTGGGGATGGCTTGATCAGAGGGTCTGTGGGGCAAGCTGCTCCCCGTTGTGAAGGAGGTGGCCATTGCTGATCAGATCCCAGGAGGGCTGAAGGCCACCATAAGTAGTTCAGGCACCATGGGAGTGTTCATCAGCAGAGCAGGTCATTCCCACATGGGACCTACACAGGTAGACCCACACAGAGAAAGATACTGAGAAACTGAGTTTAGACTGTGAAAATATTTCATGTTTCTATAATTGGTTGTTACTTCAGATTTGACATTTAGGATGAATAATTTCTCAGACATACAAAAGAAAGGGATAGATTGGAAAAATAAGGCAACTCTGAAGCAAATACCTGAAAAGGAGCAGCATAGTACACACGTCATGCTGGACATTGACCTTTCAAAGCCAGCCTTTAAGGCATTTTGTCATGGCTAGAACAGGGACACTACAGGGAAGAAAAAAATGGGCTGGCTTTCTCATTAACCACCCCCCCCCCTTTCACATCCATTAAGAGAAGGCACAACTTGGCTTAAGGAACTCAAAACCGGTAATTTACAAGGGCATGGTTTATCCATATTTGCATAGAGCACCCAGGCCCCCCTGTGAGATCCAGACAAGAACCTTCAGTTTTGCCCACTTGGTTAGTCACAATGGTCTGTCTTTGTCCTGGGACATTGGCAGCACTCTGGAGGACCCAGTCAATGAAAGGACTTGGAGCAAGTAAATATTTTGAGGGTTGACCATGAAACTTCTTCAAATACATCTCTTCTATGTGACTTTCTTCTCTTTAAAGAACTTTGAGAGAGAAATCTGAGCTCAAAGGGAAAATGGTTTTATTATGAATTCTGTGATTATGTCTAGGATGCCTAAAATCACATAGTATTATTCTTGTAAAAGGATGGAGTTTTAAACACCTAGTGATTAGAGGCATTCTCTCACTCTGTAAATTAAACAGAGATATCATATCCAGTGTTTCTTGTTGTTTAAAGTAAATATGTACAAAAGGTAAATGAAGCCCTTTTTTTACAAAACAAAGTTACTGTCTGAAAAAAGCTATGTTGGACTTCAACAGAGGAGTGATTAACAAAGAGCACATGAAACATGAATTACTTATAGGTAGATTTTTATTCTGTTCACTACATTTATTCTTCGCTAACTTTAAAATACAAAATATTTAAAAACAGTAAAAATGAAGTCAAATATTAAATAAAACTGGGAGAATGTACATAAAATATAAGAAATATGGACACTTCCCACCCCTATATATTTTTCTCTATTGCCTTAAATAAATTTTAAAATTTCATTTTTACCTCCGAGGTATTTCCTTAATTTGGACAGGCAGTGGAAGCTAGCCCAATGATTAAAAAGCTAAAGTAGAAAAGATGTTACACTAAATATTAGTTCCCCAAAGATCCATGTTCTAATTCTTGGATCCTGTATCATGGTAGAAGGCAACTTTGCAGATGTGATTAAGTCAAAGATCTTGAGACAGGCAGGTTATCCTGCGTTATCAGTGAGCCCTAAATGCTACCATGTGTCCTCAGGACAGACACAGAGGAGGCTGACACAGAAGAGGAGAAAGCAGTGTAGCTACAGATTGGGCGTTAAACCTGGAATGGTCTGGCAAATACTTGAACACCTCCCCCTGCCCCACTACTTATCAGTAAAAATTAACCAATGGCACTTGCATAAAGTTCACGTCCCTGGAAAATTTCATCAGCATGCTAATCGCAGACTGAGATTGTCCTGAGAGGAAGATGACTAACTTCGAAGGAAAATACTCCTGAATTCTAATCCTGCCTCCACCGTTCCATCCCTGTAAGAATTTAGGCAACCAACTATATGACCACAAATTAAACCATTAAGTATTTAGAGCCCTGGTGTAGTCACCTTCAGAATGCCCATAACAGAACATAGCTGATAATTCCTTACAGGTACAAAGCTCCTTGTGTGGTACCTGGTACATAATAAATGGTAGATTTTTACTAAATGGCAACTTTACTCTTTAGTCAAGAGCCACAGTTAGGACTAGGGGTGTAGCTCAGTGGTGGGGTACGCTGTACTTGTGATTAGCATGTAGAAGGCCCTGTGTTCAATCTCAGGTTATTTTTGGTACCGGGGATTGAACTTGGGACCTTCTGCTTGCGAGGCAGGTGGCAGAACCACTGAGCGAAATCCCCGGCCCCTGTATTTTAAGGGTAAATGCTGTTTAATCTTAATTTTTAATTTCCTTAACTTATATGACAAATATTTCCTCTGTTTCAAGTTTCATCACCCATAGAGAAATACTTCCATCAAGATTTAGAAAACTTAGAAGTTCCCCAAGAATGCTTGGCAGATTGATTTCATATTTATTGAAAGATACACTGTGCACAAACTGTACAGAAACTAATAAGGTGGTATAGTGACTGCTCTCCAGCAGCTTATAGTGATGAAAAATAAAGCTACACTCCTGGCTTCCAGCTTGCCTGACGCCCTTTCTGCCACTTCCTGGGAAGTATAACAATATTTACTAGAAGCAAAAGTAATATGAGAAATTGCTCTTTTTAGAATTGTTTTCAAAGCCAATCTTGTATTCACATCTCAATATAAAGAGGAGAGATAGGAAGAAGCTCAATATTTATTGAGTAGCTTCTAATGCCTAGCACTGTGCTCAAGTTTTCCCATTTTACTTGTTAATTGTTACAGCAAACTAACATGGTAGATATTGTAGGAGAGAAAAAGTAATTGTCTCTTTATTTGTAATAATCCTTAAATGGGACACCCTATATCAAAAGATAGATTAAAAAGAGAAAAACAAACAGAAGTTTATTAACGTGAATGTCTCATGCATTCATACAGGAGACAGAAATGAAAAGGTCTGTAGAGAGTTGAGCTCAAAGAAAGAGTTTAATCTTTAGGCTTAAGTACTGTCATTTTCTGCAATAAAGAAAGGTAGGTGCAGGCAAAGTCCAGGTTAAGTAACAGAAGATGGCCAGGAAAAGCACATTAAGCAAAGGTAAAGTTTGTTAGCAGATGTGAGTTGATATGTCTTCATTCATGAGTCTCTATGGATTATTGTCCTTTTGTGGGACAGGGGAGAGACCCTTACAAATAGAGATTTCCTTTATAATTTATAAAGAAATTATAAATTTCTCTTACAAATGACAATTTTTTAGAGCTCCTCCCGTGTCTTCGGTTTCTCCAAATAACCAGCTCAAAATAATCAATTTGCCAAAGAAGCATATTTTGGGGTGGTAATTTTGATCTTCTTCAGTCATATTTTGGAGTTTCATGTCCTGAGATCCATCCATATCATTATCCCTATTTGAGTTATGGGGAAGTTGAGGTAATACCTAGAAAGTTGGGACAATAGGATCTTAAAAATGGAAAATGATGCCACTTCCGTATCATAACATAGGAAGATAGAATAACTCTAAATGTAAATGAACTTTAAAAGAGGTCCAAAAACAAGAAACATTTAAGAAATGTAAAAGAATTTTACAATGAAACAATTTCAGTTGAAGATTTCAATACTATTCTCATTACTTGATACAAATACTAAACAAAATTTAACACTATAAGCCACTTCAACTGTAAATGGGTTATTGTGGTGTAGACTTGAATAAAATGCTTGGAGAAGTGGTTTGGCACAGTTCTGGGTGTGTCTAGGCAGATGACTGCCTTACTGAAGAGGGAAGACCCACCCTGAATGTGGGTGGCACCAGCCAATAGGCTTGTAGTCTAGATGGAATAAAATGAGGGGGAAGAAGAAAGTCTCCATTTCTGTTGCTTAGAGGAGCCCCAAGCTTTGCCATTGCCTTTGGACACCCATCTCCTGGCTTCCAGAGCACTCCAGGCCTTTCAACTGGACCCTCCAGCTCTCCAGCATGCAGACAGTCCTTTTGCATTCTTCCACCCCTGCATCTCCAGGCAGCCATTGTAAGGCCACCTTATAAATCCTTTATATAACATATTTTAAAATATTAAATATATTCCTCTTGTGAATCTTGATGATACAGATTTTGGTATTTTAGTTACTTTCTTGTGGCTGAGACACAATACCTCAGCTCCCAGTCTGTAGAGGTTTCAGACCATAGTTGGTTGGCTTGAGGGTAAGGTGGCATGGCAGGGGGCCCTGCAGAGGAGAAAGAGCTCATGGTGTGGTGGCAGGAAGCAGAGACTGATCAAGGGAAGAAGGAGGGAGATATACTTTTCTAATCCATGCTGCCAGTGACCAGTGTCCTCTGACCAGGCTTCACCTCCCAAATCACAATGAGTTATAAACTCATCAGTGGACTAATCCATGATCCAATCATCTCTCAAAAGCCCCAACTATGAGCACATGAAGCTTTGGGGCGACATCCCCACATAAACCATAACACCAAACTAACATAAAAATTCACCCAACAACTGCAGAACGCACACTGTTTTCAAGCACACAAAAGAACCAGGATAGGCTGAATGCAGTGACCCAAAACCAGTCTCAGTAAATTTAAAAGGATTAAGATCATATAAGATATGCTTCCAATCACAACAGAACTAGATGTCTAGATGTCAATAACAGAAAAAAATTGGAGGAATTCCCAAATGTTGGGGGATTAAACAACACATTTCTATGATTTAAAGAAGAAATCACAAGGGAAATTAGAAAAAAATTTTAACCAAATGAAATAAAAATGTAACAAAATTTAAGTGCTGCAGCTAAATCAATCCTTACAAGGAAATTCAAGATTTGTTGTTTGTTTTTGTGGTATTGGAAGATCAAAACCCAGACCCTCACACATGCCAGGGAGGCTTCCTAACACTGAGCTAGTCCTCCAGCCTCTGAACTTATGGTTTTAAATGCCTGTAACAAAAAAAGAAGAAAGTTCCCAATCGTTTATCTAAGCTTTCACTTTAAAAATGTAGAAGAGTTTCCTTGGAGCTGCAGGTGCGCAGGCCTAGGCGCTGCGCACCCGCAACGTGAGCATCCCAGGCAGTGAATAATAGCTCTGCAAGTCTGCAATAAAAAATGGCCTCCAATGAAACTGCACTGCAAAAAAATGGGAAAGAAACAAAATGGAAAAAGTAAAAAAGTTGAGGAAGAAGAGCCTGAAGAATTTGTGGTCGAAAAAGTACTGGACCGTCGTGTAGTGAATGGGAAGGTGGAATATTTTCTGAAGTGGAAGGGATTTACAGATGCTGACAATCCATGGGAACCTGAAGAAAATTTAGATTGTCCAGAATTAATCGAAGCATTTCTTAATTCTCAAAAAGCTGGTAAAGAAAAAGACGGTACAAAAAGAAAATCTTTATATGACAGTGAATCTGATGATAGCAATTCAAAGAAGAAGAGATGCTGCAGATAAACCTAGAGGATTTGCTAGAGGTCTTGATCCTGAATGAATAATTGGTGCCACAGACAGTAGTGGAGAATTGATGTTTCTCATGGAATGGAAAGATTCAGATAAGGCTGACTTGGTGCTGGCAAGAGAGGCAAATATGAAATGTCCTCAAATTGTAATTGCTTTTCATAAAGAGAGACTAACTTGGAATTCTTGTCCAGAAGATGAAGCTCAATAACTCACTTACATCATATATATATGTATGTGTGTGTGTGTGTGTGTGTGTGTGTGTGTGTGTGTATATATATATATGTATAACGGTCATGGTGTTTGATTCACTAGTGTGAAAAAAACCCAGCATTCTAATGAAAATCAAGTTTAATATGTTGGTTTTGAAAGTATTTGAGGAAGTTGTTGGGTTTTGTTTCGCATCAGTAGCACTGGTTACTTTGAACAAATAAAAAGCTTTCTATAGCTGCTTCCTTTATCAGAAAACAGCATTTGATAGCCGGATATATTTTCTCTGCTTTTCGAAATATTCGGAAAATTATCCGTAGTCAAACTCAAACAGAACTCATTTTTAGCTCACATGCTTAAGAACCATTCTGAGTTTTTGTTTGTGTGTGTATAAATAAAATACTTATGTAAATAGTTTTTGTTTTGTTTTTAAACATTCACCAAAACACAAACTATGGGTGATAAGCTCATGTTTGAGATGCTATCATTCTGAGCAACCTAAGAAATAAATCACAGTTAAATTGAAAGTTTTCCTGAAGCCATAACTTTTCAAGTTAAATAGATGATTCTGTGGTTAACTGGACAGCTTAAAATGGGTATTTTCAAAGCAGCCATATCAGAATCCATATCTGTGTGTTTAGTTACAAAAATACAGCAGTTTGCTTGGAAAATTCCTGAAAAAAACTGTATCACGACCAACAACTTCCCCACCCAAATAAGGTAACTAGTCAACCTGGTTTGTTTGAATTAGTTAAGGAAGACTTGTTAAGGGAACATTAAAGATTGCTCATGACCTAGTCCCTTACAACAAATTGAAATCTGTATTCAAAGTCAGGATTCATGGATGTCTAAGACTTAGTTCATGGAAACCTACTGAATGGCTAGAGGTGGTCACAATTTAGGACCTGCTAGAATAAATGAGTGAACAAACTTATAATCTAAATTATTGACCTGCATGTTTTTCTTGACCCCAACTTGTTCCTTACATGTAGGGTCAATCTTCAGTATTTGGGTTGCTGTTTCAGCAGAAGCCAGAAAAATAACTTTGTAGTAGCCAGAATGTTGTCCTACTGTAAATTGTTTACTTTATTATAAATGACGGTAAGCAGTGGTCAATAAATAGTTTTATATTCAAAAAAAAAGAAAATGTAGAAGAAGAGGGGTGGGATTTAGCTCAGTGGCACTGTACCAAAAAACAAGAAACAAAACAAAAATGTAGAAGAAGAAAAGTGATTTTTTTTTCCCCAGTAAGCTTATTGGTACAGTTTAGGTATACAGTACAGTTACATTCATCATTGGGATCTTGTACCTTTTTACATGAGTATCTTGCTTCTTATTTTTTTCCCATTCTCCTGCCCTCCTTTTACTCCCTCCACCCTTCCCTATTTACAAAGAGTTTGTTTCTATTTTTTCCTTTTCTCATATTTTTTCCTTCTTTCCTTTCCCCTACCCTTCTCACTTGAAGAAAAGTGATTTTTAATGATCAAGAAAACTGACAATTTTTTAGCTAGACTGACCAAGAAAAAAAAAAAGTAGATACGAATTATCAAAATCAGGACTGAAATCAGGACATCACTACAAACCCTACAGAAATTAAAAGGAATATTATGAATAACTTTATGCCAAGAACTTCTATGATTTAGAAGAAATGAACAAATGCTCAAAATATCACACATTACCTAATTCAGAAAGAAATAGAAAATCTGAATAGATGTATAAAAAATATATTTAGAATGAAAAATATTCTCTCAAAGACTAGTCCAGTCCCAGATAGCTTTACTGGTAAATTGTATGTAATATTTAAAGAAATGTCAGTCCAGGCCAGGGATTTAGCTCAGTGGTTCCGCTGCCTGCCTCGCAAGTGTAAGGTCCCAAGTTCGATCCCCTGTACCAACAAAAAAAAAAAAAGAAAGAAAAAAAGAAATGTTAGTCCTTCACAGATTCTCTCAGAAAGTAGAGGAGAAAACACTTCTCAACTCATTCTGTGAGGCCAATATTACCCTGATATCAAAGCAAAGGTATCACAAGGAAAGAAAAATTACAGATTAATAACCACCATGAACACAGATACAATAATCATTACTGCAATATTAGCAAATTAATCCAGGAACATCTAAAATGAATTATGCACCCAAACAAATTAAGATTTATCTTGGGAATGCAAAGGTGGTTTAAGATCTGAGAAATTAACCTAAAATATAAAGAAAAATATGATATAATCATTTTAATAGATAAAGAAAATCTAATATCCATTCATGATTTGACAAAATCTAATGTCCATTCTTGATTAAAAACTCTCCACAAACTAAAAATAGAAGGAAACTTTTTCAACCTGTAGATTTGGTGGCATTTCTACAATTCTGTAAATTTACTATAATGATTTCATTCAATACACACAACATTTAATACTGAGGTAAATGGCAGCTCAGTGCAGCTATTATAAAAAGGAAAAATGACTAATGTATTTAAATTTTATCAGTAAAATTGCTATAGGCAAGAATATGTTTATTATATTCTCTTTGGCTCACAGCTCATTAGTGTTACTTAATACTCAGTTGAGCTTTAAACAATTCATCATGTTCTGTGGGCTACTATACAACCCATATCCAGACATTCAAGTTGCTACACATCACTCCATGACTAATTCTCTTTATCTTATTTTCTTCAAAGCAGCTTTTTGCACTCACTTTCTCACTTCTGTGCCTTTGTCACACTGTACCCTTGAGCTTTAGATGGTATTTTTGGCACATGTAGCTTGGTTGTCGTCCAGAATGACTTCAGAGTAGTTTGGGAGAGAAAGGCACATGAGGTAAACAGCTGGGAAGTCACAAGGTGGAGAGGACTTTTATCAGATATAGACAACTTTAACTCATGACCATGGAAAAAAATCTCTTTTTCCCCTTTCCTCACTAAAAGCTGAATATGAAAGATCTCATAGTTCACAATTTTTCTAAAAGATGGCTTCCTTGAGCTTTCTGGAGACAAAAGCCAGCTTCATCTGGGAGCAAGTAGGGAGGGAGCTGCACAAGGAATGGGGCTTCATTCATTAACTGTTCAACCAATATGTCTTTAGCATCCGCTTTGTGTGCCAAGCACTGTTATTGGTTGTAAAAATACAGCAGCAGGCAAACAGTCTACTGATGTTGTATTGGGGGAGAAATAAATAACAGACTAAGAAATATTAATATTTTGTCTCAGAGGACTTTGAAAAGCAGAAAAAGGGAAAAATTTTTGTGTGGTGGAGATGGCAGTTACCATCATATGGAAAGTGAAAAGCTAAGGTTTTTCTAACAAGACGACATTTGAATGCAGCTGAAAGAAATAAGATAGGGAATTATGCTGCTAATTTGGGAAAGAGCAACCCAGGCAGAGAGATATAAGATGTAAGGGACTTGGGCAGGAGCATTATTGATATATTCAAGGAAGCGAGAGAAGGGTAAGAGTATAGCTGTAGGATGTAAGGAGTCTGTGGTAGAGAGAAATCCAGAGAGCTAGAGGAGGCAAGGCTTGCAGAATATGGACGGCTCTGGATTTGGATTCTTCTCTGAGTGAGATGGGAGCTATTAAGGAATTCTGAGCAAGGAAGTGCCATAATCTGACTTCTGTTTCCCAGGGATTCCTCTGGCTCCTGTGTTCCAATAGGGCAGAGGCAGAAGCAGGGAGACTGGTTAAGACACTATTGCAGTGATCCAGGCAAGAGGTGACAGTGACTCAGATCAGGGAGTTAGCAATGGAGACAAGAAGTGACCATATTTTGTACATATTTCTAATGAAAATCTAATAAGATTAACTGGTGATTAGGTACAGGATAGGAGAGAAAGCAAAGATCCAAAATGATTGTTTATTCTAATAATTTAACAAGAGTTTATGTAGGACTAATTATACACCAGGCTCTGCTCCAAGCTCTCAACAAATACTGATCATTTAATCTCTACAATTGCCTATGAAATGGACACTATGTTTATCCTCCTTTTCCTCCTTCAAGGTTTTGCCTCTGAGAAACTAGAAGGGTGGATCTGACATTTACTTAGAAAGGGAAGATATGGGAAAGAGGAGGTTCAAGTTCCTTCAGTAAGGTTGATGTTAGAGTAGGTGTGAGTGGAACTGCTTCACAGAGATGTCAAGCAGGCAGCTGGTCATAGGAGTGTAGAGTTCAGAGTAGTCTAAGCTAGAGATACACATTCGATGGTCCTCAGTGTAAAGACAGGATTTTTAAAGCCATGGAACTGAATGAGGTCTGTAAGAGAATAGGAGAGAAGAGGACCTAGGGCCAAGCTTGAAGCCATGCAGAGTTTCAATATGAGAGCATGAGGATAAACTCTCCAAAAAGGCACAGCAATGCCCCAAGAGGGTGGCATCCTAGAAGCCAAGTGAAGAAACTGTTGGAAGAAGAGGAAATGAACAACTGTGTTAAATGCTATGGATTTGACAAGTAAGAGAGAACTGAGAATTTATTTTTTGGTTACCATGAAAAGAGCTGTTTCTTTGAATAGTAGATATGAAAGTTTGTGTGTAATGCGTTCCAGAGGAGAAAAGTAAGAGATGGTAAATACCAATGATTCTTTTGAGGCATTTTCTATAAAATGAAATGATAGAAATGCCCAGGAGGAAAGGTGAAGCACTGATACAGGAGAGGTGGGATTAAGCAAAGTCAATGAGTAGTTGACATAGAATAACAAAATAGAGGGCTTGGACTTAGAAGTAGATGATTCATCTCTAACAAGTGGAGAGAAGGCAGGATATGTGGAGATACGTGGACATAGATGCATTTATGAAGGAGATGTGATTGAGATTTGTGGGAGTTCCCTTTTAATTGCATCTTTTTTTTTTTTCAACAAAATGGGGAGGAGGCCATAAGCTGAGAGAGATCAGCTTTAAGAAGAGAGGTGTGAATTGACCATCTAGGAAAATGGGGTCTTGTCCAAAACTTTAGCCCAACCACAGGTCATTCCATTTTTCTAGTCTCATTACTTGGGTCTAGAAAAGCTTGGTTTCCCAGGAGGCCCCTCTTAAAGACAAATACTGAGAAGCCAAAGTGCTTTCCAGCTGGTTTGCTTGGATAACATGTTTGTATCAGGATGTCTGAGCTGTGAGATAGTGAAGACTAAGATCCCTTGGGCCACAATATTTGTAATAGACTTTTTCTGGGAAATCTAAATTTTACTTTCTTTTATTTTTTTCTAAGAAAAGTAAGTTGTTCAATGTAGAACTGGGTAACAATGTAGAACTTAATTTGAAAAGTTTCCAAGATTTATTATAATTCAATCTATTTATTAGAAAAATTTACCAAACCACTTGTCCTGATATTTTTCCATAGAGAAATAAGACCTCAGTCGAAGAAAGTGGGATTGAGAAAGATACTTGTTCTTAGAAAGAGAGAGGTTGATCCAGACTAACATTTATTCTCTGTGTTCATCAAACCTAAGCATATGTCATTTAACTAGTACCTCTTCCTAAATTAATAAATATTGAACAGAACACAGTTACAAGTACTCTCTTCTTACTATTATGGCTGAAGAATTTGTATAGAAATGTTAAACACAAGGATTGGGTCACCTCTAAGACCACAGTAGAGTGCTATGCAGAAGGCACCTGGGTCTGTATATCCCTTAGGCTTGAGTTATGATCCCATTTCCACCTCATCCTACGTGCCATACTTTCACTGAGACAGTTTCCTTTTCTATAAATCATGTGTCCTGATGAGGGATGTTGTGAAATTCAATGAAGCAATGTGTCATGGGAAGTGTGTAGGTACATCCTGCACACCAAAAGGGCTGTCATTCTTAATCAAACGTTTCTTGACAATTAGATGGTACCGTCCCTTCCACCTGGAGAAATCTAGAGCTCCCTCTGAGGATTTGTTTGAACTTGTATCTGGAAAACAAACTTTTTTCATTGTACTGTTACTCACAACGCTCAGTACTTCATTTCTGGCTATCAAAATGTATGGGGTGTCTTTCCACAGCAAGCAATTCTCCAATTCTCTGTGGACACCAGCTAGGCGTCCTAGAGTTCAACAGAATTCTGACACTATCCAGAGTTACTGCAGACCCCTCAGGTGACATGTGTAAGTCTTAGATCACCAGGTAAATTACAACTTCCTTCCACCCTGGCTACAAGTCATTCACAGAGCCCAGAATAATTGTTTACTTACTAGGTCACAGGTTTATAAACACAATACATTAAAGGGTACCGCTGAAGAGCCGGATGAAGAGACGGACAGGGCAAGATACACAAGAAAGAATGTGGAGCTTCTCTGGCCTCTCAGCCACACTGCCGCCGTTCCAGCACCTCATGCGTTCAGCAACGAAGAAGCTCTCCAAACCAGATCTCTTGGGGTTTTGCAGAGGCTTCATTATGTAAGTATGAGTGATTAAATCACTGGTCATTGGTGAATGACTCAATCTCCTGTCCCTTCCCACTTCCTGGAGGTTGGAGATGGTGTTGAAATTTCTCACCCTCCAATCACATGGTTGGTTCCCTTGGCAATCAGACCTCCATCTTTAGGGGTTTCCCAAAAATCACCTTCTTAACATAAACTCAGGTGTAGTTCAAAGAAACTTGTTATGAATAACAAAAGACCTTTATTACCTTTATTTTAAGGAAATTTTAAGGCTTTCCAAGAGCTCTGGACAGAAACAGGGAATGAAGACCGAAGTGTGTATTTCTTTTTATATCATAATATCACACCAAAATATATATTTATTATATCATAATATCACAGTATACAACCAAAGACCTACATACGACAGATCAGAGAGAAGTAAAAGAAGAATTAGACAGGAAGGAATGTGCAGGCGTATTTTTAATTATCTCCTTGGTGATGTAAACCTGCCAGGGACTGCTGTATGTTTTGTTCATCACTAGCTTACCTAAGACTCCGGGAATCTTTAGCTGACTGATAAGGAGGATATCTTCACTTTACCATAACATTTTTCAAGTTCCGGGAGGATGGGAGTCATGTTTTACCTGAACTCAGGAGGGCTGCTTAGTAACTCAATGAATAAAGGCAAAGAATTGAACAAAAACGTGTCTTTTCTCAGCAGCTGGGTTCCCGTGGCCTGCAGGCATGAGGTCCCCTCACTGGGCCCAGCTCTGGGAAGTCAGCGGGCGGGGCTGGTGGCTGTGGGAAGCTGAGTTTAAAGATAGCCTCCAACAACTGCATCCTCTGCTGATAGAGCCATTTATATCTTGCAGCTGTTTTGCCTTTTGGGGCATTTTATTTTCTTTTATGGTACAGTTTAAAATGGAGACAGCAGGGAAAATGCTTAGAGACTCACGTAGGACCCACTAGGCTAAGAGGTCCTTATGCTAGAATGCTTAGGGAGCGAGAGAGCCGAGGTCTGTTCCACAGAAAGCCTGTCCTTTTGCCATCTCTCTATCAGTTACTCCAGATTCCAGACATTTTGGCCTATGGAAAAAGTAAAGGCTGCAGAACAGGCCCCTCAGACAAAGCCCTGATAACACAAGCTGTTACCCATTAACCTGACCAGCTAGCAGGGAGTCTCTGCAGCTGACACACTAATTTACTGTCTTTTACAACCCCTTGAAGTGTGGGGCCACTCCCATGCTTGTCACCTGGCCCCTTCTTTCTTGGCAGGTGACTATGTTTTCCTCTTTCAGGTCTGGCAGAGTCTAGACTGGGATTATCCGTGCAGTTTGCAGGTTATGCTATGCAAGGGTTTTAAACTTTTTTTATTTAGCTATGAACATCTCCTAACAAGATCATATACCAGAGTCCAGTATTTAAAAAACAGTTAATTCTGAAGTATCTAACATGAAGTAATAGCAGACAATCTTAAGCTGGCCATCTCCACTCCATCCAAATTCATCCAGCACACACACACACACACACACACACACACACACACACACACTCTCTCTCTCTCTCTCTCTCTCTCTCTCTCTCTCACTGAGGCCCCTGTAAAAAATTTCTAGGACTCATAAGCAAAGACAGTTTGAAAGCTCTGACAGTCTTCGTATTACAGATGAAGAAGCAGGTCCAGGTCTTTCCTGTCCAACATGGTAGCCACTAGTCACATGGGGCCACTGAGTGTTTGGAGTGGCTCATTTGAACAGAGGCAGGCTGTAAATATAAAACACATAGAGATTTCTGAAGACTTGATGTGAAATAAAAAATATGTTAAATATCTCAGTACATTTTTTATTGAGGAATATTGAGTTGGTAATATTTTGGATAGGTTAGATTTCATAAAACTGATCATTACAATTAATCCCACTTATTTCACTTTCTTTTTAAAAATGAAACTACTAGAAAATTCAAAATTACATAAGTGGCTCACACGTGTGGCTTGAGTTAAAATTCTATTGGGTGGCACTAGTCTAGATTTTCTAAAATGACTCCGTCAAGGATGTGTGGGTCATTGGAGGCAGGTCATGACCCATGACTCCTAACCAAGTGCTGTCTCCATTCTGCCATTCTCACTTTGCTCATTTTTACAGACATGACTGACAGACAACAGGCCAGAGTAACACCTCGGGAAGTTCCATCTAATGTAATGAGATAAGAGGAAAGAACTTACAGGTGAAAGGTGGTAGGATTAGGCTCATGGATGGCCTTCCCAGTCACTTTGTTTGGCATTTAGGAGGCCCTGGTTTTGACTCAGAAACAGGAAGAGCTGAGTCTAGATCCATGGATGATTACTCTTTCCTTATATAAATCACTAAACTTCCTGTGTATCATTTCTCTTATCTGTAAAGTGAGGGAATGTTTACAAGTATCCAAAGTCCTCCTCCAGCTCTGGAGGCCTGTGTCTCGCCATGTTTGTATTCACCTACACTCATCTGGCATGACTTCCTCTCTTCATAGTCACCTCACCCCCAAAGCCGACGTTAGCAATTGTGTTAGGAAGAAAAGATTCCTTCATAGACAAATCCAAATTATTTCCCTTTACCCCTGCCCTTGAGAGCAATGAAACATCAACTGTATGCTCTCCTCTGGAGGCCCGTAAAGGAGAACCAGGAGGAAGAAGGGGAAGAGGTAGGAGGGCAGAAAGGGGAAGGCAAAGTGAAAGGAGGATAGAGAATGAAGGAGGTGATGAATGAGAAGAAAACAGGCCTTAGAGATGCAAAATTGGAGGAATGATTGACTAATCTTCTAACTGGACTACTTAGCTTACAAGCTCCTAGAAAGCAGGGACTATGTTCTGTATTAGAGGGGTGGGAGAACTGATGTCCTACCCAGTACCCATGCCCACTACTGTGCAGTAGACAACAAATGTGAAGCAGTCACTTCATTTGGTTCACTGAGCTTATTTATAGCCCCCTGTCTTTTATTTATGGCACATTTGTAGTAGGCATGATAATAAAGACAGATGAGACGCATGGGTACATAGTGCGAGAGGAGTCAAATTAAACACCAAGTTTATTAAACTTTTATCCTCCTTCAGACTCCTAGGAAGCAGAAAACACCCAGACATTGTTTTAAATCAGGGAGTTTCCAGCCTTGCAACCAATCTCCCTGGAAGAAGGCCAGGCCTGTCATCAGCGCGTGGGAGAGAGCAGCCTTCTCTTCTCAGGGCTGTGCTGAAGCTCCAAGTTTATGAGGCATTTATGGCAGGATGTAGTCAGTACCTATGGGCTGAGGGTATAATTTTCCCTCTAAAAGGTATTTCATCTCTGAACTGCTGCACGTGCTAAGAGCCTGATTCTGCCTTGGCTTTCTTTTTAATGCTTCTCTGTTTTAACTTTAATCTTCAATGAAATTAGGAGACTACAAGCTTCTCTTGGGCTTGAGGGGTAAGCAGAGTGAGCAGAAATGGTTCTGAGGACTGTCCTGAGAGGTGCCCCCATTGTCCTCATCTTCACGTGTGCATGGATTGGAGAAGGGAGAAGGAACTGGGGATAGCTCTGAAAGGCAGGTTGAACTCAGCCTCTGCAGCCCATGCCAATGACACTGACAGTTGAGGTCAGCTCAGCCAGGAACCAAAGCACATTTAATTAAAAGAGATTTAAAAGAAAGGAGGTGAAACGAGAATATCCAGTTAAAATGCCAGATTTCTGGAAGGTTAGACTAGAGTAAACTTGGGGCAGTTAGATGATAGCAGTAGTGGGGAATCCCATCATTAATCCTTCCGGTGTTATTGATTCTGTGGATTCTGGTTTCTGATACCTGCCTCACAGAAGAGAGAAGACAAAATGAAACTCTGCCAAAGCCAATGACTAAGCAGCTCGCACTGTGTTTCAGGGTTCCTTCTGACAGTGTCTACTGAGACCCTCTGGGCCAACAAGAAGATGTATTTCCCTTGAGGCACTGCAGGCATATGGGGTTGATGCTGGCCTGGCATCCTAAAGTGGGGCTCAGGAACATCTCCTGGGTTGGGCACACTGTTCACACAGTGCCAGTCACAGTTTCCTGCAGGGAAGGCCCATGTAACTGTGCTTCCTGACTAGGGCCTTGGGGACACGGTTTCACTTCTTCTCACCAAGACTTGCTTTCCTTTCTATTTTTTCTGAAAACACTCACGAAGCCCAGTCTTCACATCCCTTTGCCCTAAGGAACTGTACCGGGGAAGGAAGCACTTTCTTCCTGCATGCCATCACTTGTCTTTTGAGAACTACCTGTAAACAACACAGGTTTTGAACTTTGAAGAAAAGCCAAGGACTCCAAGTCAGGGGAATTGCAGGATCACCATGTGTCACAGGCTGCTCAGGCTACCGTAACAAAATGCCATAGACTGGTGGCTTAAACAACAGAAATTAAACTTGTTTTCTCACAGTTCTGGAGGCTGGAAGTCTAAGATCAAGGTGCCTAGAGGGTTGGTTCTTTTGAAGCCTCTCTCCTTGGCTTGCAGATGGCTGTCTCTTCCATTTTCTTTGCATAAAATACCTTCTTTTCTTATAAGGACCCCAGCCATATTGGAATAGGACCCACCTCAAGACCCCATTGTAACTCAATTACATCGTGAAAGGCTCTGAGCCTGTGATAGTGGGGGTGTTAGGATTCCAACATATGAACTGGGGTAGGGAGACATGAGTCAGCCAAGAACACCATGTCTGTGCCTTTCGGGAAGGCCGGGAACCTGGTACCATACCCGCCATGGGAGCACACCTCCTTTGCATAACCCAATAATGCCATTCCATGTCCTTACAGAAATGTCCCAGTTTTACTGGCCCTTCTGGCCTTAAGAGGCCAGTTGTCTCTGGCATCTCATTTCCTGAGGTGTTGGGGACTGTTTCCTGGAACATTGTCCTTGGGAACAGCAGCATTGCCAAGCTGCAAGACCATGTGGTCCCTCACTCGAAACTCCTCCCCTGCTGGCTGTTCCCAGCTCTGCCAAAACACATACTGAAGCCCAGTTAAGGAGGGCTGTGGTGTTGCCTGGGAGCCAGGTATGGCACACTGATCCCAGTCCCCTAGGCATAGCATTCCAGAAGATACGTCTCCTCCCGAGCCTGTGCTTCCTGTGGTGTTACAATTAGGCCTCTGTGAGAACCAGAAGCAGAGGTTCTGAATTTGTTTTGCTTCCCACTATTCCTTAAAAATAATTCCCTGGTAATGCAGGCTGGAAAGGAAGACGGGACTACTGAACCCAGAAATGATCTCTTCTCACCCCTCTGGGTTTTTCAAAGAGCCGTTTAAAGCCACTTCTACCCCTGAAACAGACCAACAACTGTCTCCTTTGCTCTGGGCTTTGCAATTCAACTCTATTTTCTACAATCCCAGTGCTGAGCCTATATTACACAAACACAGCCCTCGCAAATCCTCTCTGTGAGATGACGGTTCCTGGGTGGTCCTTCTTGGGTGGGTCCCTGGGCCCAGACACCCCATGCCACGTTTCCTCCTGGGCTCTGCATGCCAGGCAGATCCTGCCTCATGCAGCTCAGCTCCAGCTCATCAGGAGATAAGATCAGAGATACTATGGAAAGGCCGGGTTTTAACTAGGCAGAAAATACAAGCTCTTCCAAACATCAGGCCTACTGTGCAGAAAACAAACCCCCAAGCACACCCTGGCTCTGGGGGTGCTCTCCTGGAGAGGGTTTCTCCTCTCATAAAGATCAGTATCTAGGGGTAAGGAAAGAGTCATGCCGCTCCCCACAGGGCCTCCGTTCAGTCAGGAGTGCTTCACTTTCAGTTACCAAGTGCAGCTGTAGACTGGGGCTTATGTAACGGGCTCAGTGCCTCCTTCTCAGGAGGAGGATGTGGAACCATTTGGTGTTTGCTGAATAATGAGTCATGGCCAGAGTTAGGGAGTAGAAACAGTGAGTTTCTCCCCAGTGTTGTTTCATCCGGAACTTCTAGTAAAGACTGATAAGCGTGAGTCAGAGCCTGGTGGGGCCTGTGGGGAGGAGTGGTTCTCAAACTTGGGCCCCCAGGCTGGAAGAACGTTGCGGCAGCATTTGCAGCCCAGCTGGGCACTTTGTGAGGAGATGCACTGTTTGTTTTGGCCTGTGATTAACCTGCCAGGGGTTTTCTTATCTGGAGTGATTGTGGCCTATTTCCAGGCTCCAGCCAGAATCCAGGAGTATTCAAAGTGAGCAGACCTTTCTCCAAACCTCCTGTTAACAGTAAAAAATGAAATAAATCTGAGGGGTGAAGAAAGGGGCATATTTTTATCAACTGAGAAGTCAAAGGTTTAGTTTCGGCTAGAGAGAGAGAGAGAGAGAGACGCACACAGGAGAGAGAGGCTATCTTATAGGTCATGTTCTGAGGTAAAAATAAATAAACAAAATCCCAAGAAAACAAAACAAAATCAAGGCCTGTAATATAATGAAGTAGAAATCACAGATATCTCTTCAGGTTTCTAAGAAATCCAGTCAAAATTTATGGACTCTCTACATCAGCAAATAATTTCTTGTTCCTCCCTCATTCCCACCTGCCATGCCCTTCAACATGCCCAGCAAGTAGCCACAGCTTCATTGGCCCTCAGAAAATCCCCACCCACACCTTGGTGTGCAGGCAGGGTCTCAGATGGAGTTGGTTGGTTTGCTTTATGTTGTGGTGCAAGAGTCACCAAACTCCAGGCCACGAGCCAATACCAATGTCTGGCCTGTTAGGAACTGGGCCGAATAGCAGGAGGTGAACAACCAGGGAGAAGACGCTCCATCTGTATTCACAGCTGCTCCCCATTGCTGGCATTACTGACTAAGCCCTGCCCATGCAGAGCAGCAGCAGTGGCCTTAGATTCTCATAGGAGCATGAGCCCTACTGTGCACTATGCATGTAAGGGCTCTAGATTGCATGCTCCTTATGAGAATCTAATGTAATAAAATAGAAATGAAGTTCACAATGAAGTGCAATGCACTTGAATCATCCTGAAATCATAACCCCTTCAATCCTTGGAAAAATTGTCTTCCATGAAGGCAATCATGGATGCCAATAGAGGCTGGACACTACTGGTGTGGTGAATCCTGTAATAGGGTTAGGGCAACTTGCCTGATGAGCAATGTAGGAAACTTTCTTCAATGTAGGAGCAGGAAGCTGAGCCCTGTCTATGGGCCCTGCTTAGTGTAGAGGTCAAGATAAAAAGCCTCCTTTTAATCCATTTATCCCTGGTGTTCTATTTTTAGAATGGCACAACAATGGAACATAATACGTATTTTTTTTCTCTCCAAATTCTTGTTCCTTGAATTTTTCTAGTTAACAGATATGAATTTCATGCAAAAAATTTTAAAAATTGCAATCTTCAGCATAAATGGTTTAATCCCTGCTCAGCTACTTACCACCAGCCCTGTGATTCTGGCACATAGTTAGCTTCTCTGCTTGGTTGTTTTATCTGTAAGATGGGGCAACAAGAGCCTTTGTCCCAGAGAACAGTTGCGAGGACTGCAGTAAATCTTGTAAAGCATTAAAGAACGTTGTGGATTTTTTTAACCTATCATCATCTTCATTATCATCATCATCACCACCACCACCACCATCTTTACCATCATTTAATGTTAACCTGATTTTCATCTCTAGTGACTTCTATCTAGAAATATGTTTGTGAGACATGAACAAGCCATATGGTCCACCAAATATGGCCCTTTTACAACTAGCAAATTTTTTCTTTAGTATTTTCACTTACAAAACCGGAGAAATATCATAAACTTATAGTGAAGATTCAACAAAATGAAGTAAATTGAGCTTAAAAAGTGCTCAATAAATGGCAGGTATTTTGGTGACAATTGCCAGTTCCTTGTACTGAATCCTGCACAAGTTCCAGATTTCCTTACCCCATGTAGCAAGCACAGTTCTAACCCCAAATCCTAGACCTTTCTTTAGAGAATCTCCTCATGCATCAATCATATAAACTATCAGAAAGGAGGTAAATTCACACAATTCTAGTTAACACAATATTCGTAAGGCATCTATTCTGGCGTTGGTCAAGAAAAGGAAAGAGGAAAGATGAAGTAATTTTTTAGATTCAGGGGCTCTTTCAGCTTGAGCTAAACTGCTTGATTTCCTGCTCAACAGCTGACCACAGAAAGCATAAGACACACCTCTGGGACTGGCCCTTTAGCACCAGATGGATGAGGTGAGTGATAGAGGAAGAGCCAGGGCAGCCACATGCCTGACACCAAGGCCCCATGCTGAGCCCACATTTTAGGGAGCATATAGGGAGCATTTTAGTGAGCATCGGGCATACTGCTGAAGGACTTGATGCATTAGCTCAGTTTTGTCCTTATAACAATCCATTCTTAAGGACCAGGTTCTTCGTGGGCTTCATGGTTCTTCATGGGCTTGCAGCCTGTTCGTAATCCCACAGTGGTGAAATGGCAGAGTCCAGGATTCCAGTCTTGGGGAACACTGTCTATGAGGCTGTATGGCCGCGAGCACTTCCTGCAGCTGTGGTTTATAAGTGATCTGCCATCATATCCCTGTCAAGCAGCTGTGGGGGACCTTGGCTTGGTGCCTAAACCCCCAGAGTGCTCACAGACAGTGTGTTTATGGGGAGAGATGGATGCTCTGTGCTGCTCATGTGCCGGAAGGGGCTGTTGCCAGCCTTAGGTGCTTGGTGTTTCTGAGATAAAGTGGACAGAAGCAACTCAATAGGACAGAGGAATAAGGACCATTCTGTGGAGGCAGCCATTCAGGGAGAGGGGTGCACCCTCCCCTCCCATCCCTTGGTGTGGTGGCCTTGGATGGGAATGACCCCATCCCCAGCTCTTCACACATACAACCACTGGAGCCCTTTCAGAAGGGCAGAGCTGATGGCTTGGACAAATTTCTTTTCTTGAAACAACGCTAATTTGTCCAGTTTTGTGGCTTTTTTATGTGGAACAACATTAGCTCATCCAAGCTTGTGGTTTATTTGAAAACGAAATTCCGGTAAATCTTTCGCACCATCTGGCAGTGTGGTGATTGGGCTGCCAGTTAGGAATAAGCCACCAAGCACACAAGAAAACAAAGTGAGGAAAACTCACCCCAAACAGAGCAGAGCTGTGTAATTTCTGTGCCCAGGCATCCCCGCAGGGCCCTCTGAGGATGTGTCTGTCCCCACAAGCAGAGCTGTGACCTGTCACTCTCAGGGTAGGAATTCATTTCTCTCAGCAGCTGAGGTGCAGGGGAATTTCTTAGCTTAGGCTTTAGCCAGGGTCTTAAATTCTTTCTATAGAACTAGATTAGAAGGAGATCTTTGAGAACATATACAGAGGGGCTAGAAACCAATAAGAGAGATCAAAGAGAAGGAAAAAAAATTTTCAGCAAATATTAGTCGAACTCCTAATATGTGCCAGATACTATTCCAGGAACTTCACGTGCTTTAGGGAACACAGGATCCTTGTACATATAGAGCTTACACTCTAGTGGAAGTGGGATAAGTATTACAGGAAATCCTTGCTTCTTTTTTCCCATTCTCCTCCCCTCCCTTCAACCCTTCTTCCCCTTATTTACAAAAGCTTCATTTCCATTTTTTCCTCTATTCTCTTTTTTTCTTATCCCTTCTTTCCTTCCCCCGCCCCCCTCACTCGTTCCTCTTCCAATTTGAACATTTTTTTTCCCATTTCCCAATATCTATTATATATTTTGGTCCTTATTTACACTTTCAGTTTCTCACACCAGAGAAACAATGCAGTATTTAAACATGTATGTCCAATTTATTTCCTTTAAGAGTATGGTCTCAAGGTGCATCCATTTACCTATTAATGTCTCCTTTATCAGAGAGTAGTATGGCGGAGTAGTATCCCATTGTATAAAAAAACCCACCTCTTTTTTATCCATTCACCAGTTGATGGCCATTTGGGCTGTTTCCAAGATTTAGCTATTACAAACTGTGCCACTATAAACATGGAGTGTCCATACAGCACAGTGGTATGATGCTTTTAATTCATTCAGGAAGATGCCAAGAAGGGTAATAACAGGGTCAAATGAAACCTCTAGTTTTAGCTTTTTGAGGACTCTCCATACTGATTTCCATAGTGGTTGCACCAGTCCACACTCCCACCAACAGTGGAGAAATATTCCTATTACTCCACAGCCCCGCCAACATTTGTTATTGGCTGATTTCTTGATAATAGCCATTCTTTCTGGAGTGAGATGGAATCTCAGTGTTATCTTAATTTTCATCTTTTGAATGACCAGTGATGAACATTTTTTCATATATTTATATGCCATTTCTATTATTTCATCTGAGAAATGTCTGTTCATTTCTGATGCCCATTTTTGGATTGGGTCTTTAAATTTGGGGGGTCTGATTTTTTTTAGTTCTTTATATATTCTAGGTATTAGTCCTTTGTCTTAGGAACAGCTGGCAAAATTTTTCCTCGCACTATGGGTTGTCTGTTTACTCTGTTGGTGGTTTCTTTTGCTCTGTAAAAGCTTTTTTATAAGATGAGATTCCAGTTGTTGATTCTTTATGATATTTCCTGTTTTGTTCATAAAGTCTTTGCCTACACCAATGCCTTCAGTAGTTCTACCAAATTTATCTTCCAGTAGATTTAGTGTTTCTGTTTTAATATTTAGATCTCTGATCCATTTCGATTTTAGTTTAGTCATGGTGAAAGATATGGGTCTAGTTTTAATCTCTGGCAAGCTGAAACCCACTTTTTCCCGCATCATTTATTAAAGAGGCTATCTTTCCTCCAGTGAGGCTCCTTTGTCAAAGATGAGGTGGCTGAGTGTGTCTGGAGTTGCTTCTGCATCTTCTAATCTGTTCCATTGATCCTCAGGTCTGTTTTGTTGCCAGTACTATGTTAGTTTTTTTTTTAAATCACAGTAGCTTTGTAGTATAATTTCAAGTCAGGGATTGTAATACCCTTTGCCTTGCATTTGTTGCTCTCTCCTGGTTCCAAATGGAACTTATTTGGTGGGAGGAGGAAGTAAATAGAAAGGGAAAAATAATTACTATGGAATCCAACCTTAGCTAAGATAATTAGAAGGTCTGAGACACAGGGTCCAATGGGCAATCAGTGGACATTTCAATCCCATGCATGGGTCACATAGGTGCTAGGGCAAGGCCATCCCTCAGACTGTACTCACAATAGGAATTCCAGCCCTGAGCCGTGTGCAGCCAGGTGAAGATCAGCATAGCTTCCATTGCTCTGTCCATTCAAGGTTCAGATCCAGCCACAGGTGGACCAACTGAAGACCAGGATCCATCTGAGGCACTTTGACCTCAAGGGCTAGGAAGAACCAGTCAAGGAATGTGAGGCTTAGACTGTCAAACCATCTTGTGAATTATGAGAATGCAGGCAAGACAATTCCTCTTCATTTTATAAAAGGGGTCAACATTTTGGGAGCATTGGGACTCTGAAGGTGACATACTCATCAGCTCACTGCATTCACAGCAGCCCACATCTCTAATTTGGGGTCTCCTAACATTGTGAGTTAATTTTCTTCCCCACTCTTAGAGCTCAGTTGCTTGCCTTTGACATGGTTGGCTCAAGTCAAGGCCAGGCTACAGTCAGAAACCATCAGCATTCGGTTTTCAAAGACTCCAAGGCTGGCAGTCCTCCCATATCTTCCAGGACTGATGATTAGGCCTCATTTGCAATCCGAATAGCAAAGTTCCTAGCTTTCCCCATCTACTGAGCAAACTCACAACGGGCAGATGTCACATACAATAGGGCTATAAAAACAATACAGCTGCCTGACACTTTCTAATTCTTTTCTTCTTGGGTTTTTTTTTTTCTCTCATAGAAATCTTGGTTTCCTGGTAGCCAAGCCAAAAGATAAAGGACAACTCAGGAAAGGCTTGAGAGCCAGATCTTTCTCATTCCAAACCGTGGTGGTGGGCACATTTTGTGGCCTTGAGCAAGTTACCCAATCGATCTGCTCCTTCCTTTCAAAATGAGAAGCACACAGAAAGGGGGCTGGGAGAATTCATTAGTTTGGTGGAAAGATTTGAACAACTTGGTTCCATCAGTGCAATAATGACCTCTTTCTATTTACAAGACTTTGGCTCCTCTCCTCATTTCACTTTTGATAGTTGAGTGGATTTGCAAGTAAATGGGAGCTCTCAGCAGCAATCTGTACAGCATTCTAAAAGCTTCTGGTGTGCATAGTCCAGAGAAAATGTCAGCCACTCTTTAGAATGCTACTTAAAGGGGCTTTCAAACAGGACTTAAGTCAAGACCATTTTGAAGCAAGTGGTATGCGAGAATGAAATTATACTATATTCCTTTTGCAAATCAAGGCAACAGGAAATGTGCATTTTGAGCTGTGGCCTTGAACTTCATAGGTTTATTTTTCTCAAAAGGTTGACTCATGCCTAGTGAATTGCTCTTGTGCGTCACCTGTTTAAATCCTTGACAAATGTTCATGGCTAGATTGATGGAGGAATGGGTGACCAAATCATAGCAAAAAGGAATCTGTTGTTAACTTTTACCACAGAGTAAGTTTTACCTGGAATACTCAAGATTTAGGCTTGAAGGTCCTTGGCATATTTGATATTACTTTCTAGCCTCTTTTACTTCAATGGACTTCAAGTTTTGCCTGGATTGAGTCAAAACCAAAAGAAGATTAAATATGCTTCACTATAGCTGTGGGAGGACACTAAATATTATCTGTCTGTGGTGTGGCTGTGATTTACAGAGAAGAAACTAAGGCTTGGTGACACTGAGCATCTCAGTATGACCTCATCTCCAGGTGAAATAGGTAGGAACCTGTGATTTGAAACACATTAAAAATGCCCCTAAATATCATGCCTAGTGTTTTCCAGATGCTCATAGAGTCTCTGTTTTGACACAGGAAGTCAATGTCATTCATCAATGTCTTTGTATAACACTATCAGATTAACTTTCTAGTCTGGACACACCTAAGTGGAGAGAGAAGCCCTGACCTGCCCCTTCACCAAAGGAGCTAGGGATGATCCAGAAGACCCTACATAAATTTATAGACACTGTCTTCTCATTCTATCATGAGGCCACCAAAGATACACATTCCTTCCTCATGTACCCAGACACCATCTCTGACAGAAGCAAAGGCAAGGGCACAGAATTGTGAACAACTGTGTTGTATGTGAAAGAAATCGAAGAATTACATAATTAGACTCTTTAAATGGTAATGCCTGACTAAGCTTATTGTACTGTCTAAAAGCCTTACGACTCAACTGATGGGCTCAAACAAATAGCTTCAGCTGCATTATAAATGCACCATCTCTTTGTGATGAGAACATTCAAAATCCTATCCTTGTGCTACTTTCAATTATATGCTACAATAGTGTTACCTATTATTATCAATAAAAATGTATTAAGTTAAAAAGACAAGAAATACAGATTTTCAGGACTCACTCCAGATTGGACAAATCAGAATGTGCACACTAGCCAGATCCCTAGGTGATTTCTATGAAGATTAAATATTGAGAAGTGTCGGCCCTAAGAACCCTTCCTTGTCCCTTCCTCGTTTTCTGGGGAGAGCAACCAGAACCTCTGGAGAGCAGTCCTAAACTACAGTTCATCTGCAAATCTTACTGCACTCCTGGTAAATGTGTGACCCTACCACAGTTGAATGGAAATAAAGAACAAACGGAAGAGAAGAGTGGGGAGCTTCCTGCACACTCTGAGTCAAAAGGAGAAGTGAGGACCAAGTTAACACGGAATATTAGCTCACATATCAACCACCTGTGTATACCGCTGCCTCTAGTCCTGTGCTGGGGACTGAGTCATGTCAAAGGTCCCTGGGAAGAAGGCAGTGCCAGGTTAGCGATGATTAGTACTGGTGGCAGTTGTGCGACTACCAGCATGCCCTCCCCAGGTTTGCCATTCAACTTTGCATGTGCTGAGAAAGACTAATTGGGAAAGAACCTTTGATCTTCCCTGGCAAAAGTTGTAACAGGTAAAGTTATAACTGCTTTTGGTTTCTTGACCAAACTTCATCAGTGACCAAATGGCCTTATAACAATCCTACTTCACCCTCGTTTCTAGGAAGGCTCCTTACTTGGAATCCTACTCATCTGGCTTTATACCTGTTAAGCTGAGAGTGCTCAACAAAAAGGATTTCCTTAGAACAGTATCAGAAAACCAGAGTGCTTGTCCAGCTTGTGAAAACCTGGCCTTCAAAAGTTTTGAAAGTATCTTATTGTATAGGATTTAAGTCTCCTACGAATTTTCTTAAAACTGTATTATTTAAAAGAAATTCTGTAATTAAGTTTAAAAATTTTTTAAAGTCAGATTTCTTATTTCTGCCCTTTCTGTGGCATCATAGTAACAACACTGGGCAAAGAGTTTGAGAAGATGCATGCTCCAACTCCGATTCTCCTGCATAGTAGCTACGTCTGAGGGCAAGTTAATAGATCTGGCTAAGTCTCAGTTTCACTGATGACTGACATATACTAAGTAATCAATAAATTTTTAAAAGAAATTAATCTTAGCTTTCTCTATAAATTTTATTTAGTTTGAGTACATATTATTGTTAATGGAGTGGTTTCTTTCATCTATGAAATTTTCAGGGCATCTGGCAGATGCTGGTGGTGGGAGGATGACAAATCTTTGCTGCTGAGCTCATTTTTCTTCTGTCCTGGATGATTTCATGGTGCAGAGCTCTATGGAAGCAAGAGATGCAGCCAGAAGACCCCTTGAGGCCCCCGGCATCTTTAAGATTATGTGATTCCCTAAATAAATATGGTGAAGTTGAAGAATATTAATAGAAGCGAAAGCACAACAGAAATTTGCTTCTCAGCTTCCCCTTCCAAATGGCAGAAACAAACAAACAAAGAAAAAAGACCCCTGTCACTAGTGATGCCAGGACCCCATCCCCAGATTATGCAAGCAGATGGGGCTTATTTGCTGTCTGATGCCAGTAGAGTTGAGGGGATGGTCTGGAGTCCCCCAGCAGTTTCCAATGCTATTCAGACAAATACATTTTCTGTAAGGTTGTTATGGACTGAATTATGTCCCCAACCCATCCAGCCCATATGTTGAAGCCTTAACTTCCAATGTGATTGTATTTGGACGTAAGGCCCTTAGGGAGCTGGTTAAGGTAAAATGAGGTCATAAGAGTGGCTTCTAACCCAATGTGACTGGTGTCTGCTGATACAAGCACTCAAAGGAAAGAGGATGGGAGGATATGGTGAGATGCTTGACTTTTAGAAGCCAGGAGCAGAGGACTTGAGATACCTTGACCATAGACTTCCAGCCTCCAGAACTGTGAAGAAATAAATTGCTGTTGTTTGCAGCCTCAAGTCTTTAGTATGTTATTTTGGCAGCCCTGGAAGACTACACAGGGGTCTTCAGCAGGTTGGAGGTTGGGTACACAAGACTGCAATAGCCCACTGTGGACAGCCAGTGAGCACTAAGATTAGTGATGCATGTCTGACTCACTTCCAATGGGTGGGGTGGGAAAAGGAGAGAGCTGTGGTCCCTGGGTCCATCCCCAGCTGCCAGCTCTATCTGAAGGCTGAGAGCAGGGACACCAGATGGAAGAGTGATGAGCCCCTTCTGCTGCAGGTGATTCATAGGGCATCCGGGCATGGGGCCACTTCCTGCGCCAGGGGGAGCAGATTTCCCAACATTCGAAGTCTCTGCTCCACACAGGAGAGTCACAGGAGGTTGGAGTGGAAGGGAAAGGCAGCCTTCTGTCCTCACAGCACAGGAAATCTTAGTGACAAATTCATGGCATCTTGCTTTCCTTGCTCTCTGAGATCTTTGATCCATCTTTCTATCAATCTACTTAAGGCAGCTGCAGTTAGACCAGCTGTGTTGCCTGCCTTGCTTTTTCTCATCATTCAACATCTCTGCCTCTATTGGCTGAGTTCTATACCTTCTCCATGGATACCTTCATCCCAAGGAAAACCACACATCCTAGCTGGACTCTTGAAACTCTCTCCCCCCAAGCAAGGCAGCATTCTGACCATGCTTTTGGCACCTTATCGCCTTGATAGTAGTGTGAGGCTCAAGCTCCCTGCCCTGCAGCTTGAAGGCTCTCATGCCACACAGAAATAGACTAACTCAGCCCTCTTCCTTTTTCCCAAAAGACAGTCCATGTGAGGGTTGGCCCATTTCCTCCTCTCCTTAGAAAGCCATGATCAGGACGTTGTACCCTAGAAATCCATCATGTGCTCCAAGAAACTGAGCGATCCCTTCACCTTGGGTGTCCTGATACTTTCAGCATCCCTGGAGGCAGACTGTGGCTTCAACCTCATTATCTAGGGAGTTTCCCTGCTTCTGAAGGCATTATAATTATTGTTCCCTTCCCATTCTTGCTCCATTCATCTCCCAGGGAAGGAGACTGAGATTTTTCTTCTCATGTGACTTCCAGTTACAGACAAACCCCTGAAGTCCACACTGGCTTCCCAGCGCTGATGTCTGTGCCGCCTGATCGCCTTCCCTCTCCGCCTGGCTGGGCAGCATAGCAGCGGGAGTCTGGAGCAGCTTCCCAGCTCCCAGCATGTGACCCACACATGCTCAGAAGCATGAGAAGCAACATTAACCTTTTAGGAGATTTTTCTGGAGCAAATCAGAGTGTTATTTATGTCTCTTCTTTTCTTCATCTTTCCCTCTTTTGGAAGCAGCCATTTGGAATGGACAGAATACAACAGAAGTCAAGGAACTGTCTACACATATTTCCTAAGCTATAATTAAGATGGAAGCTCATTTGCCATCTTCTGGATTGGGGTAATCAAGCATATGACAGAGCAAGATTTTGGAACATTTGTATCAGTTTTGGAGCCATAGCTCCTCCGTAGCCAAGTTTCTTTCATGTCTCAGATTTCAGAGAATGGACTGACATCTCCCATACAGACAGGCCATCCCTCAGCTCCCCTGATTCAGCTGACCACTGTGCACTGCAGCTACATGCAAGGGGTACGGTGAGCACATTCCAGCTCGCTGGGGTTTGGAATGGCACCTCTCCTCCCCAGAGAAGGGATTCTCTGTGGAGGCGGAGTTGGCAGCTCTCAAGCTGGCCTTGTGGTTGGCACGTAGGCCATCAGAAATCATCTGAGGATCAACCTGCCAAGCTGAGGCCATTCTGGGGTGCAGGGATTTATTGCTAGCAGAGGAAAGAACAGAAACCATTTCCTTCACTCTGTTCTGCAGGCCATTTTCATGGGAAAGGACTCTGCTGTTGCCCCAATCAGTTCAATCGCTAACTCATCATGCTTGTGCTCCTCTCCGGCAGTTCAGGCTTGTCTGTTTCCAGGAACAGGTGCCAAATCCGAGTGGAATTTTCCCAGCAGGCCCCAGCCAATGTTGCTGCCAAGGCAACTGTGGTAGGGTTGAGGAATAACTAGTGAACCACAAACCCAGAAAAGGAAGAGGAGGCCACCCCTTTGGCCTGAGCCAACTCAGGTACAGGCTGTCCCTTGAGCATAGCTGGGGCCTGTGAAGACTTCCCAATGTCAAGGCCAGACAAGGCCAGAGCAAGCAAGGCTCGACTCCTCAGGGCAGTTTCCCAGAACTAGGTTAATCAGACCGGGAGAGGACAACTGAAAGTGGCTGCCTACTCAGGTCACAGCAGGCTCTGTGCAGCAGGAGTAGCACAAAAAGGTTGCAAGGGAAGACTCAGAGACCTGTGTTCGGTGAACAAGATCAGTGAGCATCTGGGGTAAGGCCTGAATCTATGTGGGTGCCAGGGAAGGAGCAGAGCTTTATGCTATATAGAAGCGGTCTTGCTGACAGCAGAGACAAAGTCAGTGAGATCCAAGGATTTGAAGTCCAAAGTCCAAGCCAAATGAGTAGGATCAGAAAAGTAAGTTCTTTGGGGCCAATCAGCAGCAGTACATATTGGCATCAGCTGACAGAGCACGTTTCTCCCATTCATGGTCAACATGGCAGGCAACACAGAGGAGCAGATGGGAGACTTGTAATCCAAGATGCTCACCTGCCTTTACTCATTCTGGGCCCCAAAATCTTTACACAATTCTATGACCACATCCAAGGTCACTGGGAAATCAGTGGCAAGTTGTGAAGTCTGCCATGGGAACAGGAAGGGGACGCACTGGCCATAGCCATGGCTTTGATCTTCCTGGGGTTTTGGTTAACTTGGAGATTTCACTAACTTTGTGAAGACCACAAAAGGTAGTGTTGAGAATGACTGAGCCATAATTTGAAATGAGACCCATAGTTTAACATTTTACTCTGTACGGGGCTGGGGATTTAGCTCAGTGGCACCACCTCTGCCTTGCAAGAGCAAGGTCCCGAGTTCAATCCCTGGTAGCAAAAAAAACACAAAACAACAAAAAAATCCTCAACATTTTACTCTGTACTAATTTAGACAACACCATTGTCTACAGACCTGCATCATTAAACAAACAAACAGCACTCTTGGTTCACTTGCTTATTCTGTTCTCATAGTTTTAACTCTCTTGTTTCTATTGCTCTTTTTCTATGTATATACTTCTTTGATAAAATTAAGATTTTTACTGGTTTGAAGCCTGAATTGAAATTGCCATTATGCTAAAAAATAGATCCTATGACACATTCCTTATATTACAGCAATAAACATTCCACTGGTAGCAAAGCTTAAGTTTTCCCTTTCTAACTACTATTGAGTAGATAAAAAAGTATGTTGTTCTGACCAATGACCTTTTAAAGGAGGCAAAACAAAGTTATTTCCTCATATTTTATAGTAACATAGCTATAAAGGTCTTATATTTGTTCTCATTTCCTGGTGGTAATTATTCTTTAATATTGTATCTATAATTTAAATGTGGAAGGTATTCCACAAACATTTTGATTCAGAGGGAGATTATTCTGTAAAGTTTATGGCCTATAATAAGAACCAAAAGAGTACATAAAGCAACCTCACGGAATTTTCCTTTTCCATTTGGAAGTTTTAGTTCTTAAATATCCATGAGTATTGTAATTCGTGTGTAGGAACTGAATTTATTTTCTCTCTATTGTCTTTTTCTTTTATGTGCTCATTCTCCTTCAAGGGGATTCCAACTCCATAAGGAGCTGTGTTTTAAGTCATGAGCAGTTTCAGTGTATCTGATGGAAAGATCTTGGAAGTATAAAGAAATACAGGAACAAAAACATTATTGGCCTACACCAGAACTGATCATAAAGACACCCTTAAAGCCTAGATCTATCCACAGGAAACCTGGCTATTACAAGGGAAAACAAAGAGGCAAGTTTTGGGTCTGGAAACAGAAACAATGAGAGGCAATCAGGAAGGTATCTTTAGAGCATATAAACCCTTGAATAAAAATACTGAATTATTTGAGGTGCAGGTGCTGCTTTTCATCTCTTAATTCTATGGAGTCTCTGGATTTGAGATGAAAGAGAAAGAGCTGAGAGATAAAGGAATGCCTGCCCAGGTTGTGTTGATGAACTGGATTTGGATTTGGGGCCCAGTGGCTTAGGATGCTGGAATACTGGGTTCTTGGCCATGAGTGGTTCACATTTCACAAGCACAGAAGGCATGTGTCTAGCTAGAGGCTAGACTTTTAACTCAGTATAAGTTTGGGGAGGCAAAAAATAATCAGATAAATCTGGGAAAAGAGTTATCAAAGAGAG
Organism: Heterocephalus glaber; assembly: GCF_053883595.1. Classification (NCBI taxonomy): domain Eukaryota; kingdom Metazoa; phylum Chordata; class Mammalia; order Rodentia; family Bathyergidae; genus Heterocephalus; species Heterocephalus glaber. The sequence goes on along the minus strand of NW_028258297.1, from coordinate 12,803,972 downwards.
TGGCAGGTAGAAACCTGGAAAGGAGAAATAGAGTAGGGAAAAAGGAAAGAAATAATGTAGGAAAGGCCATGGCAAGTCCTAAGTGGGAACAGGAAACAGCTTTCATTATCAGTGCCCGGAATCCTGGAAATTCAAGGTGTAGATGATGATGCTGGTGTCTGGTCCTCTGTCACTGGGACCCAAAGCAACTACAGAGCAGGTGTATGCTTTAGGTGGGAGACAGATCAAGAGACAGAGAGGCAAAAACAGGTGGCAAATATTAACTGTGTTCACGAAAAAGGCTGTAATCTTGCCAAGGGTTATTGAGAACCGGCTGATGTATGTTTATGAGAGGTTATGAGTAGAGAATAGCTTGTTAGAAGGCCAAAAGGATAAGCCATAAATAAATCATTAGATTTAACTTCACATATATTGGTAAAATTAGGTGGAATGAGACCAAAGAATCAAGTAAAGGGGCTGCTTATTGAGTCACTTATTTACTTGACAAATAAGAATAACTAAGTGATTACTTTATTGGGATGCTGAAGATAGACCCCTGAATAAGAGAGACAAGAGCATTTTAATGATGGAGTTTACTAAAAAGTGGGAAAAGGAGAGATGATATATACCCAGGTTATCAATTGAATGAAGGTATTACATATCCTACACAATAAAAAATGATGAAGATAGAATGACGGTAGGGACAAGGTCAGTCAGCCTTCAACGGGAAGGTGTTCTGCGTGGGCATCTCTATAACATTCAAACTGAGCCCTGAATTGTGAGATGGATCCACAATATAAAGGGATTGTGTGAAATGAACCCCAGGGGTGGGAACCACACAGGGACTGGAACCAAGGGAAGACTCTCCTTGGAAAGTTTGAAAGAGGAAATAAGCCAGAGTGGCTGGAGGATGGCAAGTGAGGGGAAGGAAAGAAGAAATAAGTAGATAGGGCCATATCATGTAGACACTTAGGAGTAATGGTGAGGAATTTGGATTTCTAAGTGTGACAGGAAACATTGGAGAGTTTTCAGCAGAATTTAACTTATGGTTTGGAAAGATCATTTTGATGTGTGTTGAGTGGATTATGCAAATGAGAAAATCAAAGAGAAATACTAGTTGGGAGTCTGCTGATAGCAGAACAGGAGCTAGGATGGCAGAAGTGTCGATGGAGAGAAGTAGGCAGATTTGGGAATACATTTTCTCTGTTTGGTCACATGCCTAGTTGATCACCTCATTTATCTCTCTCCTGAAGTGTAACTTCGAAGAGATCTTTTCTGGTCACCTTATTAAAAAAGCATACTCTTTTCACTCCTACTTCCTTGCTATACCCTGCCCTGTATCCCAATTTATTTTCCTTCATGATACTTATCTTTTGAAATTATGTTATATAGAATTCATGTCTGTATTCTATATAACTCACTATAATATAAATTCCATAGAGTCATGGATTTTATTCTCTTTATTTCTGTAATTCTAAGTGCCCAGAATAGAAAGTTTCAATGAACATTTTGCAGGTAAGGCCAAAAAGTTTGCTGATAGATTGGAAGTAAAGACTGAAAGGAAAAAAGGGAAGAAGTTCATGGCTCAGTTTCTGGTCTAAACATACACAGGACCCATTATAAGAAGGAGATGTTGGGTTCCTATGAGGCGGGGAATTGTAGAACTACAGCAAACAGATGGCTATAATTCCCTCAGTCCCTCCCCATGGGATCCTACAGTCATTTACTCTGGTAGTCAGACACCAGAGAGAGGATTAGCCAGTGATTTTTGAGAACTTTTGAACATAAGGTCTAAGCTGACATTGATATCTGGGGACTAGAAGCTTATGATCCTCTATTAAAAAAGGAGATGTATGAAGTCCAGGAAATAAATGAAATCCTGGCTCATTCCAGGCATAGTACCCTCAGAGCCACAAGGAATGATTTAGAATGGATATATTTGGTAGTTGACAGCTACTGTCTCTTATTCTCCCACATTGATTCCCTAGCCTGAGGACTAAGAGGTATCCTAGTGGGGAAGGCAGACAGAAAGCTCTAGAACTACCACACAATAACATAATCCAGGAGAGTGGTGGCTATTAGGGCTACCATCTTTATACAGTGCCACTTAAAGGATGCCAGGATAGGAGTCCCAATGTATCCCCATTTAATGAATCAAGCTGGCCTCTACCTCCCAAAGCAAATAACAATGACAAAACCAAACAGACCTGAAAGACGTTGATGGACCCCTGCAAACTCAACAAAGTAGACACTCCAATTACAACTGTTGTGCCAAATGTGGTATCTTTTTTTAGATCAAACTAAATGTCCTCAGCTACATGTTATATACCCATTGATTCGATGAATGCATTATTTTCCATACATTAAGAAAAGGCTCAAAGCATCTTGTAATTCAGATGAAATAGATAAATATATACATTAATTATGTTGGGTCAAAGCTGTGTTAACTTTCCTTACTCTTGATATAACATGGTCTGAAGGGACTTGGCCAATTCTGGACTTTCTGGAGGATGTCATACTGGTTCACAAAATTAATGACATCACTGTAATTGAACAGGGTGAGCAAGAAGTGGCAAAGATGCTGGAGGCCGTGGTAAGACACAGTAGCCCAGAGAGTGGGAGATAAACATGAAGAAGATTCAAAGACTCGTCACATCAGTCAAGTTTTTAGGGGCTTAGTGGTCTGACACACTAAGATTCCCATTATAGTAAAGGACACACTTTTGAATTTCACATACCTCATTTGAGAAAGAAGCTTAATTGGTTCCTTTTTTTTTTGGTACCGGGGATTGAACTTGGGACCCTGCACTTGTGAGGCAGGCAGCAGAACTACTGAGCTAAATCCCCGTCAAGAAGCTTAATTGGTTTCTAAAGGAAGCATATTTCACACTGGAAAATGCTGTTATAGCCCAATTAATGGGTGTCGTTAGAGGCTTCCAGCTCTGAGAGGAACCCAGAACAAGGAAGGGCTCTGCAGCTGATCCAGGCTACACTGCTGTTTGGACCATGTCCCAGAAAACCATATGATATTAAAGACACTTGAGATGAAAAAAGATGTCATAAAGTCTTTACGAGAAGACTACAGGGAAATCACAATGTAGGCCTCAAAGACTCTAGAGCAAAGGCACACTATATAGAGCACAGAATTATACACCATTCAAAAACTATCAACTTGAGTGCTACCCAAGCACGGTAGAAATGAAATGCCTGACAATAGAATTGCTTATCATGATCTGGGTCCTGGCAGACTCATCAAGTCACAAAATCAGGTGGACTTAGCCATAATCCATTATAAGATGGAAGTAGAACGTTCAGGATAGGGCACAGTCAAGGCCAGAAGGTACAAGCAAGCCATATAAGCAGGTGTCTCAGACTTCTATGTCATCCACCACTGTCTGATCATGCTTTTTCCTTTAGCTCATGCGTATGGCGATATAATCACACAGTGGAGACCAAAAAATGGGCTGATCTTGTTTTAAGGATGAGCCAACTCAATAGCTGGATGCAAGAGAAAAATTGATTGGTTTTACATTACTAAGAGATCACCTTGAAAACTGTGGTAAATAGAAATCCTCTCAATTGGCAGAACATCTGGTGAAATACATGGTCAGCCACTTTGTGCAGAAAGGAATGTGGCTTATGGTAAGAGCATGTATGGGCTCGTGGGAAAGGATACATATCTTGTTTATTTAGTCAATGGTCCAGAAAGAGAAAAAATGGAAGGATGGGACAAGGACATCTTAGAAAGACTTACAGATGTGAACACATAATGTAAAACTTTTGTGTCCATATTATCACCTGCCAGATGTCATCAACCACAAACAAAGCACCAAAAGATCAAGTGTGACTTGCTTGATGGCTGATATCAGCATGACTTAGCTGACTTGCTGGTCATGACTTAGCTGGTCTATATCAGCAAGCCTCTATCATTGGTCACACCAATGCTGGCACAATAGATGTGTATATGGACTACCACTCCCACTCACCAAGATCTTCCCACTGCCAATTGTCCAACCTATCATCAGTGGAAACCAACACTAAAACCCCAATATTACCTCCATCCCTCAAGGAGATCAACTAGCCACTTTGTGGCAAGTTGATTACATTGGACCTCTTCATTTGAAAGGGAAGGGGATGTGGGTACATTTTCTAGGTGTAGATTTGTCTTTTCTGCCTTCAGGCTCTCGGCCTGCACTGCTATCCACAGGTTTATAGAGTGTTTGATCCATCAACTTAAATCTTGTTAATAATGCATTGCATCAAGGAACTCAAGCACTAGTTCTCAAAGTATGGTCCCTGGATCATCATCATTTGGAAATTTATTAGAAATGCAAATTCTTCTTTTTTTACCCTGTGCTGTACTTATTAAATGAAACTCAGAGGTAAGGCCCAGAAAGTAGTGTTTTAACTGATCTAACAGAAGTACACTTGTTAGAGAGTCATTACGTTATAACAAATGTAGTAACAAGCATAGGATCATAATATATCACATACTGGACCAGCAACAAGTACTAGCCTGACAGCAATGCAAAGGTGTTTTAAAAGCATAGTGCCTACTTGGAGATGTTACTAAGTATATGGAAGGTTGTCCTGTAGGATATAGAATATACCCTTAGTCTTTCTCAATTAGGAGTACAAGAAAGATTTAATCCATACTAAAAATTATTTGGATGACTGTTTTCTTCATTCTCCCAAGGACTATCCATAGCTAATACTACCCTATCCTCTTAGGAGGACAGTTAATTCATTATATAAAATGGATACCATAGGGCATTGAGGCTTGATTATCTTCGAGAGTCCTTGCTGCTATAAATCAATGACTATTATTCTGTGGATGTCCCCACTATGTAGAATAAATGGGTCTGGGAAACAAGGGATGGAAGTAGGAGTGACCCTGCTTACTATGGCACCTAGTGACCCACTTGGGAAATCTGTGCTTTTTGTCCCTACAGCTTAAGACTTTGTGAGTCTAGAGGTCCAAGATCCCAGAGGATGTGTTCCAGTGCTGGAAGAATTAAACAAAGAAAGAGAAAAGCATTTTATCTGGAAAGAAGTGGCTCCAATTTAGGGAGCAGATGAAAGAAATTTTAGGATAATTACACCACCTACATTAAGAGCAAGTATGCAGTTTGGAACAGCAGGGTGGAGGGCTTAGGACACAGGTATCCTGAGGCTAGTAGGGTGGATTTCACAAATGGTAAAGTGACAGAGCCCCCAGAAAGAATTAAATCAGGTAGAAATAAGTATTGTGGAGGAAAAAGAAAATAGTTGACAATAGTGAGTGCTCTCCTAGGTAGGGTACTTAGGGAGAGCCTGAGGGAACAAAAAGCAAATCATGAAGAGGGTGGGATGGGGGAGTGTTCAGGCAAAGGCAAAGCACAAGGGAAAAGAAGGGACATATGTATTTAAGTCAGTGGATGGAAGGAGGAGCTAGTGTGGAGTGACTGAGGAGCTAGAAGGTGTGTGAAAAAAGCTGAGAAATAGCAGGCAAAACAGCAGTGCCGTATGTTCATTTGAAGTTTGTGGTCATAAATTAAAGTGAGACTACTCAGCAGGGTTCTGATTTTTTTCTAGCCATGTTAAGACTTAAGGATGTGGGCACAATAGAGGGCATAATCAGGAAGAGTTTAACTAGGTAGGATGGAGAGAAAAATGATTTGTGATGCTAGTGCGTTGCTGCAATGACAGAATTTAAGCTTACTAACCAAAAAAGGTGGGGATGTGAAGGAGGACAATGTACAGTGAAAAAGTCTAGGTTCAATAGATTTAAAAACAGAACTACCACCGGGCACAGTGGTGCATGCTTTTAATCCCAGCTATTTGGTGGGAGGCTGTGGTAGGAGAGTTGAAAGTTCAAACCCAGCCTGGTCAATTTAGTGACTTAGCAAGACCCTGTCTCAAAATAAAAAGGGCTGGGAACATAGTTCAGTGCAGAGGCTCTGAGTTTAATCTGTAATAATACAACAAAACAAAACAAACCATCAAAAACCCAGAACTAACCCTGTAAGAGAGGATGAAGTTTAGATACGTATCAAGAAGCTGGATACCTGTGTAGAAATGTGAAAACCTGATGGCAGTGTGAGTGTTTTAAGCAGGACAAACTGGCAGAGTAGATTCTTTCCTGACCCAGATCTCAAGCAACCTAAAAGTCTACTCCAACCAGGAGGGCATCTGTTGGGAGTCCCATTTGCTATAAGTAGAGCATCTAACAAATTCTTGTCTTACTTTCCTGACAGATTCATCAATCAGGAGGTATAAGGAGAGGCAGGGTGAGTTTCCCCTTTCTTGAAGAAGAAATGTCTTGGTGATGGGAATTTAGAGAGAAAATTGTCTGATTTCTTCAACTGCTTTAAATGAGCCCAATTCTCCTGGCTCATGAGATCACTGAATGAATGATCAGTGGATTTTGTGAAGTTGTGAACAAATGGTGTTGGCAATAGGTCAAAAGCTTTGACCTCAAGAAAGAAGGAAGAATCTGCAAAGTAGCAAAGGACTGCTGGAAAAAGGATAATCAGATAAAAATAAACGGTGCTTGACCTTTCCCAAGGGATATAGATTAGTCAACCAGAGGATGTTTTTAATGGTGGCTGACAGGAAGGAGGGGTGAGGAATTATCATAAGGAAACTATAATCTTAATCCCAAATAGCCTCAAATGTTGGTAAGTTGAGTTACTTTATCAATGGCAATAAAATGGCTCAAAATTGCTTCTTTTACTATATACTTAGATATTTTATCATTTATGATTTCTGCTTTCAATCCTTAAAGCAACTGTGTAACTGGAATTTTTTACAGTTGCAGAAACTGAGGTTAAACAAAGTCAAAGCCCACATAGGATAAGGTAGAGCCACGATTAAAAACTCAGGTCAGTCTCTCTCCAAAGAGTATTTTATAATGTTACTTGCATCTGAAAAACAACTCACAGTGTGTGAGTGTGTGTGTGTGTGTGTGTGTGTGTGTGTAGTTCTCTGTAGTGATAAAAAGTACACTGAAAAGTACAGGTTTTAGTTGACTAGCTCATTTACAATCAAGGGTATAATTTAGTCATCAAAAAAGGTAACATGAGCTTAGTTTGCATTGACATATGGTCATAATTTTGAATGGTTCTACATTTGTTTTAAACTTTATCTATAGTATTGTGTGTAAATGTGAGTACGATGCTGGAAATATAGATAGATCAGATCAGATTTGTTAAGAAAAGACCAAATGAATGGAAACTCAAAATTCTGTTGATGCCTCTTTGAAGGGGGTAGGTACTTGGAGAAGGGAACATCTAGAGGGAATAAGATAGTTTTCCTAAAATATTTGGTGGGCTTTCTTGTGGAATGGAGAATAAACTTATTCTGTATGACACCCAGTTGGCAGAACAAGGACAAATTGATAAGTCAGAGACACAAACAAAAAAGGGGGATGCTTAAAAAATGTTGTTTCCCTTCCTAGTGTGTTTGCCAACGACTGAATTAGATATTCTGGAGGCACTTCAAGCCTCAGATAGGTGATTGTGTTACATGATTTTTATGCTTTCTTCCAATCCAAAGATTCTACGACTCTATGACTTTGCATTTTTTTCATTTAAAAAAGTTTTTATTAGTACATGTTTTCAGTACATAATGATTATAATCATCATGGGGAGTTGGTACATGTACATAACACATCTGAATTCTGTTTTTTTTTATCACCTTCCTATCCTCCATCCACTCTCCCTCCAACTCTTTGTCCATTTCTCTTTGCAAAAGGTCTCATTTCCTATTTTCTATCTTATATTTTGTTCTTTGGTCTATTTATATTTTGGATTTCTCATGCAAGAGAATTCCTGTGATATTTAAGCTTGTGTGCATGACTTCACATTAAAAATACAATTTCTTTATACACAGAAGTATATTATTTTATAATGCATAAAGACAATTATATCACACCTGGTTTTTTAAAAAAGAGTAAAGTCTGATGCTTTTCTTTCTTTTTGCTTGATTTTCCTTTCTCCTTACTCTATATATTGCAGCAGCTCTGTACCACCCAAGTGCTCAAACCCAGCTGTACCACTTACTAACTGGGTATCCTCAGACATGATACTTAACTTCTCCACTGCTCAGTTTCCAAATTTGTAATCTGACAATGATGCCTGTTCATATGAGTACTATGAATATCAGTGAGCTAAAATATGGAAAGCACTTGGCATTGTACCTGCCATTTAGTGAGCACTAGACAAATCTGAGTCATTATTGCTCCCCATACAAATACTTCTGCATCAACTGACTAATAGATTCACACAACTAAGTGATTGACACTAAGTGATCCACAACAATGGCTATAGAATATTCTTTAATACATTCAGTCCCTCTTTTGATGAGCATTCTCCTTTTTTAAGTTTCTCCCTTGTATAAACAGCATTGTTTATATGGGACACGCATATATTCTGTGTACTTACGTCTTTTTGCATTTCCGTTTTTATTTCTATGATGTTAAAACAAGAGTGGATTACTGGAATAAAGTTGTTATGTATTTTAATTTTAAAAGATGTTACCATTTTGCCTACAAAGTCATTTTGCCTATAAAGTCATTCAGACTTAATATTTCCTCCAGCAATGTATAAAAGTACACTTTTACTCACATCCCTGACAACAATAAGTAGTAGGCTTCTTTTTAACTTTTGCCAGAGTAGTTAATATTTCTTTGATTCTTTAATTTGCAGTCCTATAATTTTAGGGACTTTGAGCATGTTTTCATGATGGTTAGACATTTTTTCACTTTCTGTTGGGTTGTTCGCATTTTTTTTGACAATTCTGAGTTCTTTGTATAGCATATATATTAAATTCTTATTGATTTCCTTTAGAACAAACTTGGTTCTAATCACGGAGCAAGGACATGTTTGGATCGCTTCTACACTGGCCTTTATGTCTTCATCTTCCCTATCTTCTCTCTGTCCTGAATCCCTAGCTGGAGATTGGCCTGTGAGATAGTAAAGCATTTACAAAAATTTAGTGGCGTTTTGTTGCTAAGAAACAGTACTCCAGAGTTCATGAGCAAGAAGAAACAAGAATCAAGTTGTGGTGTGAGACACATCTGTTATAGCCAATGATATGCAATCCATCCATGCCAGGACCTGAGTTATGACTGTGGAGCCAGAAGGAAAAGACCCCAATGCAGGCAGATCAGGATGAATGGGCAGCAGTAGGGTCATTCACTTAAAATACCCGTTAAGGTTCCCAACTTGTTTTTATAGGCTGGCTGTGAAGTAAAATGCTGTGGTGAATGGACTCCACTAAAAATGCTCAGGCAGGGACAGATAATCTGCTTGTGTGTAACTCCTTATTGAAGGTGTACTGTCTAAAATAGTAAGTCCTGGGTACTTGAATGTGACCTTCAAGGTCTAGAATCTGCTCTGACTTTCCTTCTTGTCTCTGCACTCTTGACTCTCCATTGTTGCTCCTCCGACTCTCTTGTGCTTTTTCGCCTGTAGTGTTTTTCTCCTGCCTCTCCTTCTTAAATTCTGTTCACTCCTATGCTGAGAGCTGCCTTGACCACTCTAGCCTGATGTGAACTCTTCTTATTCTGAACTCTCACAGTAATTATTATCTGCCCACACATTTGGCAATGGGTCATTGTCTCCTTGAGATTCCACTGGAAACAAATCCTCCACCCAGCCAGCTTAAGCAATGAGGAAATTTATTATCTCACATAGCAGGAAATCCCGAGTTTGGTTAAGCTCCAAGGTTAATTCAGGGACTTAAAAAGTCATTGGAGATCCATGTTTTCTCCACTCAGACATCCAATGTCTGGTATTTTCATGGTCCAAAGATGACTGCCAAGAACCACCCTTTCCTTTGTTTATACCTCTCAACAGAGAGCTGGAACTCTCTCTCCAAGCAGTGACCACATTTCTCTCGGTCTGGTCTGATAGAGCCAATGTTGGTCATCAGCCCACCACTGGAAGAAAAGATCCTAATTAGGATCTATACCTGGTCCTGGAGACTCTATGTTAACGATTTTATAGTGATTAGAACCTACACTTGGACCTGGAGAGGTCCCCCCGCCCTGCCATCTTTCCTTGAATCACCTGGGAAGAATAGTGGACACTTTAATTGAGTTGGGGTCTGGTAGGAATCAAGAAGAGATGAATGCCACGTGGTCATATGTTGCCCTGTGATAAATATTTATTATCTTGAATTATTTATCCCTTTATTGTCACTTTTTTACACTTTTCTTTTTCTGCCAGGTAGATTTGAAATACCTTGAGACAAAGGTTACACTTTACATTTTGTAACTCCCAAATTACCTGCTTATAGAGGTGTCAGTCCATATTGATTGGATTGGACTTTTCTAAGACTCACCTACTCTCTTTACCCCAACTAGCCCCACAAAATAAGCAGTCAGAGCTTCTGAGGTTCAGATGATGAACTGAAAAATGGTAAAACATTGAGAAGTTCTAGGCCATGAAGCCAGGGTCTGTTTGGAGTCATGTTACATTCCTTCCCCACCTCTGCTCAGAAACTACATGGGTGTTAGCATCAAACACTGATCAAAAGAGCAAGATCAAGGTGACTGAAATTCTGTAATATGATTTTTTTCATCCTTGATGCTTGCATTTGAATATATTTCACTGCTGAGAACTACAAAGTTTGCCTTAGTGGAAAAATATGCATTTTCTCATATCCTTTTCAGGAAAGACCATGGTCACAAAAAGTTATACTTAAGACATTTCATTCACTCATTCATTTATCCATTCATTCAACAAATATGTTTTTTGAATACCTATTACTAAGCTCTGTGCCAGGCAAAGTAAGTACAAAGTCGTGAGAGCATTATTCCTAGACTCAAGCTGTGCATACACAGGCATGCTATCACTTCCTCAAAATTGAGAGTAGTTATTTCTGTGTGAGGTTGCTGGGTTCAGACCTGAAGCTATGCATGTCTCTAGAATTACATGTTTTGCTATGGACATTTTGCTGGGTTTAGCGATAAAAAGAAGTACCGGTTCACTATTCAGTATTGAGACTAAAATGATTCACTTAGTTGAACTCCAACATCAATAAATGAGAATTCTTACTATTAATGTATTTCTAGTACACACTGTAGAACTCACTACACATGTAGAAGGCATAATTCTGACAGCCTGCGCTGGGGAATATCATGAGCTAAAGTCGAGTAAGATTGGGTGAGGTGGTTGTACAGAGGTTTCTGAATGATTCAAGCCTCTGGTGCTAAATTTATTAATGAGTCATTTTCCTGGCCTAGCAGACACTGTGGCAGAAAGTGAAAGAGGAAGGGGCCATTTGATGTCTGTTTTTAAAAGTATTTTTTGACCCTCCATCCACCAATGATTTCCACACAGTTTAGCATTTTAAACCCAGTAGCTACCACCAAAATATTTTCCTGATTTATCTTGGCTTGGAAAAAGCAGATGAGATCTATTTTCAAGGAATGGGGAGATAAATTTTTGTCTTCTCCTAGAGGTTTCAGATTATAAATCCCTAGTGGCCAGACGTGGCAGAGCCTGAAATTGAAATGTGACATTTCCAGGTTTTACTAAAGCCCTCTTGACGACAATGCTAAGGACAAGTCATTTCTTCCATATTCTTGCCCTACACGATTTTACCATTCTTCATCTTTATTCCATACCCACTTCTATCTGTGTCACTACATCTTGGGTCTCTTCAAGGAAGATTTCCCAATCAGGATCTCAAGTTGGTCATTTTCTCGTTCTAATCCAACATCCTCAGCTTGTCTCTCTTTTACTCATAACAACCACAAAATCTCTTACCATTAAATTATCATAGGTTAAGCCACACCAACACACAGGACTTATTCTAACTCTACTTGATGCCCCATTCAGTCTGGGGTCCACGGTCAGCTATTGCAACATTGCCCCATCACCCTTGATTTCTCTGTCCATTTGGCATTTATATACATTCACCATGCTGACCTCAAGGCCTGGTCTGCACGCACTGTGTTCACTGGACTTTCCCTGGATGATATGCAACTGGAATAAAGGCAAAATTTAATGGAACTGGCATACTGCAAATTTACACTATAAACCAACTGATATTCAATGGCAGGGTGATTCTAAAATTCCTACAGGAGACTTAAAAAATTTCTCCTGGCAAATATTTCTAAGTACTCCATCTTCTCCAAATCATCAGCCTTGATCTTTGCAAATTATTTTGCCTGTTTTGAATTATGGAAAATATTAAGACTATTTTGTAATTCACCTTCCTCCTCCTGTTCACCTTTCTTTCCTCTCCCCGTGTATGTGTGTATAAATATACTTGTACATCTGTATACATGCATCTCTACATCTATCCACCCTCATCACTATCACCATCATCATCTACCGTCACCTACTGTGCCTATCTTAGCTCAGGCCTTGTGGTAGGATGTCCAGATTCCCCTTCAAGGAATGACTTCCTACCCAATTGTGAGCTGTGTGATCAGCTGACAGTGTCCAGCTGTCAGCTCCTTTAGGCTCTGGCACGGTTGCAGAGAATCACTTTGCCTCCATCTGTATAGGAATGGGCCACATTCATGTCTAGGGAAAATGGACATAAAGTCCTGGGTGTTTCAGTCAACTACAGGATTACTGATGAGCAGTCCTGCCTCTGAAGGTCTCTGTTGTCATCAACTTTCCCTACCTAATCCTGCTTCTTCATCCTTCCTTTGGAGGTCTTCATCACACTACGTATTTACACCTAAAATTTGTCTTCGAGTCTCCTTCCGAAGAACTCACATGGGGAGTGGCCCCAGAAAACAGGCAGTGAGTTAGGTTTTCACTTCCAGGTGGCAGTGAGCTGGCTCTCAGATAGTCCCGGAACAAAGTTCTGATCATAGTTAACATTTACCAATAGCAAATTCAGAAGTTGTACTGGTGGAAGAGAATGCATTAGAGGGGTGCTGTATCAGGCTTTTGAACTATATGGAGGAAATCATAGTTATAAGGATGATGTTATTCTGATATTTGATAACCATTGCCAAAAGGTCACTGTTGCATTATTTATGCAAAAATACAACAAACTTTTGATAATAAAGGCCAAGTGTGAAAGCCAGAGGGATCCTTGGTTCCTGGCCTCTCGTGCAGCTGCAAGTAGAGAAAGGCCCTAGAGTACCTGCTAACTCTAGTGACTTAAATTCAAAGATGGTTAAACTCTTGGCCAGGTAGTTTTCATGGCAAGATCAAGACCATTTTGGGGGAAAACTGGGGTCCTGATATCTGGAATGAGGACATCTAGGTGGATTTGTACTGCTATTATGGCACTTGCAACATATACCCTTATTACTTATTTACTGATCTAGTTGATTTCTCCATTAGATTGTGAACTCCTTGAATATTGGTATTATATTTTACACATTGTTGTCTCCTCCAATACCCCCTATGCATCTCAGAAAAAGTTGCCTGAATGGTAACAAATGCTCAATACAAGTTTTTCTTGAGCATCGCTCCAGTATTTACTTGAGATATTTGTCCCAAAGCCTCCATACTTGCATCTTTGCTATTGAGTTCCAGAGGGAAATGTGTTCATTTTTTGTGCCTTTTCCTTTCTGACCTTTGATTCTCTAGTTTTTAAGTGTCTTTAGTCTTTTTCTCTCCACTAACTGCCCTTCCATGTAGTTCTGCCACAAAGTGAGTGCTTTATAAATATTTGCTTAATGGACTAATCTTCCATTGTTCCTCCCCATAAAGCCATCCATTGATAAAGTTGATCTCTCATCCACAGCCACAGTCAGCCTCAACCCTATATTATCACTCATGCTGTTATTCTCAATCTCTTCTAATATTGTGCCAGGTCTACCAGGGGACTGGACACTAAAAAGAACAATACGCCCAGACTAGTGGTTTGTACCAGCAATAAGGATGTATTTCATAGACTAGGGGCAGGGTAACCAAATCTGAATAGGAAGCTTCAGTACATGAAGTATTTGCCAACAAGGAGATTTCATTCGTTTGCTATCTTGGAAACGCTCTTTTTGTCTTTGTTTTTAATGAACCTCTTTTTCCATTCATACCTGTTTTCTTTATTCCTCTTTATCATTTTAGATGATACAAACTTGTGTTCTTATCTTCCAAACTTGTTATAATTCTCACAATGACTCCAATATACTGGTATTTTTTAACTTTAGGAACCCACATGATAGTCTTTTTTTTTGGAAAAAGAAACTCATGAGAGCAAAGAAAGTGTTTTTGTCTGCGTAGAGTAATTGCCTTGGAAAAACACCAGAGCTGAGACTTACTGAAGGCCAAAAGACCAAGGAAACCCCATTCCTTCATATTCTTCAGCTTTAATCCTTCCTCTTCACCACCCCATACTGCTGAGCCCTGGGGCAGGTTCAGTGTGGACTGTTGTGATGTCACTATTACATCTCTAACATTTGTTTTGAAGGCCTACATGGCAGCTCTACTCTTGATATCTCTTCTTTTTTGAACCCTTAAGATTTCTATGATCTGAATAAATCATTTGGCTCCAAATCACTATTTTATGTCTATATGGTTTACCCACTGGAGAGTATGTACACTGACTTGAAAACTATGTTGAAATAATAAATGACTTAAGGTAAAAGCTAATGTGAAATAAGAAAAGAATTGACATTATGACTTGTGTTCTGCTTCTTCTGCATTAATGTTTTCCTCATGGCTTTTTTTTTCTCTCCCTCGAGGTCGCCCAGCTGACAATCCTCATGTGAAATCTACCCAAGTGGTGAAACCCCACCCAGCAGATGAAAACCACTTTGGGAAACACCTTCTGTCACTGATATTTTCTTCTTCATTATTTAATATTACTTTTCTCCCTGCTCAAAAGCAAAGCAAAACAGAACAAAACAAAACATTAAAAACAACAACAACAAAAAGAACCTCCGAAAGGGCCATTTATTTGCCAAGAGTCAAAGAAAGCTAAATTAAAAGCGAAGCACGCAAGCCCCAGGACACAAATGGATGATGTTTAGGACAGTGGACTTACGGCATCTTTACACACTTGTGATTAACCTGTCTGTGCATTGGCAAGGCCAGGATGAGCACCGTGATTTTGTCTAACATAAAACAATTAGAAGACCACTTTTCTATATGTTTATACGCTATTTTCAAAGTTTCCATTCAATTATATTTTCAAATAAGTATCAATAAAATTATTTTTTTTAACCTGTAGTTACTTTGGTATCTTACAGCCTGGTCCTATGGGAGCAGAGCTCTGAGGCAGCATGGGTTTCCAATCCCCTCCTTCCTGTGGGTCAACAGGCAGAAGAAAAATGCAAAACAACTTTTCTAGAGCATTCTTCTCAAGATTGTGACTGCGTAACAACATATAACCAACATGTAGATCTTATTGTGTAATTTTGTACTTTAAAAAATAGGTATCAGTACCTCTGGCCTTTTTACTAAACCTCAGAGCTCTTGGTTAAAGATCAGTTGTGTTGTAGTTAAGCATTTAACTTTTGTCCTGTTCAAAGGAGCATTCGTTTGCTTTTGTCCTGTTCTCTTTATCATCTATATTATGGCCAATTGTAAACACTAAGCTGTTGAGAGTCTTGACAGCAAATAGGTTAACTGTATTTCATGTCACACACAAATACTAATGTAATTAGTTGTGAAAGAAAAAATATATTTATTGGACTTTATACAATTAAAAGCTTCTTCTCTTTAAAAATAAAACAGAACAAAAGTGAACCACAAAAATGGAGACAAACTGAAAACACACCAGTATCACCACACTGGAGGAACTTATACAGAAATATTTAAGGCCCAACAATAAGTAATAACACAAATAAAAACAGGAAAGATGCATACAGAATTTATGAAAGAAGGGGCCAGGGATTTAGCTCAGTGGTGCTGCTGCCTGCCTCAAAACACAAGGTCCTGAGTTCGATCCCCTGTACCAAAAAAAAAAACATTTACACAAGAAGACTATGTTCCATATCACTGGTCATTGAGGAAATGAAAACAAATGTCACAATGATATCTCATGTCCATTAGAATGGCTAAAAGTAGAGGGACTAAAAATTACAAGTGTTGGTGAGAAGTTAAGCAAGCGTGCTTGTTCAAAATGCTGCAGCAACTTTGGAAAGCAACCAGGGAGATTCTGAAATATTAAACAATCTAATATCACACTTCAAGGAACTAGAAAAAGAAGAAGCAAATACATACATAGAAAGTTAGCAGATAGGAGGAAATAATAAAGTTTAGAATAGAAATAAACAAAAAAATATAAAAATTAAAGTGAGTAGGTTTTGTGAAAAGATTATAAAAATTGACAAACCTTTTAGCTAGATTGAGAAAAAAAATCACTCAAATACAATTAGAAATGAAAGAGGAAACTGTACAACCGATGCCACAGAAAAACAGCGAGGATTGTTAAGACTACTATGAACATCACCCAACGAGCTGGATAAACTAGAAACAACGGGTAAATTCCTAGAATCATAAAACTCACCAAGACTACATTATGAAGAAATAGTCTAAACCATCCCAAAGACCAGGAAAGAGATTGAGTCAGTCATCGGAACAAAGAAAAGAAGAGGTCCAGGCCCACCAAAGAGAACCCCAGACCCATAAGGCTTCAGTGGAGAGTTCTGTCAACCATTTAAAAACTAAATGCTAGGGCTGGGGATGTATCCCAGTGGTGCCAAAAAAAACAAAAACAAACAAACAACAAACAAACAAACAACACCCCCCCCTCAATACTAGTACTTGTCAAATTCTTCCAAAAAATTGAAGAGAACTGGAACACTTTATGAGGCCAGCAAAGACATTATACGAAAACTACAGGCTCATATTCCTGATGAACATAGATACAAAAATACTCCCAAATGCTAGCAAACTAATTCAACAGCACATTGAAAGGATTATATGCTATGACAAGGTGGGGTTCATCTCTGGGATGCAAAGTTGCTTCAATATATAAAATTTTAAAAATAAAATAATATCAATGAATGCACCCAGCACTTTAACAAAATGAAAGATAAAAAATCACGGTATTATCTCAATAGATACTAAGAAAGCATTTGGTAAAATTCAACACTTTTTCATTGTAAGTGTTAGGTACAATGTTAAATTGTTGGTATATGTGCATAAATTGAGAGATACACATAAAAATGTATGTTCAAGGATGTTTCTCATATTGTTATTATTAGTAATGAAAAACTATAAACTACCAAAACAACAGGCAATAATGGATTGATGCGTTAAAATGGGGGCTTTTGGCACAATGAATATATCAACATTTACAGCTGGGTTTCTTGTTCTGGGCCTAACCGGCCCTCTAGTTGAGCTTCCTGATCCCAGTATTTCTGGGCTTGCTCAAAGTTCCTTCATGGGAAGTCATGAGACACGCTCTCAGAAACCATCACACATGGTATTTGCCTCACTCTTCTCTTGCACTCTTCCCCACCTATTCGTAATACCCTTTGACGAGCCTCAGTTCTGCTCTTGTGGACAGAACATGCATGAGCATCACCAGCTTCCACACCAACAGTGCCCCTGTGAGGCTCTCAGATCTGCTGATCTTCAGACTGTCTGAGGAGCATCAAGTCCCAGAACAAGTGGCTGTCTTCCTTTTTGTATTTCAAGCTCAAAAGCATTTTCAAGGTTCTTGTAAGAACCAGATGCCATATTACCCCTTTACTTCCCTCATCCCTCCTTCTCACTTTGTTCTTTGTCCCAAGGATTCCTCACCAAATTCCATCCAAAAGCCTGCCTGAAACACAGCCCCAGGCCAATAGGTACTGAGAGACATTTCTAGCCTCTGGTTCTATAAACACCACCTTTGGATCCCAGAGTGTAGTCTTCCAAGTTATGTCTGTGTATTTGTACATGCAGATAAACAGCACAGAGGTTATTCTGCAAGCATATTTCTCTCCAGGGTGTTTATTTTGTTTAACTGTATATATTAAGCTCATCTGTGAATGTTTGACAGAGGGTGTAATTGACATGTCCTCCTAGGTAAAGGGTCAGGAATCATCCTTCAGCTGAAAAGACAGATGAATGCTCTTCTACTTTGTCTCAACTTTTTTCCAATTGGTGTTGGGCCCTAAGGGGCCTTCTGGTGTTCAACTCCCACCATCTACGGCTAGGTATTAGAACAAAACAAGCATCCTGAGAGGAGCTTGAACTCATAGGGACCACTCCGGTGAGTGTTCCAGGGAACACAAGCCCACAAGGGAGTACTGTAGCTGCAGTTGTCCTATGTAGGCTCAGTCACCTGGGGGAGACACAGCCTTGTCAGGTTGACTGGCCACAATCACTTGAATTTATTTTGGCTTCTAAGTATGGATGAAGGAAATAAGAAGCCCTAAGAGTTTGTCAATCTTTGACAAGTAGGGGCTTTATGGTGGTAACAGTGTTACTAGGCAGCAATCTTGACATTCATGTACGAATCCTAATGAATCAGTTGTACCAGAATACTGTTTTGAGCCAGTTCAGCAGTTCTGTCTCTGGTTTTGAGTTTCATATGGACACCTGGACACATGCACCACAAAACTTCACTGGAAACTTTACTACCCAGGAAAGCTCTCCAAGTTATTCTGTGATGGATTGCCTCCAACACAGAAAAGGAAGGCAGACCATGTAGCACCACCAATTAACAAAGTCATGGGGTTGACCTACTCGTTCCTAAAACTTAATATTCACAAACTCATGTGCAAATGACCTCTTTCAATTATTTGGGAATAATGGGCCTAAAGGAAGTGATTGCTCTCAGCCTTGTGATCTGAGCAAGGTTCAGGAGCAGGAGTGGGTTTGGCTGAGTCACTGCTGAGTGTATGACCCCACGCACATCACCTGACCTCCACATGCTTCAGCTGGCCCAGCTGTACAGATGAGTAAACGCTGGCCTGGAAAGCCCTGGGCTGCAGGCAGGCTTCTGCACACAGCTGCCCTTGGAAGGTTTTAGGGGCACAGGTTAG
Source organism: Heterocephalus glaber (assembly GCF_053883595.1). Classification (NCBI taxonomy): domain Eukaryota; kingdom Metazoa; phylum Chordata; class Mammalia; order Rodentia; family Bathyergidae; genus Heterocephalus; species Heterocephalus glaber. The sequence continues at coordinate 12,785,113 of NW_028258297.1, read as the reverse complement.
TTCCATTGGTGACAGGGGGACCTGGGGACAGGCCACTAAAGCAGCATACCTAAAAGGCACCTTTGGAAAAGGGCCACTTTTGTGCTTTTTGTGTAGGAGTATAAGTTGGCACAACTTTTTGGAAGCCTTAAAAATAGTCATATGTTTTGATCGTATGATTTCACTGGAATGAATTTATTCTTAGAAAATAATCAGAGATGCACACAAGTATTTATATGTAATTACACTCATCACAGTGTAATCTTCAATAATGAAATACTGAAAATTATCTAAATGTTAAACTGGAAGGCATTATTCAATAAGCTACGGTACATCTATATGTTGTGATGTTGCATGACCATTAGGAAAAAAAATAATTGAGAGCAGATTAATGAGTTGGGAAAATATCCACAAAAGAATAGTAAGTAGAAGGATTATACAATATTATTAAAACAATTCAACTTATTTAAAAGTATATTCTCCCACACATATAGACAATAGGTCAGAGGAGAGATAATAAATTGTTAACAGTGTCTAACCTATGGGTTTGGGAGTTGAGTTCTTTTTAAATCCATAGCGCTTATACGTACGCTTCATTTTTTCACAATGTATATGCCTTCTTTTTGCCATAAAAATCAAATTTTAAATCCCCTTAGTCTCTGTTAACCTGAGCTGCCAGCCTGCATGCAAACCTACAGGGGAGATGAATCCAGTGACATTTCTATGACCTGAGGCTTGAGCAATCCCAACCTGGAGGCCCTACTGCCTGAGAACAGAGTGGGATATTTTTGGAGGAGGCTGAGTTTGAAGACTGATGACCCTGTGGGTGGCTTCTTAGATTCTCCATGCATGTGGCTTCCAGTCTTGATTCTTTCTTAAAATCCTGGCTTCCTGACCAAGGCTGAAAAGTGAGTTTGCAAAGCAGCCAAATCCCCTGCATTGGCCCATGGTTCACTCTGTATCTAATTTGTATCTATTAAGCAATACCTGATTCTATTCACCAGGAAGTATGTTCCAAGGCAAACCTTTCAGAGTCAAAGACACACCCTTGGTAAGGAGCCCTGCCACCTGGGAACAATGCAGTTAACTTTTCAAGCATAAACCTACATGAATGTCCTGAGTTGGCTGAGTGGTGAACTCACTATGGTTGGTGCATTCCTGCATGGGAAGAAACTTTTATGAAAAGAAAGCTGTCACTACCAAAATCCATACTGAAAAGGAAACAAGTAATTTACGAGCCAATCAAAGCAAATCAGCATATCAGCAAAAGAGCTTTGAAGATGATGCCTCCTAAAACAACACAGCATTCCTAATCCTTTTTACTCTAACTGAGGAACAGGGCAGTAGGTTAGCTGAACATTCCTGATACCTGCTTTGGGATGTAGCATGTCGCTGCCTTGCTCAGGTCCGTGGCAAACAAATGCCTTACGTGAGCTGACTTGGTGAGGATGGCCCAGGGACCTGCCAAGTAAACACGGAAGGCAGCATGAGGTAAATTTTAACATCATTACAGATAAGCAACAATGAAGTACAGATCATAATGAAGTAATATCTCCATTTCACACAAAAGAAACCAAAGCATCAGTCATCATCATGATCATTTTTTTTTGAGTGTATACTTTATATCTAGTACTGTTTAAGGCACTGGGGAAACAGGAGTGAGCCAAACAGGCAAAGTCTTTGCTCTCAAAAAGATTAGATTCTATTGAGAATAAAAAATAAGGAGATTTATAATATATTTGGTGATAATTTATATGAAGAAAAATAAATCTGGGTAAGAGGACAGAGAGTGAGAGAGGTGTGATTTATAAGAGTAACCAGGGTAGCTTTGGCTGATTAGTCGATATCTGAACAGAGGCAGTGAGGAGATGAGTCACTTGGATCCTTGCTGGATGAATATTTAAAGGAACAAATGCAAAGTGAGAGCTGGTGTTAGAGTTAGATCTGACATGTTTGGGAAAGTCTCAGGTGTTAAGAGATGGGGGGCTTTTGGGAGGTGATTGGATCCCAAGAGCTCTAACTTCATTAGTGGATGAACAATGAGATTAAAATGGAAGGGCATTATTGGGAGGTGATGGAAATATGAAGTGGAGCCTAATTGAAGTAAGTGGATCATGGAAACCTTGCCTTGGGGGCTCTATCTGGCCCCCCCTCTGGCTTTTGCTCTTGTCTCTGATTCTTGGCTGTCATGAAGTGAGCAGCTTTCTCCACCACACTTTTCACCATGATGTTCAGCCTTACCTCAGACACAGAGCAATGGAACCAGCAGACCATGGACTAAAACCTCTGAAACTATGAGCCAAAATAAATCTTCCCTCCCTTAAATTGATTTTCTCAGGTATTTTGTCACAGCAATGGACAGCTGACTAACACAGCATGCTGTGATGTTAGAGGGCCAGCCACAATGACATTATAGCTGAAAGCTATGGTGAGGCCTTGGCTTTTGCTCCAATTAAGATAAGAAGTCTCTTAGCAGAAGTGTGGCATGTTCTGACTTGTGTGTCAAGGTGGCCACAGTCGTGAATAGGAACAGGTAACCAATTAAGATATGACTTCCATAATCAAGATGATTGTGTCTAGGACCAGTCTTGAGATTCTGAAGGTGTAGAATGTAGAAAAATTTCACAGGAAACTAGAGTAATGCTAAATCATGTATTGTATATGGGATGTGAGAGGAAAAGATGAGCAAATGATAACCTCAAGGTCATTGGCCTAAGCAACAAAAAGAATGGAAATATTTTCTGAGATGAATAAGAGTAAGATGGAAGGAACACAGAGTTTGGTTTTGGATATGCATGCAGTTGATTTGTGCTATTCGTTGTATGATCTATAAAGTCACCTAGAAGACAGAATTAGCCAATACTGACTCATTGGTCTCAGAGGAAATACAGGGTTCCCCTGAGACTTGATGACAAAATTTTTGTCAAACTATCAACAAATTTTCTTGCTCTGTATGTGTTTCTTGCTCTGTAAGTGTTTATTTGATATATGTTCTTGATTCTTTAACATTGAACCCAGCTGACGGCAATACAACTCATGCCTAAATGAAGCTTATTTAACATATGTATTTTCTCCATGGGGCACAGAGAACTCCCTTGAACTTAGAGATACTAGACAGTACTTCAGTACAATGCTTGATTGGTGTTTTTGACCGCAAAATCACCAAGAAAAAGCACAAAATGAGAAAAAGTGGCTTTGAGTAGATCATAAAAGGATGCTTAATTGACATGATAAGAGTCAAAGAACATCACAATGGAACAACATCACCTTTTCTAAATTCTGCTGGAAAATGCATGCTAGTGGCTCACATTTTTTTTTGCAGCTCTGTGCATGTCTGCAACTGATTATGAAAGCACCGTAAGCATTTTCTTTGGGGTCACAAATAAATTTTAGTGAGTAGTGAGTAGGCAAATTCACAAATATGGAGCCCAAGAATAATGATGTCTGTAACAATAATGTCTGTATTAAGATTTAGAGACCCACTGTTCATCTAAAAATGTATTAAAAATGTATTGTAGCACAGGAAATTCTATGGAAAAGGTTGGAGCTACAGGTGTTGATTTGGGAATCACTGCCATGTATTTCAGTCTTTATCTATATCTAGCTTGAGGGAGGTGAAATCATTTAGGGGTGCAAAGAAGGAGAGACAAGTTCCCCCTGGGGCACCCAGTAAGGAGGTGAGAAAGAGTGGATAATGGAGGGAGGAAATGAGGAAGAAAGAGTTGCTTCATGAATGAAGGAATCAGAGAAGGTTCAAATGCAGCTAAGAAGTTGAGTTTTATGAGAATTTGACTTTTAGGCTGGGTAAGATGGAGGTCACTGGTGATTTTGATGAACAGTTTCATTTGAATAGTTGGAACAGAAGTCTGACTGGAGAGGATCAAAGAGCAAAGGCACAGTTCTTTCAAGGAATTTTGATGTAAATGAGAGAAAAGGAATAAGGTCAAAACTGGAGGAGGATGTAGAGTCAAGGGTTCTTTTGAAAGGGAGCTGCACTATATTTGTGCTGGGAGGAACAGACAGATAGAGGGGGACTGACTGACGATGCAGAGAGAGAAGGCTGACCTGCAGACGGTGTCACTCTGCTGTTATATGGGCTCATTTAACTTCACACCATTATAAGCACTACTCTTATCTTCATCCAGATGAGAAAAATGAGGCCAAGAAAGGTCAGAACTTGTTCAGGGTCACCCAGTGCGTACGTGGTAGGACCAGGATGCAAAATGCAGGCCTTCTGTTTCTAGAGCCTGTGCTATATTTCTGCAACTCAAGAGTCCAATCAACTCACAGTTATTGATTACCTTGAACCCAGGCATCACTAACCAAAGTTGAATGGTGCCAGGAAGAAGGAGCTCAATCACAGACTTCTGCCTTGCATCTGCACTCTTCTGGAAACATCTCGCTTTGCCCTCAAAGGCAGGCTAAGGAGAAACACTGCGGCTGCAGCTTAAGTGAAGTCCATGAAGTCAGGGTTATTGTCAATACCTTATGCTTCCACAGCACATCTCACCTTCGGAACAACACGAGGTCAACTTTGTAGCGCGTGGGAAATAAAATTCATTCCTTAGGGTCATTCCCAAATCAAGAATTTAATTAATCTTTTCATGAACCTCTATTCTTATTTTGATCCCACATGAGAGATTTCTGAGAAAATAGCTCAGCTTTTCCCAACCAAAATGTATGCAGCTTGGCAGTCCTTTGGACCCTGTCTACAGTGGTTAAATAAATCACTTGTTGCTAAACAGAGCAATTTATTCCCCTGACATCTACATGGGCCCCCTGGTTTATTTTAAAATATATCAACTAACTTGCCACAACTGCCATTGCTTTCAATGTGTCTGACACATCCAATTTCAACAGCTCAATGAAAATGTCACACAATAAAGCCAAGGCAGGCAGATAGGAAAGGTGCTAAGAGTTGGTATAAGACACACCCTTGGGAAGTAAGCCAGGAACACAATTGCTCAGGTGGGATTCAGGAGAGGGTATTTCTGCCAGCAGCTTAGGAAATTAATTAGATTACATGGAAATATCTCTTTATATAGATTCCTTTTCAAAACATGAATTCTCCATGCTTATTATTTTTGTTCATGGAAATTACCTACTCTCCTGAGCTCTTTCATATCAAGTAACACCGATCTGATTGGTGTTTAATTTTTCATCTCTATGAGAATATTTACTGCGGAATGTAGTAATGTTATTTAATGAAGCAAAGACTTTTGGGGTGCTAAAAGCGTTTTCCATTTATTCATTCCACAAAGAATGATTCTGTGCTATAATAAATGAGGCAATTGTGCTGGGCATCAATATTGTGAAATCACAATTCTGTTCTCATCGGATTTGGACTCTCATAAGGATGATCTCTCTCTAGATGTAGGCAAAGATAGAAGGAAGTGATCATGTCTTAGCTCTGCTAGTGACTGTATAGAAATGAAAGCTCTAATTTGCACTCAGATTCCTCATCTGTAGAAACAGGAGGATATTAAATACTATCTTTCCAGTGCAATGAAAGGTGACAACGTAAGTCAAAAGCCCATGAAAACTCAAAAACCCATGTAAAATTCTTGATTTCTCTTGACTGAACTCAACATGCTCTGTGATTATTGCTTATCTATCTATAATGTTCAGAGAATGGATTCAGTTGCCTAATATCTACCATATTGCTGATGTTTTTAGGATGCAACCAGCTGGCATTGAAAATAAGGTGTCAGGAGAGCACAATGATATTATTTTGCTTTAGTGACTACAGAGTCTTACAAGCATATGCCTCTGATTGCCTTACAGGTTCCTCAAGCTCAACAGGTCAAAAGCATACCCACTCATGAATTTTCTGTTCCTGCTAATGAACATTTACATTCTCTATTAGCTAACTTTCTGTGGCTGTGACAAATAATTAAGAAAATCAACTTAGGGCCGGGGATTTGGCTCAGTGGTTTTGCCGCCTGCTGCGCAAGCACAAGGACCTGAGTTCGATCCCCAGTACCAAAAAAAAAAAAAATCAACTTAGAAGAGGAAAGATTTGGGCCAGGGATTTAGCTCAGTGGTTCTGTCACCTGCCCCGCAAGTGCAAGGACCTGAGTTCCATCCCTGGTACCAAAAAAAAGAAGGAGGAGAAGGAGAAAGAGAAGGAAGAGGAGGAGGAGGAGGAGGAGGAGAAGAAGAGGAAGAAGAAGAAGAAGAAGAAGAAGAAGAAGAAGAAGAAGAAGAAGAAGAAGAAGAAGAAGAAGAAGAAGAAGAAGAAGAAGAAAGGGAAGAAAGATTTATCCATGGTTGTTTGGCTACATACTTGTCGGGCCCATGGGAAGGCAGAATAGCACGGTGGGGAGTGTATGGCAGAGCAAATCATCCCACCTCATGGTGGGCAGGAGGCAGTCAAAGGAGGAAGAGCCAGGGAAGAAGGGGTCAGGGGCCACATATAGTCCCCAAGGTCACATTCTCATGATCCACTCCCTCCAATTAGGTCCCACCTTCTGTTTCCATCACCTTCTGCTAATACCATCAAATTATAATCCTATCAGTGGATTAATCCACCAATGAAGCCAAAGCCCTCATGGTTCAATCAACCAAGACTTCAATGCTTGCGTTTTGGGGGACATTTCAGATCCAAGCCATGGCACCTTCTTTCCCAAATGAAGACCTTAATATAATCCTCAATACTCTCCCTCTCTGACATCTTATTGATCTGATATTCTGGACCGCTACATTCTTTGTGTCTCCTGGATCTGCCCATGTTTCTTTACCATATCGCTACTGCTCTGATACAGGCCTTCTCTTCTCTTGCTGGATCTGTGGAACAATCTCCATCCAGTCTCCCATCTCTGTGGATAGTCTCTTTCTCTTCTTTCCATCCCACACTCTGCTTCTAGTCACTTCACTAAAAGCAAATGCAATCATATTCTGTTTCCCAAATCAAAGCTTCCACTAGCTCCCCCACTGCTTCCTAGGATATAATCTGGAAAAGCTTCATAGCTTGGTCTAACTACTTTTCCATGCCATACCATCCACCTTGACCATTCCATGAAGAATGTTCGTTTCTCTCCTCTTTTTCTGTGCTTTCTTTCATTCTTCCTATGATTTCAATGCCTTCTCCCTGAGTCCTTTCGTTGGCCAAAGAGGAAATTTAAAATTTTCTTTCAGCTGTTCAAGCGTCCTCTCCTCTATACAATCACTCTTGACACTCTGGACATAGAATCTTCTTTTGCATTTTCATGGCAGCTTCCATATTTTGATCATAGTGTTTACTGTGATTTTAATACTATTGTATTGAAATACATTTTTGGCTTGTCTTACCTTTAATGTGATCTACTCTAGAATAGAGATGATAGTTTATTACCTCTGTGTTTCTAGTGCCTAGCTCAGTGCCTAAAATCTGACGGAATCTGAATTTGACAGATTTTGATAATTAAGCAGGAGGAGGTGGACTCACCTCCATTACTGCTTTTCTCTTGGGAACTTGTCCTGGTGTTCTTGTTCTAAAATCTGCCTTGGGTTGGGGATTTAGCTCAGTGGTTCCACCGCCTGCTGTGCCAGCGCAAGGACCCGAGTTCGATCTCCAGTACCAAAAAAAACCCCAAAAACCTAAAATCTGCCCAGTTTTCCTTTTGCTCATACCCCACCTCAAACATTAAACAACATTGTTATTGTTTTAGTCCACTGAGGCTGCTATAAAAAAAGACCATAGACCGGGTGGCTTAGACAGGAGAAACTTATTTCTCACAGTTCTGAAGGCTACAAATCTGAGACAAGGGGGCACAATAGACAGATTCTGGTGAGGGCCTCTTCAGGGTTGCACACTGCTGACTTCTCTTTGGATCCTCATATGGAGGACAGACTGCACAGAGATCCTAGAGGTCTCTTTTATAAAGGCACTAATTCCATTCACGATGATCCAACTTTATGATCAAAAAGCCTACCTCCTGAGTGGGTGTGGGGGCGCATGCCTGGAATGCAACCTGCTGAGGCAGGAAGATTGCTTGGGCCTAGCCTGGAAAACATAGTGAACTCCATCTCTGGGGGGAAATCAAAGATCCCACTTCCCAATAACAGCATAGGGGCTGTTAGGATTTTGATACAATAAAGAGGATGATGACAGGGCACAAACATTCAGTCCTGTCATAGTCTCATCCCTCCCCAAGTATTATTCATCCCGTGTCTTCTATTGGTGTATCAATCACTGCATAGGACGTGGGCTGAGAGTAGGCATTCTAGAAGCACACATTTCAGACCCCCTGTTGGGGACTGTTGGCAACTTGCTTAACCTCCATTGATTGGTTTTCTCATCTTTCACCTAGAGAGAGTTATATACTTACTTCATGGGATTACATGAGAACTAACGTGTTAAATCATGTGTAGCACTTAGAAGAGGGCCTGATCCAGCTGGGAACACCTGTAATCCCAGCACTCTAAGAATTCTGAGGCTGGAGGATTGCTAGTTTGAGCCAAGCCTGGGCAGCTTAGTGACTTCATGAGATTCTGTCTCAAAATAAAAATGGTGAAAAAGCTAGAAATGTAGCTCAGTGGGAAGGCCCTGAGTTCAATCCCCAGTATTATAAAAGGAAGAGGAAGAAGAAGGAGAAAGAAAAAGAGAAAGAGAAGAGGGAGGAGGAAGAGGAGAAGGAGGAAGAAGAGGAAGAAAAGGGAGGGTATGGTGAAGGGGAGGAGGAGAAAGGGAGGGCGAGGGGAGGGGAGAAGAAGAGGAACAGGAGGAGGAGGAGAAGGAGAAGGAGAAGAAGAGGAGGAGGAAGAGAAGAGGAAAGAGGAAAGAGGAGGAGGAGAAGGGAGGAAAGGGAAGGGGAAAGGGGGAGGGAGGAGGGGAGGTAGGGCCTTACCCTTAGCAGAGGATATTAGCTCCTACTAGGTTTGCTGTCATCTGTGAACTCCTCTCCTCTCCGCTCCATCCTCTGGGCTCCACGGTCAGTGTCTTATCACACTGGTTGGTTTCTAGTGTGTACATGAATCTGTATCTCTCAGCGACAGCTTTATGTCTTGTCACATCCTTTGATTCTGAACTCTTTGCCTGCTACTCTCTACTTGGAACGTATCTTTAGGCACAAAATTAGTGCTCACTAAATTAAGTCACTCAGTATGTCACTGATCAATGGAAACATGACAGAATGTCGCAGTCACTGCTCTCCTTCAACAGTGCTCATTTATAAAGGGTGTTTGGAAGTCAGTTGTCCACTTCATCTTTCATTCTCCAAATAAACACAATTATTTCAGACAAGTCTAGACAATAATGGGGGCCCATGACCTTCCCAGAATCAACCATCACGCTGTTGGCTGCCTGCAAACTCATCGACTGAGCCAGCCCAAGTTCCACGAGTAAGAAGAGTATGGAGATTGTGCAGGGCACAATAAAAACAAAATAAAATGAGTCTCAACACTTAGTAATATTGTGTGTTCATCATTTGTGCAGTTATCTGTGTGTATGTGTCTACTCTCAGGACTGCTATGCTACTTTAAGTTAAGACAAGGAGTACACTTAACATATGGGTCACACCAATAAAGTGATGTTGAAATTGTTCAGTAACATAGGCAAATTGCCATGTGCTGTGTGCCTTTAAACCAGAAAAGCAGAGCCTATAACTATAACAGGTGAGTTTAAATGAATACAGTAATGTTTCTCACTTAAAATATTCTGAGCTTAAACTACCAGTAGCTCCCCCTGTAACCAAATTTAGGGGAGCATTTAAAAATTCAGATGCCATGAAGGCTCTTCTGTCATCTTCTTTTTTAGTCCAACACTCAATGGCACAACTACTGTATTGCTGACCTGAAAGTTTGGTTCTTCAGGTCATCTTTGCTGAGTCCATTCTGTGCTACCTTTCCAGCTGCCTTCAATCAGGAAGGGGATTAGAAAGCCGGATTGGTAGACCATTTTCCTCATTTCGTGTTTGCTTTTATTGCTCCAGGCAGGTTGTTGTGTGTTGCTGGCAGTCCAAATTTCAGTGCCCAGCCAGCATCCTACAGAGCACTGACTCTAGATTCTATACTGATAGGATGCTCACCTGTTTTTCAGATAAGTGTGGCCCATTCTTGCAATTAGGGGTAAATTGTAGGATGAACCAAAGTTTTCTCATAGTTTCTTTCTTTGGACTGTCCACAAACTAGTTATGAGAATGGAACGTCTCATATGTCACCTATGATATAGTTAGAAAAACTCCTTATAGATTTTACTTAGCTTTAATAATGATGTGTCTCAGTTTATGTATAATTATGATGTTTTGTTTTTATACTATATTATTAGGTAGAGCAATACTTACTGGTTTTTACCTGTTCATAAATAGGAAGTGAGAAGAAGCTATATCAGGCTCTTATAGTCCATGAGCATATTTGATATGAAGTTCCATATCTCTTTGAATTTCTTTCCTTAGTTGACTTATGAAACATTTTTCTTTCTTCTCTCGCTAGCTCTCTCCTTTTTATTACTCATCATTTCTGACTTCTCTTACTAGATTTTCTTTCTCTTGTTAATGTACTCTTTCTTTTAGCATGCATTTATTCCTATGGTTTCACTGCCATGTATGCACTGATGGTGCTAAAATCTTTTATTTCTAGACCTGACTTCCTTTCATGGAGTAGACCTATAAACAAATAAAACTCATCATATCCAGGAATAGCTCCTTTTTCACCCCTTAATGTACAGCATCCTCCTTACTCCAGTATTCCTTATCTAATGAATGGCACCACTATTTTCCCATTCACACAGCCAAAATTGTCCAAGAACCATTGTGGATCCCTCTCTCTTTCTCACTTCTCCAACTGAGCCCAAGGTTCTTTAGCTTCATCCTCTGGGATTCCTCTTGTAAGCAACCCCTCTTTCCATTTTTGGAGTCTACTGAGATCTAGGTAGAAAACAATTAGCCTTGAAACCTTGAGATCAAAAATGTCAGCCCCAATCAGCCTGTCCTTGTCTTACCTGCCTTACAGAGTAGCCATCGAGCAAGAGAATAGTGGTGGCAAGTAAGGTGAGAATAGGCCAATTGGGGCTGGCATTTTTGCTCTCTAGTCTTCAATGTGATTATTTTCCAGCTATCTTATTTTCAGGGAAAGAAGGTAATAGTCTTTAAAATAAAACCCTCCTCATACTGTACTCAGATTTCTGCAAAAGTACTTAAATCTAATAAGTCCTAAATAAATGTTGAGATAAATGAATATATAAGCAGGGAGATAGAGGTTATTAAAAATTTGATGATTGATTTTTTTTTACATGAATTACTCTGTCCTGTCCTATTTTATGCCATTGAGCATTTCAGAGCTAAGCTTTGCATATCTCTTGAAGTTCATTGGAATATCTTTGTTCAGTGTTCCAGTTTTCTGATATGATTGTTACTCTCTCAGAGATCATGTTAACTCTGCTTCCCAACTTTATGTCATCTACACATTTCATAATTTTGCTGTATATTTCTTTATTCCAGACATTGAAGTAAATGTTGGCCGGAATATGCCAAGGATATTTTACTCCAGCCTCACATTAAGTAAAATTGTTCACTTGCATACCAATTTGCAGAATTCCAGTCTTACCTAGGATAAATTTCTCTACATTGTCGACAGGAATTTCAGGCAAAGTTTTGAAAAATGTCTGTTGAAATTGATATGAACTCCGTTTATGATAGTCACTTAATTTACAATTCCATTGACCCTATAAAAATGTAAACTACATCCACGGGGACCTAATCATCCCAATTAATGTAAACATTATATGCCATAACATGAAATAAGATAAATAGTATGAACAAGAACGAAAAATGGGATAGGGGAACTGAAGAAGGGGAAGGAAGGGAAAGGAGATTTAAAAACAGAAAAAAAATGTTAACTGACTTTGGAAAACTTGTTCTTAGGAAATGCTAGCTGGATTTAAGTCATTAAGATTTTTATTTCTTTTAAAAGGATTGTTATTATTAAACTATCAAAGCTTTTTGAAAACTGCAAAATGTAAGATAAAAAGGGAAATAGTATATATCCTATAGCTATTTTACAGTGACTATTGTTGTATTCTGTTAGACGCATGCTTTCATACAGTTAATAGTGTGCACAATTTGGTAGCTACTTCAAAATTTAATCCTGCATGTTTTCTAAAATTGCTTCTATATATGTACTTCCCATAGGTTTTATAACATTTCATCCTCTGTCTGAATTATAAATTTCTAAACATACCCCTTTCCTGGGCATTTAAACTGCTTTCAATCTTTAAAGGATAAATAATGATGTGATGAATATTTTGTATATATACAGTTTTTATTTTATATTTTTCTTGGATAAATCCTAGAATTTTTACATTTGGGCCAATATTCTGGTACCTAATCCATATGTATCTACTAGTTAGGTAGGCTAGGTCATGCTGCAATAATAAACTATCCAACATCACGACTTTATTTAACAACCACTGAAAAGAAAAAAAAACAACACTTAGGATCTTCAGGGTAGTTCCTTTCAAAGAGGTGCCTTGGGTATTTAGCTTAGTTCTGTCTTGTATCTCATGACTGAAATGGCCAGGAAAGAACTGGAGCCTGTACAGGGCCTCAGCTTGTCCACTGTACTCACAATCTATTGGCCACAGCCAGCCATGCAGTCCCACCCAATTGCAGTGGGTGCTGGGAAGGGTTTCTTCTGTGTGCTCACAATGAAAAGCAGTATCACTGTCAGTGAGGATTAAAGTTTGCTCCATTGGAGTGGTTTTGTAGTTTGTCAGTTTAGCTGAGCTGGAACTACATTTCCCACAATTCCCTTACCTTTAAGGTTACACAATAATTCAACAGGAGATATTTTCATGAGGTTTGGATGGTGGAAATCAAGCAGTAGCTAGTAAGTTCAGAAGGAGCAGGTGACAGGTGCCACTGAGGCTCATACCTGGTCTCCTGGTCTCCACACCTTGTTGGTGTGGGGCAGTAGCCAGCCTTAGGTTCTCCATCTCCTATCAGATCTCCTCCTTTCAGCTCCTCTGAGTCCTGATTCAGCACCACATGCAGTTCCATGGTGAAGGGCTTCTTTATTTAGGTTACCTGCAGTACAGTTTGGAGATGTTGGGAGCTGGATACCAGTTTGAGTTTGTCACCATGGGTTCCAGCTTGCCCTTGCTCTCCTTCATTTCACTCCTGGCTTTTCTGAACAACGTCCAGCCCTACTGACTCAGAGTGACTTCAGCCCCACTGCCATATGCAAAAGCACATACACTTCCATAGAGTTCTCCATTCATTCTCCACCCTACCTGCATGATGTCTAATCCCTACTATAACTCTCTTAGGCCATGTTAGCCATAGTGATTTTGATTCCCTGGTAAAATCCTAATTGAAAACCATATGTTATAAAGCAGGGCCAAATGTAAGCTATCATGGTCACAGAATTTTTATTTGAGGACACTGCTGAGAAGGGAGGATCACAAAGTACTTGATTCTTGTTGAAAGAGAAGAGGAAATAGGTTATACCATACAGAAAAAAGGGTACAATTGTTCAGTATAAAAGTAAAACAAAACCAAAAGCAGTTAGAGAGCAGCGAGCAGCCTCTGAAGCTTTTTCCCCTGTGCAAAGAGTTGAGGAGAGGAGCTTCCGGCAGAGGCGCAGCAGTGGGGCCAGGGGTCATCTTTCCTCTCCTGCCTCTGTACAGCCCAGAGGAGGCATGCTTTACTTGGAGGAGATTTTGCTACATGGACCAGAGATAAAAGGAAAGAGGCGAATCTCAGGGAAAATCCCCATGGAAACTGTAGAAGCCAGACTTTTCTGTTAAATTGAGTCCAACTGAGTTTAACAACTAATTTATGGGCTTAAGAATTTTCTACCTGCAAAATGTTTGGTTTCTGTTGGTCACGTGACTCTGCATGATGTGCCAGCACCTCTGCTGGGGGCGGTGACAGAGGAGAGGCTGAAGTGCAGCGATCTCTGACCTGGGGTTGTTCTCTGAAGACCAGGCCTCGAAAGACTTCCTCAAAACCCCCCAGTCAACCAGTCAAAGCAGGGTGACTAGCAAACACTGGTCACTGTCCCTGGTGCCAATCACTCTCACTGCAAGAGGAAGTCCCTGTCTCATTTCCCTCCCTCAGCCTCTCCTCTTATTCCAAACAAAACAAAGTAGTTCTTGCCACACTGCTTCAAGGAAGTGTGGCATCCTGGAAAACACTCACATGAGCAAAGAGATCGATTCATAATCGCATGTGATTCACACCACCCGTGTTGACTTCAGCTGTGGCGTGTTTAGTTCTCCTCTGAGGGCAGCTATCCTTGGAAGCAGTGGATTTTAAAACCAGGAAATTCGAGATGACCAAATGGCCTGTGTCCAGCCGAGCTTATCACCGGGGCACCAGACCCACCGTGGACACATGAGTAGGTGTTGGTAAACTGGAGATCTGGCCAGCTCCTGGTACACTGCAGGCACCTGATCCATCGGGACCGGTTCATCAGTGTCTTTGAATCACAATACTTTTGTCCCTCCTTTCTTACTATGTAAAATAGCAATAATAATAAAACCTTTTCATACCAATGGAGAGATTATTCAGAAACATGGCAAGAAATGAATAAGTCACAAAAGTATCACACACACATAAAAGTTATACAAATCCAATTTTATTAATATTAACTGACACATTATCTGGCCTTAACATATCATATTAGAATCATGTTTTCCAAGGCAGCTATAGTAATCCTTCTGCTGCGGGGCGGGGGCGGGGGGGGGGGTCCACTTGCTGATGTGAGACGCATTGGCATGATAATTTCATAAATTATTCAAGTCTGTGGAGACACTCCAGTTCAGAGATGGGTACCTGGATTTATTTTCAGATTTCTCAATTTTCACATACATTTTAGTTCTCTGCTTGATCTTGGTATTGTGCTTTCTTCTACTAAATGGAATAGCTTTATCAATAATTATTTCGGAGACAGCAGCAAGTGAGAGACTAGAGGGCTTCCAACGGCCTCAGGCATTTGCTAAAAACTGGAATTGGCTGTCAAATTTTGAAAATAGAGAGCTTAGCACGGCTTAGTGAGGCCTCCCCATTCCCTCCCCTTGGTGTGAGCCTCACAGTCTCATGCATTTCAGTGACTGGCCTGACTCCTGCAGGCACCTGCGTTTGTGTTCAAGATGCCCACTCCTGCTGTATCAAGTATCACAGCATTCTAGGATGGGTCTCTGGGTCAGAATATGCCTATTTGTTATTCAGTATAGCTTCCCGACAGCTGCAGGGATACACCATCTTACAGTTGCTCTCCCACAAAGCACTGCTCTCTGCATGTTTAAGGGTTATCTCGTGAGTCTGTAATCTGTTACATCATTTGCCTGTACAATATTTACTTACTTATGTCCAATCTATGGGGTCCCTGCAGGGCAAGCCCTATTCCTCCTGTAATGTTTACCCCTTCTTTTTCCCTAGGAGGGGGTCCAGGGAAGCAGAAGTCTCCACTTTACCCTTCCTTCACACACTCTCGAGTCCCCTACTCCTCAGTCGGGCTGGACAGGGCCGAGGGGGGTGGACGTGAGTGTGGCCCATACTGCATCACTGCTTATCATAAAACAACTACAGGGCTTCAAGGGCAGCCAAAGCACTGAGCTGAGAGCTGCGAATGTGGGAATCAGCACCCAATTAATTCTGACCTAACTGAATTCACTTCCTGATACTATAAACAACACACTAGAAACTGCATTCTCTTTACCAACAGGAAAACTGTCAGTATGCAAGAAAATAAATCCTTTTCTAAATCAACTTTTAAAGGGTAGATAATATGATAAATCTCTGCATGCACATAGTTTATTAATATTACTGTCCTAGATGATACAAATATTTCTAATCTTAAATAATACTTTAATTTTAAAATTATTTGCATTAAATGCTTGAGCCTCACAATGGAGCATGCAGGAACAAAACACTTTTGAAATTAAAAATAATATTCGGTAGAAGCAGACTTCTAAACCAATATGGGTTTTACTAACTACATATTTAAAAACTCCCTTAACATTGAAGATAATTGTATTTAACATCACTATATAAATATGAGGATATCAGTGATACTTACATCAAATATTCCAGTTGCACTGACAAATGTATGCATAACAACTATAAATTCATAACAAATGTCAAATTTCCCCTTTATTATCTTCTCCTTCATGAATTCAATGGTCTGGGAAGCATCTTTTCGTTTTGCTTGTTTTTTTTTACTTTGCTTTATAATCTCTAAGCATTCATGCAGAAAGGAAAGGGGCATTAAAGGCACAACTGAGAACTTTAAAAGTTTTGATGAAATAAGAGTCCTATTAGTCACAGTCTCTTTTGGATATTTCCAGTAGAAGAAATAGTGAAAGAAAGAAGGGAAAGGAAAAATTATGAGAAAAGAAAAAAAATGGAAACAAAGTCTATGTAAATAGGGAAGGATGGAGGGGGTGAAGGGTGCACAGGGAATGGGGAACAAATAAGAACCAAGATACATCATGGACAGGTACAAGCACCCAATGATAAATGTAAACGTATTGTTTACCTAAAATGTACCAATAAAAGAATTGAAGGAAAAAAAAAGAAATAGCGAAAAAGTGGGCTGTCTACACAAGGGCTGAGATGTTAGGTCACTTCTAGATGGCACTACAGAGCCGGTGACTTATTCCCCGTAGAATGAACCATCACAGCATCAGGAAAGACCAGAGAGTTCACCATCTGAAAGGCACATTGCTCACATCTGTACAAACTAATTGATTCTCTTGACTTTCAGACCAGAAATCAGAAATATTTTATTTTGTGCTAAAAGAGAGATAGCATCTCATGGTAGAATGTCCTCAACCTTTGTCACATTTTTCTTCTTTTCCTGCCACCCAAGAGTACTTGATTTAAATACTTTAAAGTGTGCTTTTACCTTAATACTGTTAAGAGCAATGATAACCTGGGATTTTGAAATGGCTGCTTTGGTCTACTTTAATTGCAGGAAGTCATTAAAGAAACAAATATGTGATGCAGTTTAAAGTTTTTATAATGAATTAATTATAAGGGTAACTGAGTGACAGCTGTATTCCTCATATATTTATCAAATTCCCCCTTTCTGGGGGAAAGGGTACCAGTAGATAGAGTTCAAAAATTCATTGCTTTGGGTTCTAACAGGTGGGTTTTAAGTATATTGTAAGTGTGGGGAAGAACTGGTTCAGCTTTCCTTTATATTCTATGGATTTTATTATTTTGGAATTTTTTTAGGGGCCAACAACTAAAAGTATATTAGAATGATGCAAAGGCCAAAAATTGCCACAGCAAATTCTATCTGGCAGTAATAACCGAGAATTTAAAGGCTCTGGAGGCCACAGGGTCAACTGCAAAGGCTCTCTGAGAGTCTAGTGTCAGGGGCCTTTGGTCTCTTGCCACACAGCAGTTCTAATACTTTCATTATCTATATTTTGCTTTAATGTCCCAAATGTACAGCCTCTAAAAATAATTTGGCTAGACCAGGTTATTTTCTCTCTCAGTAAGTTCTGATTGCCTGATTTGACATAAAAATAATTTGGGGAAGAAATTATGATCTTTCTACATTTTGAAAAGACATTTCTGTTACAGTTTTAAACATACAATTGAAATGCTCCAATTTCTTGAGGATTTAATAGATTTTTTTTCCCCTAACTGCAGAAATAGTATAAATAGAAACACTGAATTCCTTAAGCATAACAAACATGAATCAATGCATTTACTCCATGTTTATAAAAGGCAAGGGCACCATTATAAATTTCTCAATACGTCTTGTCACCTTTAAGCATTTGCATTTATTAATCTCAGTATATCTTAATAGCATATATATGCTCTCAAAAAATTCTTTCTTGGGGCTTACTGTCAAGTTTTTCTTCCACAAGTCTTTTACAGTCTTAGCCTATACATGACTTCAAACATTATCTAACAAAAGTTCTATGAAAATTTCCTTTTGTGTTGCACATTGACAAAGCCTGTTTGAGTCCTGGAGAAAGCAATCACATTCCAGTTATATTGTCAGCATGAGGGCCACAAGCTCCGAAGCGCTAAGTTCCTAGAGCTGTACGGCCCTTGTGTTTCGCGTTATAAATAAGAAATTGCTTCGTGACAGCTATGGTTTGGAAGCATTAACATTTTTCTTTCCAACTCTCCTTTTTAATCTTTTCAGTTATTTTCCTTAGTAAAACTTAGCCACCAGAGTATGACTTCCTGTATCACTGACCCATGTGCCACAATTAAAAGAAATAAATCCCAACCAGCCACAACAAAGGTTGCAGTCAGCATGTAAGGCAAGACTGAACCCTACTGATTTAGCAGAAGGCAGCTCTCATTGCCCTGGGTTTCTTTCCCCTCTGCCTCTCTCTCCCCCTCCCTCTACCCCTTTGAGCAGGTTACTTCCTGTTGCATTGAGAATGTGATGTGTGCTTTCGAGTTGCTGCTTTTTAGCTTGGATCTTCTCAACCATGAAAACACAGTTACAAATTGTTCTCAGAGCTAAACCACTCAACATCTTGGCACTTGGTTGTTTTTAACTTTTCAACAATAGGCACTGTTCACTCCCCTCCATCTCAGTCCTTTATTCAGTGATCAGGCAGGGCACAGATGAAAGGCTAGTCACGGCTTCCCCCCATGGTATCAGTGTGGTGGCATGTGATGATTCACATGGGGTGTGTTTGATCCGAGGAAGCCCAGTCTCTGCTTATTCTTCCTTTGTTCTGTCATCTGGGGAAAAGAGAGAGAGTGTTTTCAGCTGATTCTCTCACTCTTCCCCAGTGCTGGTGGGTCCCAACCATTCTGCATTACTATTTCCCAAGTCCTTACTATCTGCCATCATATAGAATATATTTATGTAAAAGGGAGATATTTAAAAAGAGTCAATTTCCATAAACAGAGAAAAAGAGCAAACCCCTCTCTGTGGTTAGGAAACAGGAACCATGTTTCTCAAACAGATCTTGCTTGTCACATAATTATTATCACAGTCATTTTAATAGCTGGGATAATTTCTGCTGACACTATTTTTTTACGAATGCTAACAATGTTACGTGATAAAGGGGTTGATTATACATGGAAGGGGCACTGACTAATGATGATCTGCCTTTCCGAGGAGTTTACTAATTGGTAGCCTGGAAGAAAATGTGATCATACAGTGCCAGGGTGTCCCTGTATATTGGCATCTGTTTCTTCTTTCCCCTTTCTGTAGGAGAAATGTCACATAGGCCTGGGGGAGTTTGGTCAGCGCAAGTCCTTGCTTGCTGAGTTGTGGTTCTACAGCACAACTGGGGGTCTCTTTACTGGAGTTTATAGTCCCCTGGGGAAGACAGCCTGGACACCCTGCAGGCTCCGGGCCTCCCCTCTCTCAAGGTACTGAGTGGTTCCGCCCCTAGCGCCCGGGCCTCGGTCACACTGACCTGCTCCTTGAGCTCCGCCAGCTGACCTGACAGCTGTTTGACCAGACTCATGGTTGATTCCAGCTTCTCCTGTAGGTTCCGGATCTCATTTTGCTCACTGTCACTTTCATTGCTAACAAGAGACATGGCTCGCATCCGGGGAAACCAGTCCAAATTCTTTTCCTACATGGAAATAAATGTGCAGAAACAAAGGAATTAGTACAGAAAAGAGCCTGAAGTCCTACAGAGAATGTTCGCAGGTGTTCCTTATTATTAACCTGTACACCAGCATCTCCTAGCTTCCTACCAAGATGTATATTCCCTGGTGGGGTGGGGTGGGGTGGGTCTAGGGCAGGAATCAAGTGCAGGTTAGACACTGGCCTTCCTGGGGTGGCAGAAGGTCTCAAATATTGAAGAAAACTTTCAATGGGCTCTCAGGGAGGTCCAGTTGGAGCACTTAGAAGAGTATCCCACTCCTTTTGGGCATTCAGTGGACTCTGATGAAAGATGAAGTAGGGTCTGGAGGCTGGGAAAGCAGATCCAAGTCGGGAAGGAATAGAAGAGGCATGAGGAGTTTCTCTTTCCCTTGGCACAGGAGAGAAGGGGATGGTAGAATAGGAGGGTGGTAAAAGAAAGGTTTCAGTTCTAGCTGCACATGCTAATCCCCCTGACACTTCCCCTGCTGTGGTTCCCCACCAGCTCTACTCAGGGAAGAGGAGAGTGGGAGGGCATAGCCTTGGGTTACTCTGTCTGTCCCCTTTGGAAACATTCTTACAGCGGGGTGACTTCCCCAGACAGCAATAATTGGCACCACTTCTGTTTTTCTAGGCCAACAAAGCATGTCTCGTGTGTGTGTGTGTGTGTGTGTGTGTGTGTGTGTGTGATTTCCTCTCTATCGTGGTGGATACACAGATGTCCTAAACTTTGCCTGACTGCCTAACATCATAGAATTCCCATGTGTTACATTTTTCAATTTTTCAAAGTAAATCATATTGTCACCCATTAGACAGATAATGAAACACCCGGCTCCAAAAGGTCACCCCGGCTAGGTTACTCCTTAACTGGTGAGTGACAGAGCTGAGCTTTGAAGCCTTCGTGCCACAGATTGGGCATGCGCGTCTATCTCCGTCTAGACACCTGTTTCTCTACGTCACATCCTCCCAACATTTCCACCAGTGAACTTCCCACTTAAGATTCCTCTCCAGGAAAGTCCACTGTAATGGCTATGACAACTTCTGCTGGAGAATCCCAAACATGTGGGTCATCAGAGTCCTCTCCTTCCTCAAAGTGCAGTGAAGAGACCAAGTCTGTGCACCTATGGACTGCAGTCTCCATCTTCCCCAGCCCTGGGGTTGGCCCTTAGCTGTTGCTAGTTAGGGAATAAGAAGTTCTTTCTAGTTTCCTACCTCCAATGGCAGTGGAAAGGGCTGATAAAGGATTAAAGATAAAACACATTGAAGAGTGTTAAACTGCATTTAAACAGCGGTAGCTAATTAGCATTTCAAAGGCAAATCGTCACTTCCTCTGAAAGCGGAGTGACAGATTCATTCATTGCCTCAATCCTTCAACATCTATTGTCAGGCATTTAGGGCTGAAAGTCAGATAAGACTGTGCTGCTGCTCTCGAGGAGTCTGTGGCTTAGGTCTAGTGGACTGCACATTGTGTCTCTCAAAATCCCCTGGGGTTGCTTTTTAAAATTGCAGATGTCAACCCCTTTACCTCTCACCAAATCAGAACACTGGGGTGATCTGTGTGATTCTTCTTCTGATGTCAATAAAGTGTAAGAACTCTGGTCTACAGAGACAGAAAAAATAAATTACTGTTGGGGCAGTGACAGGATCGGGACCCATTAAATGTGTGCAGGATAGTGCAGAGGGTCCAGCCGAGCGACAGACCAGGCCTTGTAACGACTGCAGTGAAAACTACTCTTTCCAACAGCCAGGGAGGATGGGGAGGTGAGACAGGGAGCTGGATAATACAGGACAATGTGTCTCCCTGGGGCGGGCACCAGAACAGCGCAGGTGCAGGGGAGCTAGGAAGGTCAGCAAAGTGGTTGGAATGATGAACACTCAGAGTATGGAGTGGCAGGAAGGATGGAGAACAGAACTGTGCTGCATGCTCTACAAACACTTATTCCTTTCAACAATCCAATGAACTTAGGTTCTATCGCCTATCTTAGTACCTATATTATCTATGATACTATTATCTGAATTTTACAAATGAAGTAACTGAGGCCTGAAAGAGGATTAGCTGGGTCCCATCTCAGATCTGTCTGCTTTCTGGTCTGTTGAGAGGACAAGTGACTGCAGACAGAAAATGGAATACATTTAAGATCTCAGAGAGAAATAAAGGAAGGTAGAAGGAGACAAGGAGATGGATCTCTCACAAATGGGAAAGGGTCCAGGAGACCAAAGGCAAGGGGTGAGGGGGAAGAGATGGAGTGAAGATATACCATGGACCGAACCCTAATAACCTCAGTCAGTGTGGACACTGTGTGCCATAAACAGGAACAAAGGTTCATAGTATCAACAAAAATGACCAGGGGGCCGGGGATTTAGCTCAGTAGCGCTGCTGCCTGCCTCGAAAGCACAACATCCCCAGTTTGATGCCGGTAACCAAAAAAAAAAAAAATGACAAAGGGGCAAAGGGAATTAGAGAAGAAGGAGGGAGGAAGGGAGGGGGTAGGAAAGGGGATTTAAAAACAGAAACAAGTTGTGCTGTGGACATGTACCAACTTCCCAAGATGACTATAAAATGCATGTACTGTAAACATGCAGTGATAAAACAAAGATTCTGAAAGAAGGACAATTTTAGGAAATGAAAACTCTGGGATGCGAGTGCCTTTAAATCTGGTAAAAGTAAGTAACACCTAACTTTGGAAGTCAGTGTTTAACAGGGACAGGGCTTTAGCCACCGAAGATGAGAAATCTCTGGAGATGGGAGTGGTTGCCCAACAATGTGAATAGACTTAATGTCACAAGCTGTACGTAAAATGGTAAATTCTATATTACACACACACACACACACACATTTCACTACAATAAAAAAGCAGAATTTGCAGAAGCTAATTTTTGATGAACTGTGCACGGAGCCCTGAGGTCACCCTGAGGACAGTGTCAGTGGTTTGGGGCGGATGAGGAGGCTGTGAACCCCCATAGGCCAGTATGTGTGATGAATGAACAAGGCCGACCCTGGGATACTAGGGGTCAAGGAGAGAATGACCAGAAACATGCATTTTTATGAGAGGTTGACGGTGTGATAATTTCTCGATGACAAGGAGCTACCAATTTACTGACCTGCTTCTAGGGCCCTTAGCACAGAGGCGCTGGGAAAATAAACAGCGGCAACCAGAAGGCTAAAAGGGAAGGGGCTCCTGGAAGAGCCCACGAGGTGGCATAGCAGAATGGTCTACAAGAGGACAGGGATTCCAGAGGGGCTGGTGGAGCAGACGGAGTGGGGAACATCAGATGACTGGGCTCAGGGTGAGAAAGTACCAGGTGACAGGGTGAGGCCCAATGTGAGGGACAGTGGAAACATTAACCATCAGGAAGTTTTTAAAAGGAGCAGGCACAAAATGTTACCCTAATACTCAACAGGCTATTACTCTGCCAAAGAGGACATAGGTGAGAGCTTATGAAAATTCCTCCAAAGAAACAGTATAGCAAGCATCTCCAGGGCCAGGCTCAGGCAAGGACGTGGGCTCTTGCTTTTTAAGACACAATTGCAGTTCTCAGCACACCACTGCTGCAGCCATTTGGGCCACAGGACTCTGATTCTCTACCTCTTTTTTTCATTTGTTTCTTTCTTTATCCACTCATTTAATAATTCTTACTTGTGACTTCCACATCTATGTTAGGCACTGGAAAAACAACAGTTGGCAAAACCTAGCACAATTCTTGTGCTTTTAAAATTTATATTCGGGGTAGAGAGTAAGACTTCCATCAACAGATGACAAAAATCATGACAAGGTGTGCTTAAATGCTAGGTAGCAAAGTTACATGACCTTCTTGTCCTTTCTCTTAGTTGCTAAAACTCCGTCTCTCTTTTAACCTTGTTTTCACTTTTCTAATTTATCTTTCTTTTGCTTGTGAATGTTTATTGTTTTTTTCTCTCCCCTTATGTATCAACTGAAATGAAAATATAATGTGTACCTAAATTTGTAAACTATTGAATAATATCTTATGCTTCCTGTCTTAATTTTAAGAGAAGCCAAGTTGAATGCTTTACATCTCTCACTACAATGGAAAGATAGAACCAACTTCAACTGGTAGTTTTTGTCTTCTTTCCTTTTTCAAATAAAGTCAGTCTTTTAAACATTAGTATTGCAACTGATTTTTTTTTTAATTGAAAGTAGCTCCCAATTAAACAGCCACCAATTCCTCTCTCTACTGGTCCCCATGGAAGTCTCATCCTGAAAAAGGCGAACTCTGGACCTCAGCTTGAGCTGGAGCCACGTAGACACACAGAACACCTACCAGTTAACAGGACACCACTTCTCCAGGCCACCTTGTAGTGTGTTCACTGTCTAACAAAGTAGTCTGATGTGATTTGTTATCTGTTGTTTACTCGTATGTGCTATGTACATCTTGTGACCATGCACATGATTCTTAGGTCCTCATGTTGACTTTGGTTAGTCAATATGAAATCATTTCCTTCTCTCACAAGGAATGAAAATATTTGACCACAGGGTAGCATAAAGCGAGGAAAGTTGTGGATTAACTGTTAGACTCTGTGGCTACAGTGTATGGTCCTAATGACTTGGTGAATGAAAACTGAGAACTTCTAGAGGTTTCTAAAGTGCAGAGCTCAGAGATGAACTTGTCCTGACTCTGAGATGTCACTTGTGGACACATATAGCATGCCAACCATAACCCTTTCGCTGTCTCTGAATTCTATAACGTTATTTTTCTGGCAGACCAATAGGTAGAAGTATCTTCAACAACAGTCAGATCAATTTGACCTATTAAAGTTTAGAGTTGTTCAATAGAATGACTATGTTGTTACTGTCAGTCAAAGATCACCTGGACTGTTTGCATATTTGCTACTTAAATGTGACATTTCATTTGTGGGAGAGATCCAATGTGATACAACGGGAAGAGCACCCGTCTAGGAGTCAGGATGCCTGGGTTCTTACTTTATCTCAGCCCAAACTAGCTACCTGACATGTAAAAAGTAAAGCTTTGCTCTCCGGGTTGCAGGGTGCTCATCTGTAAAACCAGAGCATTACCTTAGGTTGTGTCTCTGTCATTCTGTCAGCTTGTCATTCTGTGAACCGTGAGTGCAAGGAAAGTTCTAAAAGTCAGGTGGCTGAGAGAACTCTGAGCCCACCAGGTGAGCACATAGACCCTGAGCTCTAGACTAGAAGCAATCTTGAAACCACACAGTCCAAGCCCAGGGCATTGTGCAAGCGTGGCCTGAAGTTGAGAAAGTTTAGTTTCCTTGAGGTCTCGCAGCATAACCATGGCAGGTGTCCCTATGCTTGTTCCTTGTCTGGACAGGTCCTTCCACATGACACAGAGGAGCACCTCTTACATAATCCATCCTTCCTTCCTTCCTTCCTCCCTTCCTTCCTTCCTTCTTCTCTTTCTCCCTCCCTCCTTCCTTTTTCCCACCCCTCTTTTCTTTTCTTCTTTCCTCTTTTTTTTTGAGATAGGGTCTCACTCTGTAGTTCAGGTTGGCCTTGAACTCACTATGAACCCAGGCTGGCCTCAAACTCATTATCCTCCTGCCTCAGCCTCCCAAATGCTAGGCTCACAGGCTATTACTCTTGATACCAAATTGACCATAGGCTCAAGAAAATAAAAGTGCACAGTAATGTTTTCCCACATAAGAATGAGATTAAGGAGCAGTTAGATTGATTTTGGTTAATCAAACATTGGAAAGATTGTCTTATAGCCTTTTTTTTTTTTTGCACCGGGGATCGAACTTGGGTCCTTCCACTTGCAAGGCGGACTGTAGGTAAGATAAAGAGAGAGCCAGTTCTGTCATTCTACACCATAGCAACACATTCCACTTGTGGGCTGCCTACCAAGTATCAGGCACGTTAGTCATTCTACAAACCACACCCACCACAATTCCATAAAGGAGGGATGGTTACTGCCCCATTTTACAGACACAGGGAGGGGAGAAGAGGATTAGTTACTTGCCAAGGTTATATAGGTGCTGTAAATGTCTGAGCCAGGCTTTGGCCTCCACCCTGTTGATAAATCTTGTGGTCCTTTGACCACACTGGACTACTCTTCACGTCTCCTGGAGACCTCAAGGCTTAGTTTCTGAATTTGCCACTGAGTGCAAAGACCATGAAGAGTCTCCAAGCAGACTGTTATGACTTGAACCTCTTTGATTA
Source organism: Heterocephalus glaber (assembly GCF_053883595.1). Taxonomy (NCBI): domain Eukaryota; kingdom Metazoa; phylum Chordata; class Mammalia; order Rodentia; family Bathyergidae; genus Heterocephalus; species Heterocephalus glaber. The sequence goes on along the minus strand of NW_028258297.1, from coordinate 12,759,482 downwards.
CTTTCTCTGGGAAATGCTAAAGGTTTATTTATTGGAAATCAGAAGCAGAAACCATCTAAGGACTGTATCCCAGATGTGCACCCAGGTACTGATGGAAATGCATCAACCCTTGGCCCTTACTGCAATTTTGCAGAGTGACCTCAAATACTGCTAATGAGATGTGGCACAGTGAATGTGCCATGCACAGTGATGAGACATCAATAAACCATTTAATGTGTTTAGTATGGAAAATATGCTTCCAGATTTTGTATCTATACGTAGATGGTCTGGCATGAGATTGTTTCCTAAGGTTTTTCTTAGGAAAAGGAAGTTTTCCATCCTCTTCTAAGCTTTATGTTTATATTACATTTTTCATTCTAAAATTCATTTGCAAAGCCTCCCTGACTGATGGGCATAACCATTTTCCCAAAGCCTCACCAT